>NC_080084.1:22750444-23056548 GCF_949987535.1 Balaenoptera acutorostrata | reverse complement strand
CAGATAAAAGGAAGGGCTGCTGAAGGTAGAATTCAGCTTAAATCCCAAACTACATTGTCTGTATGATGGGCCAACAATTAAAAGCACATGATTATGTCAATTTTCTTTTAAAAATCATAGCATTTTGTACTATTGAAAAATTGCATCCTTACATGAAAAACTTGCTTTGTGTCTTTGATGAATAGGGTAGGACTTTTTTAGGAGGGAAGAGTATCAAGTCTTCCTTACATGCCATTTCAATTAAACTATAAAATTTCTATAATATTAAAGAAAGACAAAGTTGTACAGAAAGCAATTGAGGAACCTGTTTTCCTCCCATAAATAGCAACACTGATCAACTAACTCTCCACTTTAATTTTCATCAAATGTTCCTATCTTCATGTCCCTTTAAGAAAGGCCTTGACTTTACTGTTCACAAAATATTAATAATAATAATAATAAGTCACTTTATTTAATGCTTTGTAGATTTCATCAAATGTATAGATTGCCTCATAGAAGTTTTCCATTTACTTACCCATTCAGTTTTTTCTTTTTCTATAGTGGTATTTCCATAGTAATATTCTGTGTTTAATATAAATTTTATAAACATATGTTAAATGATTTCTGAGAATAAAACAAAATAAAAGACTGCACTGGCATTATTTTCTCCTGAAATTTAGTTTTTAAATAATGGAAGAAAAATATAATGAATTATGAATATGCCATTAATAAATGGAATTTAATAAATGGCAGATACTGAATTCATAGTAAGAAAGAACTATTTTTCTCCATTAATAAATTGTGAGCCATGCCTGAGAATAATGGAAAATCATGTGAAAGGACACTTGCTATAAAACCACAGGACTGTCAGCCACGAATACAAGGGCCCCATTTGCCAACTTACAGTTGCAATTGATGTCAGTCATCAATTTGAGTTTCCATGTATATGTACTCTTTCCTTTAATTTCAACATATAACTGTGATAATATTGTTTATTGTATACTAAATATTTCTACCAAACGTGTTGGCCTCATAGCTCTAGGGCTAAAGTAAAGGTTGGTTGTGTGTGTGTGTGTGTGAGTATGTTTTAATGAAAAGCAGAATATCATGGTTCCCAACTCATTTGTGAAAGATGAAAGAGAAAGGTGATACTCAAAAGTAATGATCACTGATTATAAGATTCTGTTTTTAAAATTTTGGAGTAAAGCTATCCTGGAAAAAAAAAAATGGTTGGATTTTGATTAACCCAATGCAATATATTTGACAGCTTCTATACTTCCTTTTTCAGGCCATACACATGGGTGAGATCAAATCTTCGTATTACATTGAAATGAAAAATACTGTAGAGATAAAACTTGGTTTTATGTCTGGCTTTGAAGATCACAAAAAGTGAATTGATTTCTAATATTTCACATACACATGATATAAAGATCCCAAGGAATAATTTTCATTTTAACCTGTTTTCTGTAAGTCATATTTCATAAGAATAATATAAAATGAAAGATGTTTTACTTTCTCTTTATACAGTTTTTTAATGAATATAGAATGAAATATCTTTGTTTTTCTGACACAGATTTAGAAAGGCAAATATGTTGGGAGATTGGAAGTAATTAATCCTTCAGCCACATTCCCCTGTAGATTTCCAACTGATTAAAAATAGATAGAGGAGCAGAATCAATTAAAAATAGATACAACCTGTGCAACCATAGGTGGAGTTTCTGCACAGGAGCCAGAGGGGAGTTAAAATACAGTGCCTGCCTTAGTAATACAGTTTCTTGGTCTGGCAGCAAAAATGGGCTCCCTCCAATTTCTATCCTGAGTTGGATTCTCGGACTAAACTTGCTCCAGTGAACTTGAAAAGGAAGGAACCACAGAGGTGTAGAGAAAAGGATGAAAACTTAGTTTTTAGCTTCTCTTTAGAGGGACAGAAGTGCCTAGTAACATGGTCTGAGACAGGAACTCAGAAAAGGGAAGAACAGAATTTTGAAAATGTCTTTTAACAACTTCACTAAAATGCTTTGATAAAACATGTTATAATTTTTCTGTAATCACTTCACCAGAAACAGTATGGTACAAAGGTATCATATGCAGAAACAGGCTTAACCTAAATTCTAGTTCTGTCACTTATTGTGTCACAATTTCCTCATCTGTATAAAAGAGATAATACTGTTGATATCAAATCTAAAAAGCTCCCAGTAGTTAGACAAAATTTTAAACACCACTGGGAAGGAAAACCAGAGCCAATTAAAATATGACAGAAAGCTCTTAATGCTATGAATTTCATTTTGCATGCTTATTGAAAACACTCTTTTAGAATTAATTATGCATTTTAATTATATACCAGTCTCATGCATATATAAAGAGGAAAATATAAGCATCATAAATTGGAATTAGAAATTGCTAAGACTTCTTCATATTCAGATTCAAACTTTTCCAAACCAGTTCTTGCATCAGATTTGTCAATGTCTGAGTTTTTCCTTATAGCATTGTCCATTGCGCTATCAGAAGTATTAATGGTAGAGCACTTCTTCACATAAACCCAGCTAAACACCACGGGTGCTGGGCTCCTCATCTGTAGCTCCTCAACTGTAGCTTTACAGTTACAGAACCAGCCTACGCTGGCTCTGGCTTTAGGAATGCTGCTCATCCTGTGTGGTTCACCCTTCCCCCGTTACCCACCAACAACCATGTGGCTCTTAGGAGTTAAATAGTGCTTTATTTACTGCCCCTGGGATTTCCTTCCTAGCTCCTGACATCTCTTCTGCATGTTTTAAGACTGGTGATTTTGATGTTTTCACATGTGCAGGTAATAACAAAAACCATCTTAACTGCTGTCCCATGGATACCAATTGTAAGAAATCATCAATCTTAAGACATATCCTGACTTTAAAACTGTACAAAAGTTTGAAAGTATGCAGCATAGAATCGGTGGAAAATAGCAGAGTTATTATATGGATTTAAATGAATCAAATAATCTGAAGACCTTAGAAGACTGGCTGATACTTTGTAAGAATGCACCAAATGTGGTCAGTTACTATTACTCCTAGTTAATCCAACACAGAGTCATGAGCTCCAGTTGGTTAATTAAAGAAAATGCTACTCCACAAGTCCTGTATATTTTTGGCTCCGTAACAACAAGGAAAGTTCTTTAGAAAATTAAATGTTAAATAAATCTCTCTAATCAATGGCTTCTATTATGCTGAAGATTAAACTAGGGTTTCCTTGAAAACAGAAATATATGGAACATCAACACCAGTGTTGTCGGAACTCCCTGGTGGTCCAGTGGTTAGGACTCCGCGCTTTCACTGCAGGGGGTGCAGGTTCCATCCCTGGTCAAGGAACTAAGATCCCACATGCTGCATGGCACGGCCAAAAGAAAAACAAACAAACAAACCCCAAAACACCAGTGCTGTAACAAGTCCTACTTGAAGTATCTGTAGAATCATGGCACTCGTGAAACTTCAAATTTTATAATAGACAAATATCATGTTTTCTCCTAGTATATTCTACATATCAACAATAACAAAAAAGTTTTTACTCTACACTAATGCTTAGCCATCTATGACCTCCTGGAGCAGGGGTATGGGAAACATGTTGCTCAATGGGTAGTTATTTTGCTTTTGGTACTAAGAAAGCTGATGATTCCCCATCCCACATCCCCCATCAGAAGGCTACCACGGCTCCAGATCAGAAAGAAGGGCAGACTTACATTATACACTGAAAGCTGGCAACTGAAGTTTACCCTTATTCATAACAACATTTTGATCAGCATAAGCTCATACTTTCATAAAACTAGATGAATCTATTTGAAAATGGACTCCTGAGATTTGCCTGCATCTCATAAATTTGCCTTCCATCTACAATTCAGTACATTTAAATCCACATCACTGCAACAATGAAGGATCACTGCCACCTATAGACACAGAATGGACTAGAGAAACACTTCAATACTTAAGAAAAAAGAGAGTGTTCAGAATTTAAATTAGAAATATTTTGTTAAAACAGTACCTTAGCAAAGAGAAATAGCAGCTTAGAACAATCTTTCAAAAGCAAATACTTTGTCTATTGCTTTACAGCCTGATCAAATCATTTACCCAAAGAAACATCAGCATTACCTGTGAGATGAATGAGGTATGTTTATTTATATGTAATATCCTGAAGTTTCAAAATACTAGTTTTCCACACAGTTGGAAACATGTAGAAATAATGTATGTGGCTTCCTAGTTTGTTTTCTAGCTTGTTAAAATGTAAAAGCAAGTGTGATTGTATAAAACTTTAGTCTTTTCTCCCCTAACATAAGCAAAGAAAAAGCGAAACATTGTTATTGCTGAAAGAAAACAGCAGAGACAAATAAATAAGAATGCAATACTAAATCTCCACTGAAGTATTTCCTTACTTATCAAAACAAAATGTTCCCATATATTTCCCACAAATGCATGTTTCCAGCAAATCAGCCAGATGTCCAAACAATGAAATACCATCTTGTAAAAAAGCTTGGGCTTATGTTATTTCTGACATACCCATGCTGAAATGTGGCTCTGGCCAGATTCCTCTTTCTTATACTCTCAAGTCATATTTCTAGAGTGATCCAGTTACATTTAGGATTGAGCATAAATGCCAGGAATTTATCCACACCAATTCACACTTTGTTAATGCCAACATTCTTTGGTCTTAACCTGGGTATTTAATACCACTTTCCTGCTCTAAGACCTTTTTGATATGGGAAGAAGTTTGGCCTAGAAGCAAAGAACAATTTTGGTTAAAAACTGAATGGGTGAAACTGCTGAGGCATTCATTACCTCTCAAACAACAGAAACTATTTCTCCAAGAATTGTTTTGATAACAGGGTGATATGTCCTTGCATTCATCTCCATGAGGCTTTCCATGATTGTCTATTTTACACTGATCAGAATTAGTCTTCATGATACATACCCTGCCCATGATACACACCATGTCCTTTCCTTTCTCAGCATCACTCAACAGAACTAAAAGATGTTCATGTCTCAGAGTTAAATAGAGTGAGCTCAGAACTCCCAAATTATAAGCTATGCATCAGTGCAGTAAGCACAAAAGTAGTTTCAATAAATAGTTTGAATGAATTAAATTTCAACCAAAACATTTTACTTATGAGCATGCTTATACAAAGGTAATCAGTGGCTCTGTAAACATGTGGTAAAAATATGGATTACCAATTATATTTTTAAAAGACAGAATCAAGGTTGTACGATCAAGGCCAGTAGTGGCATTCGACTCCATGTAGGTACTGAGGAGCTCATGGATGTTGTTCACCTTCAATGAGCCCCTGGAAGGAGAGAAGATCTGGGGTTGGGGGACAACCATGAGCTGACACTCAGAGCCATGAGTTCCTTCACTTCTTTAAGGCACTCATGTCTTCAATCCATATTTTATCCTGGAATCCCCAGATTCTGAAGTATTCTACCACACCACATTATTTCAAAATTGTTGGTCTTAGGCCTCTCTTTTCTGCCTACATTAGGACACAAGAAACAGGAACTTCTTGACACAAATGGGAAAAGAATTATCCTTTACTCCCTATTCTAAATGTCTTTCTTGAGTCAAAATTTGATTCCAAGTTACACAAGATTACTCAAAACAGAGAAAATTTGTGCCAATCTATAGATAGGGTATTGCATAGAGACACTATCAGAATAGAGAAATTTTTAGTCAATTATGTGCAGAGATTTTACAGGAACTATGAATCCCATTTAATGAATTAGGAAACAGATGATCATGCAGACTCAGTAACTTGATCAAAATCAGACAACTGATATGTGAAAAGCAGGGATTTGAACCCAGGTTTGGCTATGCTCATTTATTATATTTTACTCACAAGTAGAGGACAGAGTTGGACTACACCTATAAACCTACAAAATTCACTGGTTTTATCAATTGCTAGCCGTCTTATGCTTCTTTGGACTATCTATAATCAGACTTGCACTCAGATACAGAAAATTAATAAGAGGACATTTTATCTATTTTAGGGAGAATAAGCAGGGTAAACCTGTTGCCTAAAATTATAGAAAGAAATCTTCAAGACTTGAAAAATAAGTCAAAGCATCACAGGTAAGAACTATGTTTTGTACCCTGATAGTTCAAATCAGTATGCAGTTTACAATGTTACAATGTGCAAATTTAAAATACAGACGGTAAACTTGCATTCTGAAATATTTTAAATCAAATATTAGCACCTATTCCTCTCACATAGTTAAACAAGTTTACAAGTTGCCTTATACTTAATAAGCGAACCAAAATGATTTGAAATAGCAATATCATCAAGCTTTGCTGAACAAATCCCTTTTTTTCTAGAGTAATGAAGCATACCCACATTCTGGTTTTTATTAATATATAATAAAAAATCAAATTTGAGCATCATGCCCAGACCGTGTATGAGTGACCTCAAACTATACTTGAATAGAATGCCAGATTTAGAAGAACTAGTGTAGATAAAGCAGATTTCAGAATGCAAGAGTGTATAAAAGGGAAATAGAATCCCCACTTATGAGCAATCTAGACTCAACATTGGCTACACACTAGTAGGTGGAACAGAGAAAGTGACTTTAGTAAGACTTTTTTTCTATATCAAAGCATTTTTATAGATTTTTGAAAGAGTAGTATATTTAAATTCATTTTCCCATATTAGAAAAGGAAAAGAAAGCCCCCAAATTTAGAAATTATATCATTAATTATCAAATATATAATTTCATAATAATACTAATATGATGGTACTGGACAAGTTATTAAATATTTACATGCACAACTCATGGATAATTAAATTTCAGATCATCTGGCAACAAAACTACCTTGAGCATAAATTATGGTACAGAAATGAAGCAACTGTCATTTTTAGAAATGAAAATACATCCATGGCAACCCAAATATCTGCCCTGAACTGTAAACTGTAATGAGAACATCAAACTTCCAGAGTAACTGCAGCATATGCAATGCTTTTATCATCGGCATAAAGCCAGATCCACAGTAGGAAGTTAATACACATTTGTTGAATTAATAAATATGTAGCAATATACAGATAGGAAAATAGATGCTGTAGCTTTCAAGAGCAGGGTTGAAAATTCCAAAGAAGAAACATTGTTCATAAAATATCAAAATGAAAGCTACGAAGGAGCCATTGATGTTTAAATCCTATCTTCCTATCAACTTGATCAACCATATTTCTAAGCAACATGTAATACAAGTCCTGTCACGTTTCAGAATTAATAGCCTAGAGTTTTGAATTCTCACTGAGGTTGACAAATTACTGTTCCTTATGGTGCCAGTCACACTTGATCATAAGTAGCATCTCTACACGGAACTTTCCTTCCGTCAAATTGAGCCTAAGTTTATTTGTCTAACACAAAACGCCAAAAGGTCTATGATGTGCAATGAATCAAATGTTTTCCATTAATGAGCAAAATGTTTCATATGTGGAAAATGATTCTCCAGCTTCCAAACGGTTTCATACAAATCCAAAGCCGTTGCTGCAAAGTTATTATTTTATTTCCATGGTAAATGATTGCTGTCTACAATTTTTGTAAGTAGCACTAAGTTGTTTTCAAGTCATTGAGCTCAGAGGCACTGAAATGCCACAGATTTATATATATATATATCTTTCCTGGCATCACCACCCACTTGTTTTTCTTAGCTTTCTTAACTTGAGGATTTATCGAGAAAATAATGTCATACCACCACTGAATTAAGAAACATTCTTTGAGGGAACAAGGTCTCTTAATATGCTATGCTTTTTGGTTCTGCTAAGTATTCTAAGTATAAATTATAGTCTCTATTCTATTATTTAGAATGCACTATTAAGAGAGAAATGGAAATCTCAAAAGGCCTAGCATTCAGAACACAAAGGACAGGGTTTAACTCTCAAGTTCACCAAAAATTGATGATATAATCTCGAATTGGTTACCTCACCTTTTGTATTATCAGTTTGATTATCTACAAAATGGGCATAATTGAATCCAATTTCATTGTAAGATTGAATAAAATTGTTTATGTAAAATATAAAGCTGAGTGCCCAGCACATGGTAGATGCTCAATAGACATTATTTTATTTCCTTTCTCCACTTTATACATCTGCATTCCAATATAAATTGATAAGACAAGAAGGAGACGTTCTCAAAACTCTTGCTCTGTTTGAGTGCATAGGGAATAGCTCAAAACCAAAGAATGACTGATTAGTTTATAAGCCTAAAAGAAACAGTGGTGAATTTCACATTTGATAGAATAGTAAGGGATAAATTTTGTATAAATCATTATGGTCTGCACCAGGTAAAGTTTTCAAAAGGGTGTGGCTACCCAAAGTTTTCAGCCCTAACCTTACTCTAATCCATTGCTTCTTTCATGACACAGATAGTTCGGCATAGGCAGAGGTGGGTTGAAATGTTAAATTTCACCTTCTTGACCTAAAGCCGCTATTATTTGATCAAGACAGAAGACAATCTCAGTTTGATGGAGGGCCAATGGTACAGACTAAGTAGATAGCAGGAATCTGCCCACTATCCAGGATGCTGAGGGTAAATATGTTTCTATGGGGTCAGACCTCTCTGGCCCCAACAGATTAGACTTTTTGTAAGAAAAAAAGACCTTTCTGGGTCCTGATCATGCCTTGGAAATTAAGATATTTCCAGGATAACTGTCTGTTATAGCCTAACCCATAGACTATTTTAGGGTGACCACGTCTCAGTCCTTACTTCTCATGTACAGAATTAAAGCTAATTTTCTATTAACACAGTTTAACTAGAAAACATTTTGACTTTTCAGAAACTCAAGATCTCCATACCCAACTATTATAGTAATAATGTAGAAGAACTACAAATGTAAAGAAAATGAAAATATTCCTTTAAGAACAAGAAATATCATGCCAAAGAAATCATTTATTTAAATTTTGTTGATTGAGTGAACACTTAATCTTTTATAGTTATATTCCTACACTAGAATCTAGGCAAATTGTTTTTTTAAAGGGTGTTTTCAGACATTAGATCTTATCAATGAAATAAAGCGTCTCAAGGCATGATTTAAGCAAAGTCTAAAGATTTTTTTTGAAAGTAGTTAAATGTCTGAGATGTAAATCCATGTCTTATCTTCCATCATTGGAACTAACTCTTCCCCCAATACTACTTTTGGCTTTATGAGGATGTAGGATTATGTTACAAGAATTTTCTTCAATGTATGTAAAAAACTCACTTCTCTTTTGAATCTGTTGAGAGAAATAAAACCTATAATATCACAAGGTTAAAATTATATACACACACGATGCCATTTATTTCAACGGTAGATTTGGAAAAAGAAAGTTGAAAACAAGACCATTACAGGGTTGTGTATGCAACTGTGGAAATGTCTTTTAAACTCCTTATTGAATAACCACTCTTAAAATGCCAAATGTTCCACTTTGATTGAAATGCTACAGAGGTTTATGTTAGTGGTTGAGTCTCAAATTTGAATTACTGAGCTTAGCTCACAATGGTAGAAGATAATCCTGATGCAACTCCGTGGCTGCTGACATTAGGAGGGGTGATGAAGCACTCTCAGCTCCTCCAGTCTGTCTGACACAGCACAAAGCTGGAGACCACTGTGAAAAAATGAGTCTTGCAGTATCTTCCTCCTACAGGCCTTAGCTCACTCAGGGCCTAAAATCAGATTACACTTGATGCAATTGGACAAACCCCCAACATGCACTGAACATAATTCCATTTGTTAAGGGCTTTTCTGAGACAAAAACAAGCCCAAAAAGAAAACTATTGAGATCCTTTTTAAAAAAACTGAATTTAAAGGCATTATATGGGCATCCTTAAAGAATGAAAATTGGAATGAGGACAGCTCCAGCCTTTAGGACATCGCTTGGGCCATGTTCCTGTATCAGCGTCTCGACTCCGCCTGACTGAAGCAAGGTGGATTCATTTCGATGCATGACAAACTCAGGCCCTTTCTGACAAGACCACTGATATTACAGTCATGGTTTCAACTTTGATGTTATTTATGCTTTGGATTACTAAACCCAGACAGGTAACTAAGCTGCTCATTTTATAGGCCAGTGAACATGACATAAACAGTTCTGATTTCAGGGCCCTAATGACTGGGAGAAATCTTTACTGATAACCTAGATAGGAATGACTTTAAATACTATTAGTAATCACCTCATCACCCCAGACCAATGGTGGAGTCTGAATTTTTAATGAAAGTCTCAGCTACTGCTTCTAGCTGTATGCCAAAACATTTTAAACATTTTCTAGACAGCTAACATTACTATTATGCTATATAATGAAAATATTAAATATAAAGAATATTATACCTATTTTGTTTCTATCTGCACATATGCAAACTGTGGAGCAGGAAGATCCAGTTACCAGTTCCAAGTGAGGACTGCCACTGCGCGAGAGATGGCAAAGATCATAACACTACCAATCACCAGAAGCAGGAGCCCACAGACTGGCCCACTGCATCTTCTACGGGTTTGGAGTGACCAAGGCAAACTCAACATGCAAGGCACTGGTCAGAACAATGGTTTACTGACACAAAGGAGAAGAGATGCAACAAGGTCAGCATCTGTATGGCCAACAGGCACATGAAAAGATGCTCAATACATCGCTAATTATTAGAGAAATACAAATCAAAACTACAATGAGGTACCACCTCACAACGGTCAGCATGGCCATCATTAAAAAGTCTACAAATAACAGATGCTGGAGAGGGTGTGGAGAAAAGGGAACCCTCCTATACTGTTGGTGGGAGTGTAAGTTGGTGCAGCCACTATGGAAAACAGTATGGAGGTTCCTCAGAAAACTAAAAATAGAAGTACCATATGATCCAGCAATTCCACTCCTGGGCATATATTCAGACAAAACTATAATTCATGCACCCCTATGTTCATAGCAGCATTATGCACAATAGCCAAGACATGGAAGCAACCTAAATGGCCATCAATAGATGAATGGATAAAAAAGATGTGATACATATATACAATGGAATACCACTCAGCCATAAAAAAAGAATGAAATAATGCCATTTTGCAGGAACATGGATGCGACTAGAGATTAACATACTAAGTGAAGTAAGTCAGAAAGAGAAAGACAAATACTGTATGACGTCACTTATATGTGGAATCTAAAATATGACACAATGAACCTATCTGTGAAACAGAATCAGACTCACAGACATAGAGCACAGACTTGTGGTTGCCAAAGGGGAGAGGGTAGGGGAGGGATGGAGTGGGAGGCTGGAGTTAGCAGATGTAAGCTATTATATGTGGAATGGATAAACAACAAGGTCCTACTGTGTAGCACAGAGAACTATATTCAATATCCTATGATAAACCATAATGGAAAAGAATATTTTAAAAAAGAATGTATATATAGAGAGAACTGAATCACTTTGCCGTACAGCAGAAATTAACATTGTAAATCAACTATACTTCAACTTAAAAAAAAAAAAATCAGCATATGTAGTATGTTCCCGTCTCCCATGGCCACAGTCCCTCCTGACCACCATCATGGGAGCTGTACTAAACACATCCCACTTCTGCTACAGGCCAGACCCATTCCTTTCCCAGGTATGGGTGGAGGCTGGGAAGCAGATGCACTGGTGGGCCGGCCAGGTGCCATATGAGCGCACACTGAGCAACATAAGAAAGTTCACTGCGTACGCAGAAGGGGAGAAGTTACTCCTAGTAAGGGAGGAGAATATGTGACCAAGCAGCGGCTCGGCATCCAGCTTCCATGTGGGGGAACGTTCCACAGCCAGGGCACTGCATATCCGCACAATGGAATATTATTTGTCCAAGAAAAAAATGCAATACTAATTTATACTACAACGTGGATGAAACTTGAGAACAATAATCTAAGTGAAAGAAGCCAGGCAAAGGCCACAAATTGTATGATTCTATTTACATTAAATGTCCAGAAGAGGCAAATCCATAGAGACAGATTAGTGTTACTAGGAATCTGGATAGGGGGAGACAATGGAAAATGACAGTTAATGCATATAGGTTTCTCTCTGGGGTGATAAAAATATTCTGGATTTAGTGGTGATGGTGGAACAACTTTGTTAAGATACAAAACCCACTAAATTGTATACTTTTAAAGGGTAAATTTTATAGTATGTGGATTATAGCTATAGAATAATGCTTACCTTTTTTAATGGTGGGGATAAAGTAATAATAGCTAAGATTTATTGAGCATATACTATGTGCCAGTCACTATGCTAATACTATACCTTTTTTACATTGACTGCCTCATTTAATTTGCAAATGGCCTCATGTGATCTGTATTGTTTTCATCTCCAATTTCTTTAATCTTTTTTTTTTTTTTGGCAGCACCGTGCAGCATGTGGTATCTCAGTTCCCCAACCAGGGATCAAACCCGTGCCCCCTGCATTGGGAGTGCAGAGTCTTAACCACTGGACCACCAGGGAAGTCCCCATCTCCATTTTATAGTTTGAGGACCTGTGTTTCAGAGAGATTAAAAACATTTCCCAAGGCCAGTCAGCTAGCAAATAGCAGAGTCAGGATTCAGCTCTGGCATTCTGACTCTGAATCCACGCTCTTTACACCATACGCCATTTCCAGTAGTATACCCTTGGGAAGGTCTGAAACATGGTAGCTGATTACTTCTGTATATATGTGTGTTCTAGTCATGGTGGTAAATAAGAAGAGTAAAGCTGCCAGGTGTTCAGCTTCAGCCCCTTTTCTGCTTGGCTTAAAATAACTGAATGAAGACGTTATCAGACAAGTCAACATTTTAAAGTGCTAAACTTTTCCATAAACACCTGGAGTTGGAGGCGGCAGCAGGGAAATAGGCCAGCAAGAATTATGAGAAGTTAGGCTCATTCCAAGGTAAACATACCTTAAAATATAGAGAAGTCCGTATCAAAACAGGTCAGCCCGCTCACGGTAGTTTATTTTTTTAAAACTGAAATATTTTGAGAATTCTTTGCTTTGTAAACGAGTCAAAAATAAGATGGTTTATAAACGTTTCAGAAAACTTTTCTGCCAATCATAATCATTTGTAATCCAGAAACTAAAATGGGACTAAGCATTTATTATACATGGAACATATGTAGGAATAATTAGAAATCATTATGGAAGGAAGAAAACTCTACATTAGGGACTTAGATATATTAATATACATTTTTAAGATAAAAAATAGAATAGACAACATGTAATTGTATTTTAAACCATGTCCAAACAGTTTAATATTTTCAGCATGCATTCTTGTTGAATCTGATATGCTTAGTTTGGTCCTATACAAAAATCTCAGAATTGTGTATTTTTACAATGGTTTACAAAGATGTATTTGTAAGCACAAGTCCTCATTAAATATCTGTCAAAAACGGAGAATGAAAAGACTACAGCTTGGGGTAAGGGAATGAATCAGCAGAGTCTTGTGCTACTAATTTGGCAACAAGGCCTGAGTTGTTATTTGGCCAGTGAGCAGTTGTGAGCCAGGCAATCAACAATTTTCTGGGCATCTATAATTCTGTCATTAAGAAAATTCCAATTACTATGCTTGGCAATCTGTTGTTTGTCTACTTCCAGCTCCTGCTACAAATATAACTTAAATTTCTACAGTTCCCTTGGAAGATTATGAATGAGAAGTATTATTATCTTAGTCTAATGGTAGTGACAGGGTCCACTATTTCCTTCACTGATGAAATTCAGATTAATGACTTTGTAATTTTGTAACATTTCTTTAGCATGCATATAAATATAAGTATCATGGTAACTGTACCTTGAAATGCATTTTTAATGTGTTTACAGTGGACATTTCCAGTTTTCTTATTCCTGTCACCATGCTTAAATATCTCTCCATCTGCTCCCAAGGGTGTTTATTCTTTCTTTCTTTCTTTCTTTAATCATTTTAAGTTGTTTCTGTACCACTTTGGCACAATCCAGGTAAACAGTATCCTAGGCAGCATTTCTGTTCCTGGCAGATATCCTGGAAAGCAATATTATTTGTTCCTTTCTTCTAATCGAGCTAGTCTAACCCCAATATCCTCATTATCAGCAAGTTTTTTTTTTTTTTATAATTTTTTTTTTTAATGTGACATACTTTTAATTTTATTTATTTATTTATGGCTGTGTTGGGTCTTCGTTTCTGTGCGAGGGCTTTCTCTAGTTGCGGCAAGTGGGGACCACTCTTCATTGCGGTGCGCGGGCCTCTCACTATCGCGGCCTCTCTTGTTGCGGAGCACAGGCTCCAGACGCACAGGCTCAGTAATTGTGGCTCACGGGCCCAGCTGCTCCGCGGCACGTGGGATCTTCCCAGACCAGGGCTCGAACCCGTGTCCCCTGCATTGGCAGGCAGATTCTCAATCACTGCGCCACCAGGGAAGCCCCTCAGCAAGTATTTTTAAGCATATACTGTGTGCAAAAAGCTACACAGTGCTAAGTCTTGGTAGCGCTTCTGGTACTAAAATGTATGATATTTTTAGGGACATATAATAGTGTTCTCTGGCTGAATCTTTATTGGCTTAACGGTAAGAAACCCACACCCACCTCCCAAGTCTCACCCTTCTCTGAAGAGCCCTGGGTTGTTACATGTGTTCTCTGAAGGATCATTATGGCTCTCCTCTTTGAATACATGTTGTTCTTCCTGAGATACTCCCAGGACCTAATGGGACTCCCATCCATCAAGCTAACATGGTGACTTTAGGTGATAGTTGTGATTACTGTTGTGGCTTAGTTACATTCTTTCACTTATCATCAGGATCATCTCCATTTGAAGGTGACACTATAGCTGCAAGCATTGTTCTAGCTCTTTCTACACACACACAACCTCACTCCACTGATATAAATAAATTTGTTGATACTTAACCAATATTACCAGAACAGGTGGTATACCCTGATTTATTTTCCCCTCAGAGCTTTTTCCCTCCCTGAAACATTCTCTGGAGATTAAGGGCCAGCATTTATCCCTCAGACTTGACTAAGAGTTTAATTCTAAACATTGGTTACCATCTTCAATATATCTCATCTTTGTGTCTCACATAAGGTGCATCAAAATCTCATAAAAACAGAATCTCTAATAACCTATCTTAACAGAGAATAACTTCTATTGCACCTTCTAAAATTCTCACTACATGCAAATAATTAAATATATGATCCCTTCCTTCAAAGAGTTTATAGAGATTAAGAGTACAAGGGGAGAATGGGTAATTTTTCCCAAGGGATGCTTTTTTTAATAAGTCCTTTAATTCAATATTGGGCACAAAAGTACTGCACTGACTCAGTGATCAGTTTAAATATTTCTTATGTACATACTATCATTTCCAGTAATCATAATACTTTCATGGTACAAGAGCTTCAAGTAATATATCTTTTTTTGACAATGCATGTGTATTGAGAAGCAGGGCAAAAAGAACCTCACTTCACTGATATAAATAAACTGGTTGGTACCCAAAATTACATAAAGTTTAAGTGGACATTTGTAGGTGGATAAAGGAATAAAATATTCTGGTTTAGTCACTTTAAAATTAGTTTTGTTAATGTTTTTCACAATGATATTTCATTTATTGACTCTTATTTTCATCATTTTATGCCCATAATACTGTCTATAAGATTTAGTTATTTTTTATATCTGATATTTACCCTTCCTAGATATGGTGAACATACAATCCTAGGACATGAAAACAAGAAGAGAATGAAGTGAAATATTTAACGTGCCAAGAGAAAAAAGCAAACAAACACCAACACCAATGCAGGACAGCATTTTGCATCCTGTAAAAGTATCTTTCAAAAGTGAAGGAGAAATAAAGACCTTCCACAGAAAACAAATTTTGAGAGAATTTGTTGTCAGTAGACCTGCCTGGCAAGAAATGTTAAAAGAAGTTCTTTGGAGAGAAGGAAAATGACGCATGTCAGAAACACAGATCTTTTCCTAAAAAAGGAAGAGTGCCAGAGAAGGACTAAGTGAAGGTGAGAAAATAGAGGCTCAGAGAGATCACTCAGTCTAGAATCAAACACAGTTGCACTAGCTCCAAAAATTGCATTCTTTCCACTCCATCAGAGGATGGAGTCTTAGGGGAGAGCTATGTTTAAGAGACACAAGGAAATAGCTCATTGAATAGAAGAATGTTCAGCGGGTGTGATGTTATGGAGACCAAGAGAAGACAGAGTTACAAGACGGTGGAACTGGAAAACAGTGCTAGATATTGCAAAGAGAGTAAGGAGAATGAGAAGTGATAAAAGGCCACCAAATTTGGTGAAGAAGTGGTTGCCAGTAACTGTGGACAGTTGGAGGGGTCTTTGCCCGTAAAAATGAAGGTGCCTGCTTGAAGCAAAACCTTAACCTCTCACACCCTGCAGTGGTACTGATGGAGAAACTCCTACAATTCAATTCAACCAATATCTGAAGGTCACTGAATATGGCTAATCAGGAAAGCCAAAACCCTTGTTCTCAAGCAGCTCACAACCTAATTTGGGACACTAGTTTTTAGACATGAAGACAACTAGAGAACACACAGACTGAAGGGGAACTAACTAAGGAACTGACTTCTTCCGCTTCCACATCTGCCTTTGTCCTGCTACCCTTCTTCTGCTGCGGGTCAGAAGAGGGCAAACAGAATTAATCTGCTGCACCAATCTCAGGCTTAAGTGACCCTTGTCAGAAAAGCATTCAGCTGCCACAGTGTCTGAAATGTCAACATTTTCATCAGTATCATCAGTTCCTTTGATTAAGAATTTAAGGGAAAAAAAAAAAAGAAAATAGCTACCATTGATATTCCTTCATCTCCACGCATTTCACAAGTCTTTGTTACTCCATAAAATAAGAAAAAATTAACGGCCAAATTTTTGAGGTAACGGTATGTTTTGATCCAAAAATCAAGATTTCTGCTACTGCATATATCTATTTTGTACATGTAAGAGTAGAAGTTTTTAATTCAAAAGTTTCAGGCAGTATTGAAAAATCCTGAAAAATACATATATATTTTTTGCTACTGAGGGTATTTTTTAAACGTCTGTATGATTTGAAGTTTTACATTGAAAAATCTCCAGCAATATTAGAAAATATCTATTATACAAATGTTAGTAGCAGCATTATAACCATGATTAACAATTCAATAGAAAGAGAATACTTATATCTTCATAAAAAAGATATAATAAAACTTCTAACTACCATATAGTTTCCCCCTCCAAAAAACAAATCAAGTCAATAATTTTTATATTACTTACACATAATTCTCTAAAGTATTCTCAAAGTTGGACAGTGACATTTCTTCACAAAGAAAGAGAGCAATGCTCTATGCCATTGTTTGTTTTATCTGTAAATGTTCTGAATATGCATAATAAGCTACAGTGTCTTATGAACCTGCAATAACAAGGATCTGAATATTTTACCCCCCTGGAGTCTGAAATAACCTTTGAGGAAAGATACTCCATCTTCTGGAGAGAGTTGAAAGGATTGGTATAAGTTCTTTCTTCTTATTATTTAATAACTACCTGGTAACCTGTAGAAAAACATCAAATACATCTAAAGAAAGGGGTTTGTTACTTTTAGAATGACCATGTACCTCTCACAGGTGATACCTGGTAGAAGTTTCATCCAACTATTTCAAGTGATATAGGAATACAAGAGGAGGCTGTGCTGCTATTAGAACTATAATCATTGGCCAGTTGTCCGTTGTTTCTAAGTCTCCTCACTACATTTAATAACATCCAGGAAGTTCTGTTGAGGATCACCATTCAGGAAAAGGTATCAGAGATTAAAGAGCAGACAACAGCAGAGAGTCATCTAAGGGAACAGGAACATAGCATCTCCTGAAATTGAGAGATGTAGCCTGCGAGCAATCACATAAGAGCCCAGTAAGCAGAGTGCCACACACCGCTCAGTATAAATATCCCTCCTGGAGGGATTAAAAAATCCTTGAAGCAATGATCTCTATGAGATACTGAAAGACAGTGGGATATTGTAGGATTGTTCTCCACAATGTACCAAGTACCAGCAAGGATGTGGAGCTCAGATGCTCAGAAATTGCTGGTGGGAATGCAAAACTGGAAAACAATCTGGAAGTTTCTAAAAAGTTAAACATACATTTATCATATGTGCCAGAAAATTCACTCCTAGATATTTACCCATGAGAAGTTAACACTTAGGTACATACAAAAATTCACGTGTGAATATTTATAGAAACTTTACGTATAATAGGCAAAAACAGAAACCAACTTAATGTCTTTTAATTGGTAAATAAACATACTTTATTGTTAATCACAGCTTGTTTGTGGATGCCTTTTATAAAGTTGAAGATGTTCCCTTATATTCCTCACTTGTCGAGAGTTTTTGTAATGAATGGGGGTTAAACTTTTTCTGCATCTATTGAAATGATTCTATGTTCTTACTTCTTTTGTACATTGATATGGCAAATTACACTGTTTGATTTTCAACTGTTAAATGAACCTTGCATGTCCAGGATAAAACATACTTTGTTGTGATCTATTATCCATATTATGTGTCACTGAGTTCTACTTAATAAAATCGTCTTGATAAATTTTGTGTTTATGCTCAAGAGATCATATAATAGCCTGTAGTTGGCTTATCTTGAAATGTCTTTCTCTGGTTTTGGTAGCAGGGTAATTATTCCATCATAAAATCAGTTGGGAAATATCCCTTCCTTTTCTATTTCTAGGGAAAGTTTGTATAGAATTTATATTATTTCTAAGAATTCACCAGTGAAGTCATTTATGCATGGAGTTTTCATTTTTGGAAAGTTTTAAACTATAGATCAAGTTCTTTAATACACATAGACTATTTGGATTATTTATTTCTGCCTTGTGAACTCTGGTACTTCATAGATTTCAAGGCATTTGTCCACTTTATCTAAGGACATGAAATATTTCCTAATATTTCTCATATTTTAATAACCTCAGAGTCTTTTGAGTTTTCCCCTTTTTTAAAATTCTTGATATTGATAATCTGTATCTTCTCTCTTTTTTTTTTTTTTTTTTTGATTGGTCTGGCTGTTTATTAACTTTATTTAAAAAAAAACTTTTTTGTTTTGATTTTTTTCTGTTGATTTTCTGTTTTCAATTTCATTAATTTATGCTTGCATCTTTACTATTTCCTTCCTTCTTGTTTTGGCTTTACTTTACTTCCTTTTAGTAACTGTTTAAGGTGGAAGCTTAGATCACTGATATCTGACTTTTCTTCTTTTCTAGAGTACTTGATGCTACACATTCCCCTCTAAGCACTACTTTAAACAGCATCTCACACATTTTGAAATACTGTGTGTTATTTTCATTCAACTCAATATTTCTAATTTTCTTGTGTTTTTCTCTTTCATCAAGGGTTTATTTACAAGTGTGAGGTTTAATTTTTACATATTTTCAGATTTTTCACATATATTTCTACTACCCACTTATATTTTAATTCTACAAGGTCCAGGAAGCACAGTTTGCTTCAATTTCTAAAATTTAATGTGTCTAAAAAAAAAAAGAAAATTTAAGGTGTCTTATTTTATGGCCCAGAATATGGTCTGTCTTGGTGAATGATTCATGTGATCCTGTAAAGAAGGTGAATTATTCTGCTATTGTGTGCTCTATAAATGCAACTAGTGTTTTTCAGGTTTTCTACACCCTTACTAATTTTCTACTTGCTGTATCAATTACTGAGAGAGCAGTATTGAAGGCCCTTTCTATAACTGTGACTACTAACTCTCTGCAAATTATCTGTAATTGACTATGTTTTCTTTTCTTTCTAATAGGTTACTCTTTATATATTTTGAAGCTATGTTGTTAGTGCGTACACATTTAGATTATGATGGCTTCTTCGTGAATTGACCCTTTAACATCATAAAATATATGATGACTACTGCTCTGGAGTCTACTTTCTTCTGATTACTGTCTGCCTGATATGTCTTTTTCCACTCTTTTCCCCTTAAACCTATTTGTATTTGATAAGTAACTTTATATCTCTGTATCTTGGTTTTCTTCTTTGTTAAAGATATAATAATATCCGTCCTGCCTGCCTCTTAGGGCTATTGTAAAGGTTAGATGAGATAATGTATATGAAAATTGTTATGTAAGCACTGTGATCATTATTTTAAGATTTTACAGGTCTTGTAAAATAGTATTTCAGGAAGATTAATTTATCAGACGTATAAAGAATGGATGAGGTGGACTAGGTTAGAGGGTAAGAATCATATCTGGAGGCAGTTTCAGCAGTCTAGTCATTAGGTGATGAAGGTCTGTAACAGCTTCAGAACTATTTAACTCATGCCCTTTATAAGACTTCCTTGCACTATTTTCAACATAACTTTATTTGATGACATGATCTTTGTTGCACATCACCTTTTGTAGGTTTTATGAAAGTAAGGAAGAGATATATTGAAAATGCTATACACCCAGCCTTGCAGAGATCCTAATATATTTTCTAGAGGTTATCCTACCACAATCAAGAATTCTGGCTTACAAAAAATTCCATGTTAAGTAAATTTCTGGAAATTTAAAAGGCTTTTTAACTGAGGAAATTTTAGGATTTTTCATGTTAACATTCATTAATAAATATATACTTTATATCCATGTATAGACTATCAAAAGGGGTAGGAGCTGCTCTTTTGTCCTCCTGGAAAAACCCCATATTCCACAGGAATATATGATTAATCAAACTGCCTGATGCATTGTGTTTATATAATCTAGTTTCATGTTAAATATATTATTATTTGATTAGAAAATAAATTCAAGTACCAAGGATATTTAAAAGAGTAGTCCTCAGTACCCTGGACAATTTTATATTAGCAGAGTATGGGGGGAATATTCAGATATGAACATTTTGAGATGTATCATCATCAAAATTAAACATAACAATAGATGTAGAAAATAATTAAATTATAACAATGATTATAACCTGTCTAGCTCTTTCTTACCAATTTACTGTTCCTTACATTAGATTATTCAGCACCAATATTCACACAAATGCATTGGACAGATAAAACTTTTTTCTCCCTACCTTACTATGTTTTTTATTCATATTACAAGCATTAAGTAACAAAGGTACACATTCTCCATTCCATTATACTAAGTTTATTAGTATGGGGAGAAGAAATGAGGGAAAATGTATCCTATATGACTTTGCATATAAAATGTTAGAATGGTAAAATTTACACGGTGTTTAAATAATGTCACTGAAGATAAAACTGCACTCTACATGTAGGATCATTTGTTCAGTTTGGCCCTTGTCAGGAACTAACTAAATCGTTCTTTCAAAAGGCCATAATAAAAGCTTTCTCTTTATCTTTGTACTTGAGAAAGACCATAAAAAGTATAAAGTACTCCGTAAGAGAGTTATGTAATTCTTGACATTATAATTTTTTTTTAGAAGAGCAATTTTCAGAGCATACTAGAGACCAGAAACATTTCCCTAATGTGGAACCTAAAAGAACTACTTTGAAGAAAGGCCAAGGGACACCCCCCTCCCCCCAAAAAAGGCTTTATGTAGAGTATCTCTCTCAGCATCTATGTATCATGCAAGTATATCTAAAATAAAGAACTCCATAACTGTTGACAGTTTTATGTTTTAGTAAAGGCATGAAGGAATATTTAAATACACACCAAAAATATTTTATCAGCAAGAACAGCTTGGAGATATGATTCATATAACATAAAATTCAACTTTTTAAAGTATATAATTCAGTGCTTTTTCATGTATTCATGCAGTCATCATTATTATCTAATTCCAGAACATTTTCATCACCCCAAAAGGAAAACTCATACCTATTAGCAGTCACTCCCCATTTGCCCCTCCCCTAATCTTGCTTACTTCTGTCTCTGGATTTGCCTCTTCTCGATATTTCATATAAGTAGACTCATACAATATGTGGCCTTTGGTCTTGGGCCTCATTCATTTAGAATACTATTTTCAAGGCTCATTCATGTTTTAATTTGAATCAATACCTCATTCCTTTTTATGAATGAATAATATCATGTAGTACGGATATACCACATTAATTTATCCATTCACCTGTTGAATATTTGAGTTGTTTTCATTTTTTAACTATTATAAATAAAGCTGCCATGAACATGCAATTACACTTTTTTGTGTTAACATATGTTGGCAATTCTCTTGGATATATACGTAAGTGTGGAATTTCTGGGTCATATGATAACTCTATGCTTAATCATATGAGGAACTGCCAGGTGGTTTTCCAAAGGAACTGCATTATTTTAAATTCATACTAGCAATGTGTGAGGGTTCCGATTTTTGTACATCTTCACCAACACATGATAGTACCTGTCTTTTTAATTATAGCTATCCTAGTGGGAGTGAAGTAGTACCTCCATGTGGTTTTGATTTGCTTTTCCCCAATAAATAGTGATGTTAAGCATCTTTACATGTGTTTTCATTTGTATATCTGCTTTAAATAGATGTCTATTTAAATCCTTTGCCCGTTTTTAAATTGGGTTGTTTGTCCTTTTGTTTTTGATTTTTAACTGCTCTTCATATATTCTGGATACTACCCCTTATCAGATATATGATTTTCAAATATTTTCTCCTGTTACGTTGGTTGTCTTTTCACTTTCTTGATAATATCCTTTGAAGCACAAAAGTTTCAATTTTTGTTTTTTGATTTTTCTTTTTTAAGGTATTTTATTGAAGTATGATTGACATTTAAAAAGCTGTACATATTTAATGTATACAACTCGAGTTTGGACGTAATATACACCCAGGAAGACATCACTACCATCAACATCATAAATATATCCATCACTTCCCAAAGTCTCCTCTTTACCTTTATTATTATTATTATTATTAGTAGTAGTAGTAGTAGTAGTATTAGCAGTAAATACGCAAAAAGTTTCAATTTTGATAAAGTCCAATTTACCTACTTTTGCTTTGGTTGTTTGTGCTTTATTATTATCTGAGAAATCAATAACTAATAATGAAGATTTATACCTATGTTTTCTTCTAAGAATTGTATAGCTTTGGCACTTAAATTTAACTCTTCGGTCCACTCTAAGTTAATTTTTTATATGAAACGAGGTAGGGGTCGAGCTGCATTTTCTACATGTAGAAATCCAGTTCTCAGCAACTTTTGTAGAAAAGACTATTCTCTCACTATTGAAATGTTTTGGCATCTGTTGAAAATCAATGAACCATTAATGTGTGGGTTTATTTCTGGACTTTCAATTTTATTCCATTGATCTATATATCTATCTGTATGGTTGTACACATAGTCTTGATTATTTTTAAAACTCTTGATAGTTCCATCTTAAATTTTGAATTGGGAAGTGAGTCCTCTAATTTTTTTCAAGATTGTATGGGTTATTATGGGTCCTGGTATTTCCATAGAAATTTCAGGATCAGCTTGTCAATGTCAGGGGGCAAAAAGTGTTTGAG
Source organism: Balaenoptera acutorostrata (assembly GCF_949987535.1). Classification (NCBI taxonomy): domain Eukaryota; kingdom Metazoa; phylum Chordata; class Mammalia; order Artiodactyla; family Balaenopteridae; genus Balaenoptera; species Balaenoptera acutorostrata. The sequence goes on along the minus strand of NC_080084.1, from coordinate 23,033,224 downwards.
ACAAATTGTTTGATTCTGTAGATAAATTTGCCATACTAACAACATTGTCTTTCATTCCTTGAACACAGATATATATTTTTTTATTTTGATCATCTTTAATTTCTTTCAACAATGTTTTGTAGTTGTAAGTGTACAAGTCTTGAGCTTCTTTCATTAAATTTATTCTTACATATTTTTTGTTATTGTAATTGTTTTCCTAATTTTATTTTTTGATTGTTCATTGATAATATATAGAAATACAACTGAATTTTGTATATCAGTTTTTATCATTTAATCTTGAATTTGTTTACCATCTCTAAGTGTTTTGAGCTGTTGTCCTTAGAATTTTTTATATACAGTATCATGTCATCTGCAAATAGACAAAGATTTACATTTTCCATTCAATTTGGATGCCTTTTTCCTTTTTTTTGTTTTTTGTTTTAGTTTTCCTGCATAAAATCTGTAGTACAGTATTGAATAGAAAGGGTGGGAGTGAATTTCTTTCTTTTTCCTAATCTTAGGTGGAAAACATTCACAGTTGCACCATGAAGTATGATGTTAGTGGGGTTTCTCATAGATTTTTGTTAGGGACTGAATGTTTGTGTCTTCCCAAAATTCATACATTGAAACCCTAACCCCTGATGTGGTAGTATTAAGTGGTCAGAATTGAAGGAAGAAATATGCAGTTCAACTAAAAATGTTTGGAGACTTCAATACTCCCGTTTCAATAATGAATGGAGCAACTAAAGAGAAAATCAACATAAAAATAGAAGACTTGAATAACAGTATAAACCAGCAGATATAATAGTGTATCTGAATCCTAATTATAGGAAAGCATTGTTTCTAATTTTATTCCTTGATAAATTTGGAGAACTGTGTTCAATTCTAGGCACATGCGAAGTGGTACACTGGACCAAGTGCCAAAGAGAACAACCAGGAATGAGATGCTTTATGAAGTGAGACAGAGTTCAAATGATGGCTAATTTAGAGCATTTACATGAAAGGACATCACCAGAAATCTGGCAGTTTTCTTCTAATGTTTATAAGACTATCGTATGGAAAAAATGGTGTGCTCATACTGTATTATCACATGAAGTAGAATTGGGACCAATAAGATGTTTGTTTCATCATTAACAGATATAACTCAATTTATAGAATAATATTAAAAGATGAGATATTCAAAGATGGAATAAGATGATGAAGGAGATGACTAATATTCAACCCTTTATAGCAGCAAAGATAGGGCAGAAAGGTACAAGTAGAGATTTAAGAAACAGATGGGATTTTGATCTAGAAGTCTTTTCTAACCTTGAGATTTGTATTCTATTATTCTATAATCTATCATTTGATTCTTTTATATCATCGCCAATATGATGATATAATCTGGCTTCCTACCATCTAACCACTAAGATTAGAAGTAGTAGGCCTCCAAGGTTCTAACTCTCTAATTATAAGGACCTAGTCAGGTGTACTATAATTATTTATTTAAAAGTATCAGGTGGAGGGAAAAATAATTCTTTTTATTCTTTTATATATATCTCAAAGAGTCCAAAATTTTTAGAGGCGGTGTCATTCATGCAATGTCTTAAGCAGAAAAGGACTTAGAGAATAACACATCTCTCTCAATTAGTCAGCAATTTCCTTTATTTCTCATCTTCATTACAACAAAATGTATTAACATTGAGTGACAATTTTATAACTAAGAGTTGTTTGATAAAGTCCTCTATTGCTTTTTCCCCAAAAAAGTTCAGGCTTTGTTTATTAGATGGAAGGCAAGAAAAAAATGGAAGGGAAAGTTGGGCTGATGGTTAGTGATTCTGAGTCATTTTATAGACTAGAGCATACAATCAAATCCATGGTTATATCCTTATCCCTTTCTGAGGAAAGGCTTTTCACAACCACAATTTTGGCAGACGTCTTCTGTTGTGGGGATCAGGAGTAAAACAAATGTTTATTGTTAGACTCTGTCTGGCCAGGAGAATTATCATGGCAGAAAATACCCCTTTTCGGTAAACATTGTACTCATGGACTGAAAAAGCACGCTGCGCTATTTCCAGAAATGATGCTCTAACAAGTAAAACATTAGTTGGAGACAACGATGTGGTCACAGATGTAAGACCATTAGAAAAACAAAAATGAAACTAAATACACACTAAAACAGTACAAACACATATACAGATTCTCCTGTGGTTAGGGGAGTGGTAATGATGCTTTGTGGTGATTTTCTTTATGATACAAACTTCAAGAGAGCAAAAGTTTTTCTGGAATCCTTGGGTATATTACATTTGTTAAATCTTATTTTAGAATCTATTTATCCGTCTATTTACTTTTAGTAAGTAGAAGGTAAAAGAAGAATGGCTAATTCAAAATTCTTAGATCTATTCCTTTAAGAAGTATGAGAAGATATTAATAGGAAAACGAAACAAAACAAACAAATGTGGATTATTCAGGGTATACTGGCTTTGCTCAGTTGGAATTTTTTTTTATCTTGCCTGAGTTTTCTCACGACCCTCTGTCTAACATAGTGAAATTTTGAAATAACAGTTTTGTGTAGTAGACTACAAATCAGGGACATAACTCAATATTGTCAACATTGTGAAATCTCACAGTTTCAGAAATTTTCATTCATTAACTAAGCATATGTGATAATCTATAATCCTGCATTATGAAGCAATTGTGAGTTGTGAGATTACTTAACAAAGATAAATAAGAATTTTCTCATTTCAATCTCTAAAGATTGTAGGAAGCTGCTAACAACAAATAAAATAAAATTTCTAGCCAGATCACTAAATTAATGATAGCTTACATACACATTTGACCAACTAGTCTGTTTTTTACATTATCAAGAATTCTTTGAACTAAACTCAGAATCACATTTTGGAAACTGATTTAAACTTACTTAATGATGTTAATAGCATTAGAAAGCATTACTTTTGGATTCACTATTCTTTGGAATTGTTTTGGATTTGATCTTGATTGAAAAGGGTTTGGCACTCAGCCTGAGGTATTATCTGCTTTAACATTAAAAATTTAATTTTTTGCAGCTTTCTTAAAAATTAGAATGTTCTCTCTGCCACCACCTGAAAGAATTTTTGTTGGAAAACATGTTAACATGCATATTTTTGAAATATTATCAACCTTCAGTTTTTAAATTTTGGTGATTTTTTTTTTTTGGTCAAACAAAACTAAAAGAAAAATATAAAAGAGTAACGTTCAGCTAAGGTGGTGGCCAAAAATTAAGCTGATGAAATGTCTTTAATTAATGTGTAAAAAACAACAAAAAAAGTTCCCTATCTCATACACGGCAATTTCTAGTAGTTTATTAATGTCAAATTTAAAAAAATAACAGGACTTGAATATTATTGCTATTGAAAGGACACTGTGTGAGGCAGGGGTTACAAATGTGACAATAGGTATTTGCATTGATTTGTCTCTGCTACATTTTGATGTGAAACATGTTCAATTGTATTTTGATCAGTATTTTCAAAGAAAATTATTAACCATGTTGCAATAAAAAATAAATCTAAAAAACTGTCAAATATGTTCCCCAGCCATCGTTATCTTCCCTAATCCCAGCTTTGCAGTGTAGCTCATTATTGCATGCCCTCTGAATTGATTTTATTCTCTAGAGTTTCAGAGAACTGTTTTCAATCTACTGTTTACTGTTATTCCTATGCAGATTTGCAATATTGGAAAACTAGCTGCATGATTTACTGTTGTCTATTTGGAATCCTTTCAAGAGAAGGGCACTGCAATTGATCTTAATAGGGACATGTTTACAGAGAATTTAGCCTAAAGAGTACAACTAAAACTTCTTAGATTGCTTTAATACTGAAAGAGGAAACACACAGGAATTTGCTTGTGTATCAATACATGCTTTTCGTAATACAAGGAAAAGTTAATTGTCAAAAAGCAATTTTTAAAAAGCAATTTACTGCTGTCTTGCTAAAGCTTCCCTTTTTTGTTTTACTAAGAAAAACACTACAAAAGAGATATGTGATGTCAAGTTAGTGACAGGTTGGGGGAATGAAAAAAACAACTGAATTATGTCAAAAACATTACATCTGATGCTGATAACCGTTATGCTATTTCTTCTTCCCAAAATATGTATGAGTATTTTTCTGTGAGTTTCACTCAGATATGGCAACATATTGCCTCAACTTAATTAGATAAAAGGTCCTTTTTTTAGGTATAAGTAAAATGAGACATAAAAAATAACAATAAAAGAGGAAGTAGATCTTTACTGTATCTACTAGAAAGTTTCTAAGTTTTCAAAATCTTAAATAGCTTTATAGTTTTTGAACTCTCTTTTCAATACATAGTAATAATTCACTTGACCACATATTCTGAACCAAAAATTGGGACCCATGTCCTAAGATCTCTTATCATCCTGCCCCAGAACTAGGACATACTTTTTAGAAACTTGTCCTGGTAAATGTAGAGCATGAGCAACATGAGTAGAATGACTAAAAATAAAGTCTTATACGTTGATGAGGTGAAAACTGACCCCCTATAGTGGTCTATTTAGCACCTTCTCATTTTGGGAAACTATGTTACAATTCAGAAACAAAGATTTCAGGTCCTTTGCTTTAAGGAGCTTATTTTGACAACCCAGAGGCAGACATGTTTGCAGCAGGTGTGAGTTGCAGAGATGTCCAGAGGATGGAAGGGAAGGCTCCTAGAGGTGGTCGTTTTGCAATGCTAAGTGAGTTTGTGTGGTTGTGGATTCCAGAAGTAGCTCTTTGGAGAAAAACCAGCACTGTAAAAGTGCTTTTCAAATAGATGAGTAAAGCATAAAGTATAAAATTTATAAAAATTAATGGTTATATCTTGTTTATATTTTCCTATCTGTAATATAACCAGGTCATTATTTTTGCTAATCATAATAATAACTAATATAATTAATATAATTAATAATTAATAATCATAATAATCATTTAGCCACTAAGGAGTTTGGGGATGAAGTGATTCACTTTTGCACCTGAAAGCAAATTTTCAATAAAATTGAAGACTAAATATTTTTACTTTAAAATAGTAATCTGGGCTGTACATTTTTAAGGGCAGCATGAAGAAGTCAGGCAATTCTTATCTGTAGAATCTAAAAATATAGATAAAAATAGTAAAAACAATCAATTCAGGGCATTGAAAAGTGGCCAAATACCAGCAACAATGTGAGAAATGTTTATTCATGAAAACTACCTACTGCATTAAGTAAAAAGACCATTTTTTTTTTTTTAACCAAGGATATTCCCATCCTCCCCAACTCATAGATTTGCCAGCTGGAGGAATGGAGGTAGTAGACTTATTGAATAGTTTAGGGGTAACCAACAAAGCAGCTAAATGTTAAAGAATGATATTGTTAAAGTGAGAAAGGCTCACTCACAGAGAAAACATATATCACAGGTTTGAGACAATAAACACAAGACTGAACAAGTTCTAAACTGTACGTGTGTGAGATGTTAGAGAGCACCGTGAAAATAGAACCCCTGGAAAGACTTGTGAATATGCTGCATCTTTGAGTGCATTCTTCAACCTGAGCAATGCTCAGGTGGCAAAGAGTGGAACCTTTCTGGCTTGAGGTGTCTCAACATAACCTCTGCATAAATAATTGCATAATCACTAAACAATAGAGCTGAATGAAAGACCTCAGGAAGGTAGACAGAAAAAAAAAACACAAAGAAAAAGCCTGATATGAGACATTAGTGGCTGCACACTATTTTGCAGTTGAGTCCAAGCAAGTTAACTGATTATTAAAGCAAAGCAAAGGAAACAAAACTAACAACCCTCTGAAGGACAAAACAGAATCCAGAGTTGCTACCTGGTGTTGTCTACAATGTTTAATATTCAAACAAAAAATATAATATACAAAAGACCAGCCCCACCCCCCAAGAGAAACCATCAATAGAAACTAACTTTGAGTAGGCACAGATTTTGAATTTAGCAAAAAGGACTTCAAAACATGTATAATAAATAGGTTCAAATAATCAAAGAAAGATATGTTTAAATAATAAATAAAAATTGCTAAGTGTGAGTAAATAGGAAATATCAATGAGAATGGAAACTATGAAAGAGATAATGAAAATTCTAGAGATTGAAAAGCACAATACCCGAAATGAAAAAAAAAAATGACTACAGGACATAACAGCAGATTTGAGATGGCAGAATAATCAGTGACTGCAAAGTTAGATGAGTAGAAATTATCCGATATGAAGAACCAATTTTAAAAAATGAAGAAAAACAAGACCATCAGTAATACATGGAATAATTTTCAACATTCCAATAGAGCAGTAACTGAAATTCCCAAAAGACAGGAGACAGACATGGGGCAGAGAGCAAAATTTAAATTATGACCAAACACTTCCCAAATTTTAAGAAAATTTAAAATTTGTAGGCCCCCAAAACTCAATAAACCCCAAGTAAGATTAAAGCAAAGAAAATCACAACTAGACAAACTACTATAAGCCACAAGGTGTATAGGGGTGTGTGTGTGTGTGTGTGTGTGTGTGTAGCAAGAGTGTGCTTATTTATGTTAGAATATGAGGTGGGTTAGTACCCCAAACTGTAGTCCTGAATAACGTAAGCCAGGAAGTGAGTCAAGAACAGAAAGAATAGGGCTGAGAACATACCTCTAAGGAAGACTCACATTTAAGGAATAGGTGTAGATATAGGGTTTACAGTTTCAGAAACTGAATAGTCTGAGAGATGATGTGGTCTGGTGATCAGTCATGGGAGAAGGTTAAGAGAAGCAAAAGAAAGTTCTCCTGATTCGGGAAGGTCAAAGCTATGTGAAGCCAAGTTAATGGTATCAATGTGGATGCTTTAAGTTAGCATGCAAGGTGGAAGGGTACATAGTGGGAAAAAAGACATGATCCAATTGATACAGAAATGTGACCAATGACCATATAAAAAGGGTGAGCGCCAAAATCTTCAGAAACTTAAAGGCAAGGAGAAATGGGGGAAGTTCTTATGCTAGTTGTTATATTTTCAATGTGATTCAAGCAGGAAGATTCACAAAGGAGAAACCCTTTTAGTACTGTGTGTTGCAGCCCTTAAAATAATAAGAAATTTTCTTACTACAAAGCCTTTTTTTTTCCTAGCAGCCCTACCAACTTTGGTATATCTGCCAGAGGAAAATGTAAAGTGTGCCCCGCTGAATATATTCACACAAACTTAGAGCTGAAGTTTCACTTTCTGAAATAGATTGGTAAAATCTAGTTCCCTAAGACAAGCTTAACACTGCCTTACTATTCAGGGCTCCAAGATAACTCTTTGCAGTTACGTGAAATGAAGAGTGGATTGTCATCCTCCAAAGCTTTGCTCTTTGGTTGAACCTGTAATGATTTGCTTTGCCTTTTATTGCTTGAGAGAGTAAGGGGAGAGCAACTGCTGAGTTATTATAATAAGAAGGTTTGCCCTGGGATTTCTGCAGCCACCAACCCAACCATAAGGTTATATTTTCTAGTTCCGCATTTGCCTTTTTCATTGTGACTTTCGTTTGTACATGGCAATAATAAATAATCCACCTCCCCACAGCCACCTGTAGCCATGGAATTCAAAAGCCATTCAATATCAAACTCTCCCTTTGGAACTCTGAAGTACAGAGCCACATCCCCAATATTCAGAGATAATAGAAAGTTAGTAGTTTAAAATACCTTTGCGGTGCTGCAAAGAATATACAGCAAAGCAGGACCAGCATAATTCAAACTTTCTCAAGCAGTAAAAATTCCCAACTCATTAAAATGACTAATAATATTGCTCTGTATTTATATAGTGTCCTCCTACAAAGCAGCTTAAAATGTTTTACTAGTATTTTCTCATTTACTCTACGTTCATCTCCACGAAATATGCAGTGAGAGTTGTAACTGCTATTTTTCCTTGCTCTACCTGTGGTTAATGGGATGTCTGGCATGGTGAGGCCATAAACTGAAGGTCATTCTGTGGATTGGTGATTACAAGAGTTCCTTTTATTTGTTTTCCCTTCTTTGCTTTATGGGCAATGAAAATGTCTCTTTAATTCAGGTTTTTAGTTCTCTTATCATAGGTGAGACTGTGTCTTATTGAGTATAACTGACACACTCTCACCTACGACAAGAGACATATAATTGGGCTAAGTTATACACTAAATTCATGATAATACTGCTAAACTTCTGTTTAAGTTCTTAGCCATTAACTAAATATTTTCACAATAGTTATATTTTTTTTCTGACAGGCAGTGGGGAAAAACTGTTGTGACAAGTAAGAGGGAAATCATTAATCAGTACAGTAAACCTACATTTCTGCTTTTGAAGAAATCACAATTCAGGAGAGGAGAAAATTCATGAAAAGCACTAAAATTATCTGAATAAAATTTTACTTAACATATGTGGAAACACCTCCTAGCAATTTTGTGTAAGAATGGTAGTATTTTAAATGGACGTCTTCACATTCTTATAAGAGGTAAGATTGCAGACAATAGGATATTTTATTTATGACCAAAATAGCTTCACTAAAAAATGACATTTTAAAGTAACCATATTCATTTGGTTATTTTGATGACTTTATGTTCACTTCCCTGAAATTCATTTTGTTACTGGATTGTTCAGTTGTGACAATGTTATCTTGTATCTCAGAGCTTTTGCCATACTGTTCCTTCACTCTAAACATACCATAGTTATGTCAACTTTTTGAAGTCCTTTCTGAGCCCCACAAAAATGTAGGTCCCTCCTTCCACTGGACCTCACTGCACTATGCAAAAGTATGTGTACTCTCATTCCAATTTTCAAATATGTATTTATGTACAGCCTTCTTTTATACTGTGACTTGCTTGAAGGAAAGGGAGCATTACTTATTAATCACAGGCCCAGTGCCTGGCATATGATATACACTCTAAATGTGAAGAATGAATGATTTAACCAGCTTTTGCTGATTCCACTCTATCTTATTACTGCTTTACTCCATTTACTTACTGAATGAGTCAGTAGCTAAATAAATGATAAACGAATGAATTAATGAATGAAGGCATTCAACTGATCAATAAATGGCCTGTGATAGACTTAGTAGAAGAGCACTTCAGTAGAATGCTTGGCTTTCAGGATCTGTGAGTCATTAAGCTATGTGCAATCTCAGCTATTGACCAGGGCCTCTTGGTCCACACAATTAAGTCACAATGAAGAAAGGTATAGCTATTGGTTACATTTTGTGGGTACTGTTGTTCACAAATGTGTCTATTTATGTTTTCTTATTTTCAAAAAGATATTCCTTTCTGTCTTGAATATCTACCATTAGTCAAGTTACTAGCACAGAATTTAAAAATATTCTCTTCATCCATCTCTCTCTCCTGTCCCCAGACACAGGTAGTTCCACAAGAATTCTAAGTATTTAAACTCATTCTGTGCTTTAACACCAGTGGAACATGGAAGGTTAATCCCATATTCTGCCAATGACTGACATATCCTCACTCACATTCTCTTCTCCATGAGTCTCCACCACTTTTTAATCACCCTTTGGGTTTCTCTGTCACCCTCACTCCTGATATACACATATATTCCTTTTAGGACAGAATTTTACACAGTGATAAATATTCAATAGATTTTTAATATACATTAAAACCAGTGTATACTGGAAGAAAAGGTGACCATCGAAAGCCATATGACTCTAAATAGATAAAATCTTTTCTTTACCTTCTGTTCCCTTCCCATAGAACCCTTCAAAACTCCACTGAAGAAAAGACAGAGTTTAAAGAAAATGTATATACATGTGATAACAATATTATATCTATTTATATTATGAAGTCATAAATTGACAATTTAAATATTTTGGTGAAAAATTTAAAAACATATCTTTATCCTATTAAAAGGCATCCTCAGTGATATATCATTTGGTGTTAAATCATGTCACTAATAAAGGTAAAATATGCTGTGACAAGACATTGCAGTAAGAACTTTTCCCAGATAATTAATTAACTCAGCCTCCGTTAGGCATTGCCAAACAAACACAGGGATCAGTATTCTGAAAGGTTAATAAAAGTATCTTTGACTGTATTTGCATAAAGTCATATAATTCAATATCTCATACAGCTCAGTGGGCATAAAGGTGTTAAAGATGCTATTATTACAATCAATTTAATTCTGGTGAAGAAGCATTTTGCAGCAGTGACTATACGGTAAAGTCCACTGACAGCTCTCTAATGCTACTGAAATATGAGATTAAGTGTACCTTATCAATCAGTATGTACTTGTATCATCAAAATGCATGAGTCTCCCCATACTGGCACTTTCCAGTAATAACAAAGTACCCTGTGAATTTATTTATTTAGAATTTTGAGGATTTCACTATGTATTTCTTTTTTAAATGAACATTAACTTTTCTAAGCACCCAAATAGACACAGTATTCTATAGAGTTTTTGATTTTTGTTGTACGTGGATTCCAGACCAATATTTTCATTTGTCCATGTTATGTGACTATCATCAAGAAGAGACTAACCAGCTATTAAGAAAAGTAATGACAATGATAATGGTATAATAATTATATTTACCTTTTAATTTAATATTTACTATGTGTCAGGTTCTATTGTCATTACTATTGCTATCCTAATACTAAAGCCAGTAATGATACTGCAAGAAAAAAAAATTATAGGCCAATATCCCTGATGAAAAAAATGTAAAAATCCTCAACAAAATATTAGCAAACTGAATTCAACAATACATTAAAAGAATCATACACCGTGATTAAGTGGTATTTATTCCAGGGATACAGGGATGGTTCAGTATCTACAAATCAATCAATGTGCTACACTGCATTAACAAAATGAAGGACAAAAATCAAATGATCATCTCAATAGATGAAGAAAAAGCATGTGATAAAATACAGTAGCCATGCATGATAAAAACATTCAACAGGGAGAAATAGAGGGAATGTACCTCCATATAATAAGGCCCATATATGATAATCTCACAGCTAGCAAAATATTCAATGGTAAAAAACTGAAAGCCTCTCCTCTAAGCTCTGGAAGATGGTAAGGATGCCCACTTTTTTTTTTTTTTTTTTTTTTTTTTTTTAGGATGCCCACTTTTGCCACTTTTATTCAACATAGTACAGAAAGTTCTAGCCAGAGCAATTAGGTAAGAAAAAGAAATAAAATGCATCCCAATCAGAAAGAAAGAAATAAAATTGGCTCTGTTTGCAGTTGACCTGGTTTTATATGCAGAAAACCTTAAAGACTGCACAAAAAATTTAGAACTAATACACTTAGCAAAGTTTAATAAAATTCAGCAAAGTTTCAGGGTACAAATCAACATACAAAACTGAGTTTTGTTTATATATGCTAGCAACAAACTATCTGAAAATGAAATTAAGAAAATAACCCCATTTAGAATAGCATTAAAAGAATAAAATACATAGTGATAATCTAAAAATAAAAGCTACAGTAATCAAAACAGTATGGTACTGGCATACAAAAAGATATAGACACCAATGGAACAGAACACAAGAGACCAGAAATTAAGCCACACATATATGATCAACTAATCTTCCTACAAGCATGGCAAAAATACACAATGGGGGAATGATAGTGTCTTTAATAAACGATGTTGTGAAACTGGATGTCTCCAAGCAAAAGAATGAAATTGGACCCTCATCTTACACCATACACAAAATCAATTCAATATGTATTAAAGACTTCAAAATTATATGTGAAACCATAAAATTCCAAGAGGAAAACATAGAGAAAGAGTTTTTGACAACAGGCTTGGCAATGATTTTTTGGATATGGCACCAAAAGCACAGACAACAAAAGCCAAAAGTGGACAGAACTACATCAAACTAAAAAGCACAGCAATGTAAACAATCATGGAATGGAAAGGCAACTTAAGTAATGGGAGAAAATATATGCAAACTACATATCTGATAAAGTGTTCATTTTCAAAATACACAAGAAACTCCTACAACTCAATAGCAATAAAAAAATAACCTTATTTTTAAATGGGCAGAGGAACTGAATAAAAATTTCTTTGAAGAAGACATCCAAATGGCCAACAGGTATATAAAAGGTGCACAACATCACTAATAATCATGGAAATGCAAATCAAAATTACAATGAGGTATCACCTCATATCACTTAGGATGCCTATTATTTAAAAAAATGATAAATGTTGGCAATGATGTAGAGAAAAGGGAACCCTTGTACACTGTTGATGGGAATGTAAATTGGTGTGGCGACCATGGAAACCAGTATGGACATTCTTCAACAAATTAGCAAATAGAACCACCATGTGATCCAGAAATGCCACGTCTGGGTATATATCCAAAGGAATTGAAATCAGTATCTCAAAGGTATCAGTACGCCCATATTTAGTGCAGCAGTAATCACAATAGCCACGATATGGAAGCATGGAAGCAACTGAAGTATTCATCAATTAATGAGTGGATAAAGGATATGACACACACACACACACACACACACACACACACAATGGAATATAATTCAGCCTTAAAAAAGAGGGGAACTCTACCTTCTGGGACATGGATGAACTTGAAGGACATGATGCTAAGTGAAATAAACCAGATACAGAACAAATACTACATGACACCACTTGTACAAGGAATTTAAAATTGTGAAACTCATAGAAGCAGAGAGTAGAATGGTGGTTTCCAGGGGCTAAGGGTAAGGAAAAACTGGGAGATATTGAGCAAAGAGTGCAAAGTTTCACCTGTGCACTATGAATAAGTTCTAGAGATCTCCTGCACAGCATACTGCCTCTAGTTAACAATACTGTATTGTAAACTTAAATTTTTGCTAAGAGAGTAGATCTTATGTTGTGTTCTTATCACACAATTTTAAAAAATCATAATATAAATAAATAAGATAGGAGGAAACTTTTGGTGGTAATGGATATGTTTATGGCATAAATTGTGGTAATGCTTTCATGGGTTTATACTTATTCCCAAACTCATCAAGTTGTATACATTAAAAATTTACTTTTTGTATGTCAATCATACTTCAATAAAATGGTTTTAAAATATATCAATTTAAAAACTGAGTATCCAATCAATGAAGACACACTGGCTCAGTTACAACAAAAGGTCAGTTGTGAATAGGTCAGAATAATTGAAGGCGAGAGTGGTAAGAGAAGTTTGCAGAGCTAAGGATACTCAGGAATCACATGATGTAAGCTGTGCAAGCCACTGTACAGACTTTAGTTTTTATTCACTGAGGTACTGATCCATATATATCATCCTCATCTTACCTCCTTCTCTCTAAATTGTTTCCAAGATTTATCTTACGTCAGTACACGTAGATCCAATTCATTCACTGTAAATACTATGTAAATACTATGTATGTGTCATCTTACAAATGTACTACAATTTTCTATGCCAACCTCTTACTGATAGACATTTAGGTGCCTTACAATTTTCACATTGTTGGGTTGTAATTATTCATTCAGGAAGTTTCTGCTTTAAATTAAGAAGACTTTTTGGTTTATTTATTATGACTGGCATTGTGAAATAGTTTCTATGACTTAGTTTGTGGTTTCTAATTAACCATATTTTGCTTTGTTTTTATAGGTCTCCTTTTCGTGTCCACTGTTAGATAGATTGTATTTCTTTGATTGCCATGTTGGTTTTCTCTGTTTTGAAATTAGAGCAGTGTACTTTTAGGTTTATCTTTTAAATGCTTAACACCCATGCTTACTTTTTAGAAGGTTAAAGTGTTCCAATATCTTTGTCATCTTCCCAAACAATGCAATTCCTCTCCCTTCCCATCTTCCATATCTTTGAAATGTAGTATTTAAAAGGTTCATCTTTTAAAAAATTTCACCAACGTTGTCATCTGATTTCTTTTTAATTCCGATCAGTACCTATCTAGATATAACAACTTTTACTAGTTTCTCTGTGTACAATTACTTTGCATCTACTTCATCTGGGTGCTTTTGTTTGTTTGTTTTATTGCTGAAGTAAACATTATGCAAGAATTTTCAGTGAGCCTCTGTGAGCAGCAACTCAGTATTTTAAGTCTGAAATTGTCTTTGTTTTTCCTCACAATTATTGCACTGTCACCTGACTTTTACTGATGCTACTACCTGATCCTTTACAAGTGACCTGCAGTGCCCCTTTGTCTTTGATGCTCAGCCTCTGTACCACAGTGTGTCTGTGTGGGCATTTGTTTTTATTTGTGCTGCTTGGAACTTAGTATAAACCTTCAATCTGAGCACTCCTGTCTTTCTTCAATTCTGGAAAAGTTTTAACAAACTATCTTAGAATATTGCATATTCACCATTTTCTCAATTCCCTGCTTCTGCAACGTTTAATAGATAAAGGCTGGAGCTTCACCTGCACTCCTGCATTTTTCAAATTTATTTTCATATTTTCTATTTCTTTCCCTCACTGATCTATATTCAGTGACTGCATATCTATATTCCACTTAATTAAGCCCACTAATGTTTTACTCAGCATTATTAGATTATAATCTAATGTTTAAAATATCTGGTGTTTTTTTTTAATTAAAAAAATCTATTTTTAATAAGTCTCATTCTTAGTTAATGATTTCTTTCCTTTCTCTTAGATCATTTCAAATACACTTGATTATTTTCAGAGCAGGAAGAGAGACACAGATGTAGAGAATGGACTTGTGGACACAGGGCAGGGACAGGGAGGGTGGGACGAATTGAGAGAGTAATATAGACATATATACACTACCCATGTGTAAAATAGACAGCTAGTGGGAAGCTGCTGTATAGCACGGGGAGCTCAGCTTAGTGCTCTGTGATGACCTAGACGGGTGGGATAGGGAGGGTGGGAGGGGGGCTCCAGAGGGAGGGGATATCTGTATACATACAGCTGATTCACTTTGTTCTACAGAAACTAACACAACACTGTAAAGCAATTATACTCCAATAAAAAGAAAACTAAACTAAAATTTAGAAAAAAACAAATACACTCGATTTACACTCTAAGAAACTTCTTAGTGTATAAACCTTCTGTTTTTATATCAGCTAGGTCTCACTCATAGCAGTTTGCTTCCTGGTATAGGTGTAACTATTTATGGTTATCTAATGATGTGCGTGGTTCTCCCTTTTTATCAGAAGTGTCCCAGTTGGTAACACTTGTTCCTGTTAGGGTTATAAGTTTTTCAAAGAATCTAGACTAATTTTATGTTTCTCATGAGCATTCCCTTACCACCTATGTCATGTGAAATTGGACTCCGTATCATCACTGGGCACCTGTTTGGTGTTCCAGTTTAGTGTTGGGGACATCGGTTCTCTGGGCTGATGACATTTTTTCTAGTCTCCATTTCACGGAGGAAGCAGTACTTCAGGATTTTTGGTTTTACGCATGGGGCTCAGTTTTGGTTTCTACTCAAATAGATTTGGAAACTCACCTCCTGTCCCCATGCTGGCAATTAAAAACCCTAGACGTTAAGCCTATAACTGGTTGTAACATTCACATGAACCACTGCACTGGGCTTTCAGATCCCTCCCAGCAACAGTTATTTGGGTATTTTCCTTTCTGGCTTGCAGTGCTTGCTTTGTTTGTATTTTGCATTGTTTTAAAATGAAGCAACGTGTTTTTCCTAAGCGTAATCTCAGTCCTACTACGTGTGAAAATGAATTATAATTTTGAACTCTTGAGCTGTCTCAACAAGAAAAGTTGCTATCAAGTAGCACACCCTTTTCACTGTTTTGGACAGTGCCAAAAGAACTATTTGCAAAAAACAAAAAAATATATAGTAACAATTTTGTGTAGTGAGCAGGTTGCAAGAATATTTTGCTGGCAAAAATATAATCAAGTATTGGCTGCTATGTTCTACAAAGCTAAAAGGTTCTTTCAACAGATTTTCCCATAGCGTGAAAAAAATATTTTTCTTTCATTATTTATAACTACCCTTTAGAAACTTGAAACTTGTTTGTTTAGGGTCCTTCATGAACTGCAGGAATATACATGAATTTCTCAACACAAAGAGAAAGATTTGAAAAACACACTGTGTTACTGTCTGGAATCACTGGAGAAATAAAATAGATTTTATATACAAATACAAAAATGGAAAAAGTTCGTTAAATAATATTTTCTAAAAAAGTACTAGGTGAAATGAACCTACATTTGTGCTCTATCTGCTACCATAACCTCACATGAGCCACAAGAGAAAGTAACAGCCTCTCTTAAAATACAGAAGAGCTCACAACACTCTACTTTCTTATACACTTTCCTATTTTCTATTAAATAGTTTGAAGCAAACGTCTGTAGAAGTGCAAATTCCCCTACAAAACAAATGAAGAAATAAACAAATAACTTGAGTTGCTGTCAGTGTTGTTATACAGTAGGAGTGGGATACATGTGGATGGTGATAATTTGTAGACAGCAGTCCTATGTCACTAAAGACAAGCAAATCTGAGAGCCTAACCAATTTCAAATACCCGCCACAAAGCTTCAAACTTATTTCACGTGGTCAGCTGAACCCTGTAGTTAATTATTGGATCAAAGTATCAGCAGAGGTTTAAAATGTACATATAACTGTATGTTAAGAGAGATATACGGCAGTAGGTGTGCTTTAAATGTACACATAAATACATAGAGATATTTGAAAAAAATCTGTCCTACTATTAAGTTTGGAAAGTAACAAAAGATTTTATCAGGCAGCCAAATGTTAGTATTGTGTATGTTCATTCTGTTTATACTCTTTTTAAGGATTTTTACATTCAGTGTTGGATATGCCAGACAATGCCATTAGGAAGGCAGCTTTTTCTGAATTTCTTTTGGGTTTATTACACAGTTTTAATTTGCACAGTTTAGTGTCAACACTTGTCAGTAATGCATGTAGCAAAATGTTGATCTCTGGCACTGCAAAGCAGAAAAAGCCAAGCATGATTATTTCGATGGCTATAAAGATGGATCTTCTTTTGTGTGTGTGTGTGTGTCAGCTGAAATGGAGATGCACTGTGAAACTTCAAGATGAAAGCATTGTCGCTTTGGATAAATATGGGCTCAAAAGCCTGCTCGGTAACATAAGAATTCTCCCAAAGGACCGCGAGCCTCAATAATCTGGATTGGACCTTTTGAATTAATGCCGTGAACTCTTTGCTCAGTACATAATTGCAGTTAGAGAACTGTTCCTGTAATTGACCTAAGTTATCAGGTTTCATACCTACTTTTATTTACCTTGACAGCTTACAATTGTGATACAAGGCAGCTGCCAGTATTCTGCGCTGCCATTAAATGGTAAGAGAAAATTGCAGAGTTCAAATGAGGCCACCAACTGAAAATAACCCTCAGTTTTGGGACTAAAATGTGTTTCAATGGTTTGCATTCTGCCTGGTTTGTCTATGAATTTTATTTTCCATTAATTTGAATTGAGATTAAAATAATAAAGTTCAAACTCTTCAAATAAACTCATAATAATATTATTTTTCAGGATTGCTAATGCTATATTTTCCTGAGTTAATTTTAATTTCAAGAAAGGTGTCTTAAGTGTTCACCCAAATTTCTTATAGGTTGCCTAACTTTCTAGTGAAGAAAAAAGTCATTGAAAAAATATATGTGTACTGACACAAATAGTTACAAAGGTAGTGATGATATGATTTGTCTATGTCAATCTGACATAGTGATGAAAATGATCTCATTGTTGATGATTTGAACAAAATTTTGGAGAAATGTCTCAGGTATGATATAAAGAAGACCACAGATATGTGTGGACTAACTGGGAAATACATTCTGCCTTACAAATATTCACACCAAACTTTCAGACACAAGAAGAATGTTGATACTCCAGCAAAATCTAAGGTTCTCAGGAAGGAGTGTATCTAGTTTCACTTTTCCTTTCCTTTAATTTTACAATATATCTTTCCATGGTTATTTATATCTTAAGAAATATAAAAGTGTAATATACTATAAAGTACTAATGAATTTATTTATTTGCAAAAATACCTTTTTGCTGATATAAGAGACTTACTGTGGTGGTAGAGGTTTTATTACCTATACTGACCTTACTGGTCTCCAGTTAGCCAATTTGGGTCACCTGTTTAAACTTTTACCTTATATCCAAAGTCTGAATATAATGAGATCAAGATGGTGGATCTCAGGGCTGTTTTGGCCAGTGTTTACATTGTCCACCTCCATATTTTTTCCAGCAACAGCAATCCAGAGCCCCTTTTCTTTACTATATTCATTGAAAAGGCTTCTTATAGCTATTTAATATTGGTCATTTATAAAACGTATCATCAAAGTGCTATATTTTTGTTACTAGAGAGATATTTCAGCCAATTCTGAAATTGCTATCAAACAAGAATTGTTTTAAATATATAATTTACCTCCACAAAGCCTCAAATTATGTTAAATTTAAGCACCTACTCAGATCATTTTGTTTTGAACTATAAAAGCAATCTTGTTGTATCTAAGAAGAAATTTTTATGAAAAAAATTAATAATGTACATTTTAAGATTCTGATGCTGGTCTTTAACCTTAGAAGCTGTACGAGTTCTAAAATATCAAGAACCTAAAACAACTTCTCCAAAATAATGAATGGTGAAATATAGACAAAGAGAAAAATGTCATCTATAATTATATTCTGATAAATTTATTATTTGCAAACTTGTGAAAGGGGAAAAGCCATTGTGCAGTGAATTCCAGAATTTTATCATATTTGTTTTTCTCTATGTATTCAGTTACTTCATTTACTTCAAAAACAGAAAACAAGAACAGGATTCCCCTAAAGTGAAAACCAAAGGAAAGTAAGGCATGAAGAATTTGTGGTTCTCATTCACTAGTGAAAGATTTGTGTTATTTTGTATTAGAGATCTTGAATTTATCTTCTTATATGCATAGAGCAAAGTAATCTGGCACTGATTCAAGTTATTTTTCTCCTTTCAATGCAAGGTATATTAAATAGCATTTAAATAAACATGTCAGGCAAAGCCTATTTACTGTCACAGGAAAGTCATTTGGTAGGCAGCTTGTCAGAGACTGAAATATTAACATCTTTTTCTGACACTTTTTCTTCCCAACAGGTTGACACATTTAAGACAAATATATAACATAGCCTAGTGTTATTAAAGTATAACTATGGCTCCCACATCTGGAGCTTAATAGAAAGTAGTAAAGTAAATTTTAAATTTTGTTAAGGCTTTGACACAACGTAACTTGGTGTTTTAACTTTAACTGAATTTTAATCATTTCATAAGTTATATTCATGCTTGTATGTTCGTTACTCCACAATAGAGAAATTTAGCATTGATCAAATTTGCCAAAACCACAAGAAGAAAGAAATATAGTTGGGAGAGCTAGCCTCACTCACTGTTATTTTTCATTTATTTGGCTGCCCAATCCTCCTGATCTGTTGTAGGATGGTAGCAGAAGGGGAGAACTGGTCTCAGAGTAACTATTGCAAAACCTCTCCTGGATTGGAGCTTTTGGGAATGTCTTCTGAGGATGGGGGAAAAAGAACTACCAAGTTTGACATATGCAATGCCCTCACTCCACAATTAAGTATGCATGGAGAAAACAAAGACATCAATAATAAGTACAGAAATGAATGAGAAATAATACAAGAACACCCAAATTTTTGGCATTACAACAGTTTGAAGAATAATGCCTTAAAGTAATCTAAATGTTAAAGTCCAAAACAAACAAACAAACAAACAAAATTATTCATCAATTAGTTGCACAGTGTTCATGATATGACTACAAACGCATTAAAGTCATAAAGACTCCTGGCCACTGAATCATAAGATCGATTTACCTTCACATGGTAGAGGCGCAATAGCTCTTCCCAAATCGAGCTCGATGATTATATGGCACAAATCTTTGGCCATGACTTCCACCTGGGCGGTTGGACCAATACACCGAGTTTTCCCTGGGCACAGGGAAGAATCCGCCCCAGGATAACAAAAATTGCCTGCCTCCCTCTCCTAAAGCAAGATGAACATATCCTGTTTTCCACTGTTATGATCATTTGGCTGCCATTTTCGTTCCCTCCATTGACCTCGAAGGCAATATAACACACATAGAAGCCCTTACTAAATTCATCTAACAAGGTTTAAATGATAACAAAGCCTGGCTTTACTGAACGCTAAAATGTCTCTAATGAAAAAAAGCCATCCTCCAAAATAAGATGACCTTGAACATTATTACTGTCTCTCAAGGAGGCACCTGTGCCATTATCCAAGCAAAATGTTACGTGTTCATACTTGATGAGTCTAGTAACGTATCATCATTATTAAATCACATACAAACATAAAAACACCCTGAGTGATCTCACCCCCAGCCTAGGGAACTTGATAAATTCGCAATTTGGATCATGGGGCTCTTGATGAAAACAATTGTTACTTATTTTGGGTATCATCTTGATCTGTGCTTTGTACTGCATGTGCCTCTATTGCTGCTGTGGTATCTGCCTCCAAAGCAACCAGATCGTCACGGAAGGAGCCACCTCCACGCTTGTAAAACCCCTTGATGAATTGCTCAGGGCACATTACAAAAGAGGAGGACATATAAGATTGCTAGAGCTAGTCACAAAGGATAAAGAGTTGGAGGAGATCATTGAGAGGACATGACTACCAGTTGACCTGAGAGCAAGACCAGGGCAATCTGGGCTTCTTACCCCCTTCCCTGTCATTGGAATGTGCACTTTGCCCATCATTCCCACAGTGGGAGCTGTATTCAAAGACATGGACCTGAGAGACCAGTGTTGTTCAGACCATCTGGACTGTGTGACTGAACCCTGTAAAGGCCCCTTTATAAACTTAAGATTCTGATGGTAGGTTTGGAGATACACTCATCTTGTGGCTGCCCAAGATAAGCCTCATAAGGAAGTTCTCTTTTTTATTAAGCCTGCTGTCTACCAATCTAGAGTGGTCTGCCTCTTTCTTTGGTCTTTCCTTGCCCTCCATGTATGGAGGCCAGTTTCAGATTTCACACAGGAAATTCCCAAGTTTGAAAACCAGTAATATTTGTTCTGAGATCTGTTTGCTCTTATGATTATTATTAGAAGTAAGCATAGTAGAAATAGTTATGAATTTGGGATAATCCATCAACATGAATTCATAGAGCTTAGATATACATTTACATACAGAAAACTTCACCAAGTTTAGCAAGAGTTGAAGCTAATTTTCTATCAGTGAGTAATCCTTTTCTGTGACTCAAAAGCATCATGTACTAACCAACAAAGTAATCAGCCAGCTCAAAAACTTTAGTGATTTCCCTTTTTCTTAAAAGTTAAATACAAACTCCTTAACCTGTGTTGTGGGCTGACCTAACCGTTTTGGATTTTTACATTTATTAATTTGGGGAGAAGATAATCAGTCCCCAATAGATAGATATGGTTGATGACTATAGGTTCCCTCCCCCCGTCACCACAATCTGGTGATGTAAATTCAAGGGCCAGACTTAATTCCAACACACATACACACATGCATGCACACATAAGAAATCTGAATCATATGCTATAGACTTCGGAAGCCACTGAGACAGGAAATCTGGGGAATGCTTTCAAATTACCATTTTAGAAAGATTGCTCTTATTGCCGTATGGAAGATAGATTGGAGAGGGCAGGACTGGAGAGAGTGAATCAGAATTGCTAAAGGGTCAAATGAGTGACGAAGAAGGCTTGAAATAAGTCATAGTCAATGGGAATAGAGAGGGTAAACATGGGACCAAATATGATACTGAATTAACAAGCAGTAATAGTATGACTTACAGCAAAGTACAAGAATGAAGAAAGAATTGGCAGGTAAGATGACTGTCAGGCCCATCATATCAGCGTCTGCGCCACAAAATGAGAGAAGAAATGTAGTAGAAGCATCTCAGGTAAGAGAGAGGAAGCCACTGATTCCTATTTTTGAAATGCTGAGTCTGAAGAGTACATGAAATATCTAAGAGGTAGTTTTACATATAATTCTAGAGCACCTGAAAAAATCCTGGATCAATATATAAATTTGGGTTCATCATTATAAATTAGTAGATGAAAGAACAGACATGAACAAGACTGCCTGAGTAAAGCAATAAAATAGAAGGAAAAGAAGGCCTAGGCTTCAATCCTTGGAAATAGAATTTTTTAAGACATGGGTGGAGAAAAATAAATCTATTGAAGAGACATAGGAGGGAGTGGTCAGAGAATAAGAAGGGAACCAAAAGAAACTGAGGGACTAAGTTGCAAGAGAAAAAAGAATTTCAAGATGAAGAGTGTCCACATTGTCAAATTACTCAAAAGAAGTAAGTAAAAGAAAATGACAAAGAAGGAAAAAGAATCCATTGGATGAGATTCCTAGAAACTCAGAGGTACCATAATGTAAATAGGTTCAGTGAAGTTCTGGGGCAGAATATAGATAAAATTCCTCACTCAAAGTTGCCCTTATTCTCCCTTTAAGTAGTAGTATCAAGTCATTTTGCTCTTTTTAAATCCCCCTACTATTATGTCATAGTAATTTACCTTAGTTTTCATTCTACCACCTAGGGCTACACCTCATAAAACATTTCCTGAATTCTTTTGATCTTGTATATGATATTGAAAAAAGTAAACCTGGGCAAAAACCCAAATGGAAGAGTTATCTCTAAAAAGTATTTTCCTATATATAAAACCCATAAAGTTTATTTTCTAGGGAAAAAAATTAAAGTTCCATATCCAATATAGTGTTGTTCATGTATTTTGTATTTACAAAGAGAGAAAGGGAGGCTATCAGGCCCAATACTCTGCGAGTGAACATAAATCCCGGTGCTTCTTGTGGAAGATAATAAGGTATTTTAAAGTCTTGTATTGCAGGCTTCAAAACCTCAGGGATAGACAGAAAGTCTACGGAGTCAGAGGCTCGGCAGGAGGAGACAGTGACGGCTCTGAGAGCAAGTTGGGCACAGAGAAGGAAACATGGAAAACAATCCAATCATAGTCGTTGTGTATTATAGACAGCAACTGTCTTTGACTCACTGATGGACTTTGGTTCCTTGAAGCAGAAAAACAAACAAACAACAAAATTGCCTCTAGTGGCCAAAATTACAAAGTGTTAACAGTTCTCTGGCACCCAGTGAGCTTAAAATTCAAGACCAGGCAACTGTGTATAGTTTGCAGTGATTCTCCCAAGAGCCACCTTGAGGCTTTCTACCAATTTCTACACTGCACTTATTGCTTTTGTGATTTTATGCCTCTGGGCCAAAATGAGAATATACCATACCAAGTGACTCTGGATCTGGAGTAGCTAAATAATTAATTCTAAACTCAGCCAGAAGCCACTAGTGCTGGCTTCAGTTGACAAAAAGCAACTGTTACCTTGACTCCAATGCTGAGTGCACAGACTTGGAAAAAGCCCTGGAGTGTCATGATATTTGCAATATGTGTGAATGATCTACTTTTAAAAGAGTTTCCTACCTCCTATTTTCCCCAGTGATATCCTAATAACCAGGAGCAGCCTGAGAGAATCTACCATTCTCTTTCTTTTCTTTAGTACACAATAGCATGATTCAGCCTGTTGATGTTATGTATTCTTTACTATTCCTGAAATCAGGAGATCTGTCTTACACATATTAAATGTTCAAGACTGGCAGAAATTTAGAACTCCTTTCTTTAAAGTCAATTTAAACTGCAGATATCTGTACTTAGCCTCAGAAATTTCATTACATTCACAAAACTGATAAAAAAGCAAGTCAATGAAAAAGGCCTATTCCAAATATACCAATGAGAATTCATTTTTTAAAACCTCGAAATCAGTACCTTGGTCATTCATTTACAATTATTCATTTCCTATTTTATGCTAAACATGAGAATGTGTATTAGGAAAATAACCAAAAAAATCTCGATTAAGATGATCTCTCTTGCGCACGCTTTATATATATATACACACATATATATAATGTAAGCATAGATATTCCTGTATTTTATATATATATATAAAATACAGGAATATCTATGTTAAATTTTCTCTTTTTTTACTCCCTAATTTTTCCCAAAGCAATGATTTTCAGTAAACTAAATGCACACCAAAAAAATGTACAACTGATTCAAATAATCCACAGGTTCAAATAATGCCTAGAAAGTGAAAGAAATGCATTTAATATCTACCCAATTATGGTCACTGATGACATCCTCATTGATTAAAGCCATAGTGGTCCCTGGAAGTCCCTTGGCTGTAAAAAGCTGTGAATATTGGGGCACTGGGTTCAGCAACCTTAGTTTCACCAATAGCCATCCCCATTGAAGTCTTGCCACCATCTCTGAACACTGCTTTAGAAGAGGGAAGAGGTCCTTAAAAAGTATGAGAACTACCAACTTCATAGATAGAAGAGACAATCTCTTCTATCTCCCCTCTATACAATTTATTTCTTCAATGTCCTTATGTTTTTACATATAGGAAAAAAGTCAGAAAAAATTGTTGTCTTCTTGAAATTTTGATTCAAATGTGCAAAGATACCTGAGGCAGGGAAATACTAGGGGTCTTGTTATCTAGATGGAGCAATGGGAAAGGCCCAGGTGTAGAAAATTCAAAGAGAAAAACAAAAATCAATATCTCTAAAAAATATCCTACCACCATGGTGATTAACAGGCTAGACAAGCCTGGGTTCACATCTTGGCCCTGCCATTTGTAAATTGTATAATCTTGAGCAAGACTTTTGAACTCTTTTTTCCCCAACAGTTTATTGACCGATAACGTATAATAATATATAGACTAATATAGAGAAATAAAAGTATATTTATCTTAAGTGTATAGTTACACATATTTTCCCAAGGTGAACAAACCTAGGAATAGTAACCATATCCAGAAACAATGGCATGAGCCCAAGAAACCCCTCTTACAACCCTTTTAATCACTTGTTAAGGTAAACACTATCCTGAGTTCTAATAACACAGAGTGGTTATTGTTGACTTCCAGGGACACTGTCACTTACCCTCTTTTTGCTTCACTTGTGAAATGGAGATTATAATAGTACCTTCATCCAGGGTTGTTATGAGAATTAAATGAGTTAATATTTATGAAAGGCTTAGAAGAGCATACTACATAATAAGTACTATATGTTTGTTAATAAAATAAATGCTTTAAAAAAATTAATCCATGCTTGATTATTGGCTTAGTATAAGTTGTATGATCTGAAACCTATGAAACGTAACTAAAAATAGTTAAATTCATTCATGAGGAAGTAAATAAAGCCCCTCTCTAGTTAAACCAAAACTCAGTTTCACAAATGTATTGCTCACTTGTACTCAGAGTCCTTAGGAAAATATTAAACAGATTTCTCAGAAATATATCTCAACAGTGATGGAACACGGTTTCTTTCTGAAACCCAACATTTTTCCTATTGTGAAATAGTTACACATCTAATACATGTCATTTCAAAGAACCTTTAGGTATTGTTCAATTTTTTATTGTATTAAAAATGTGTATGTTGTTCTTATACAAACATTACTAACTTAAAAATAGTAGGGGAACTATATTCAATAATTTTTAATAACCTGTAATGGAAAATAATTTTTTAAAAAGAATACAGATATATATACATATATATGTATAACCAAATCACTTTGCTGTACACCTGAAACTAACACAATATTGTAAATCAACTATACTTCAATAAAAAAGTGGCTTAATAGGATTGCAAATCCTCAGATTGAATAAATGCACCTACTGAATTTTTAAAATATATCCTTTATATAAAGGCTCCTTATGATATGCCCACAGCTAACATGATACTCAATGGTAAAGGGCTGAAAGTATTTCCTCTAAGATCAGGAATAAGAGAAGGATGCTTACTCTCATCACTTTTCTTTATCATAGTATTGGAAGTTCTAGCCACAGCAATGAGACAAGAAAAAGAAATCCAAATTGGAAAGGAAGAAGTAAAACTGTCACTGTCTGCAGATGACATGATACTATATATAGAAAATCCTAAAGACTCCACCAAAAAACTATTAGAACTCATCAATGAATTCAGTAAAGTTGCAGGATACAAAATTAATATATGGAAGTTTGATGGGTTTCTATATACTAACAACAAATTATCAGAAAGAGAAATT
Organism: Balaenoptera acutorostrata; assembly: GCF_949987535.1. Taxonomy (NCBI): domain Eukaryota; kingdom Metazoa; phylum Chordata; class Mammalia; order Artiodactyla; family Balaenopteridae; genus Balaenoptera; species Balaenoptera acutorostrata. The sequence goes on along the minus strand of NC_080084.1, from coordinate 23,007,284 downwards.
AAGAAAATAGCCCCATTTACAATTGCATCAAAAAGAATATAATACCTAGGAATAAATCTAACCAAGGAGGTAAAAGACTTGTACTTGGAAAACTATAAGACACTGATGAAAGAAATTGAAGATGATACAAACAAATGGAAAAATATACCATGCTCATGGATTGGAAGAATTAACATTGTTAAAATGAACATACTATCCAAGAAAATCTACAGATGCAATGCAATTCCTAACAAAATACCAATGACATCTTTCACAGAACTAGAACAAATAATTCTAAAATTTGTATGTAAACACAAAAGACCTCAAATAGCCAGAGAAATCTTGAGAAAGAAGAACAAACCTGAATGTATCACTTGCCCTGATTTCAAACTATACTACAAAGCTACAGTAATCAAAACAGTATGGTACTGGTACAAAAACAGACACAAAGATCAACGGAAAGAATAGAGAGCCTGGAAATAAAGTCACACTTACATGGTCAATTAATCTGTGCAAAGGAGGCAAGAATATACAGTGGGGAAAAGACAGCCTCCTCAATAAAAGAATCAAATGTTTTCATACCATATGCAAAAATAAACTCAAAATGGATTAAAGACTTAAATGAAAGACCTGAAATCACAAAACTTCTAGAAGGAAAACATAGGTAGTACTCTCTTTGACACTGACCTTAGCAATATTTTTTGGATATGTCTCCTTAGGCAAGGGAAACAAAAGCAAAAATAAACAAATGGGACTACATCAAATTAAAAAGCTTTTTCACAGTGAAGAAAACTATCAACAAAATGAAAGGTCACCTACTGAATGGGAGAAGATATTTGCAAACGATATATCTGATAGCAGGATAATATCCAAAATATACAAAGAACTCATACAACTCAACATCAAAATATCAAACAACCCAATTAAAAAATGGGCAGAGGAACTGAATAGACATTTTTCCAAAGAAGATATACAGATAGCCAACAGACACTTGAAAAGATGCTCAGCATCACTTATAATTGGGGAAATGTAAATCAAAACCAAATGAGAAATTACTTCACATCTGTCAGAATGACTATTATCAAAAAGACAACAAATAACAAGTGTTGCAAGGATGTGGAAAAAAGGGAACCCTTGTACTCTATTTATGGGAATGTAAATTGGTGCAGCCACTACGGAAAACAGTATCAAGTTTCCTCAAAAAATTAAAAATACAACTACCATACTATCCAGCAATTCCACCTCTGGGTATTTTTCTGAAGAAAACAAAAACATAGATTCCAAAAGATAAATGCACCTTTATGTTCACTGCAGCATTATCTACAGTAGGCAAGACATGGAAGCAACCTAAGAGTCTATCAACAGATGAATGGGTGAAGAAGATATTAATATACTGACACACACACACACACACAAAAGTAGAATATCACTCAGCCATAAAAAATAATAAAATCTTGCCATTTGAGACAACATGGATGGACCTAGAGGGTATTATGCTAAGTGAAATAAGTCAGACAGAGAAAGACAAATGCCATATGATTTCACTTATATGTGGAATCTAAAAAACAAAACAATTAAAGAAACATAACAAAACATAACAGACTCATAGATACAGAGAACAAACAATTGGTTACCAGAGGGGAGGTGGGATTAGGGTATGAGTGAAACAGGTGAGGGAGTTAAAGAGGTACAACTTTCCAGTTCCCAAAAAAAAAAAATAATAATAATAATGAGTCACAGGGATGAAATGTACAGCATGGGGAATGTAGTCAATTATATTATAATATCTTTGCGTGGTGACAGGTGGTAACTAGACATATCATGGTGATCATTTTGTAAGGTGTAAAAATATCTAATCACTATGCTATATACCTGGAACTAACAGAGAGATGCAGGTTAATTATAACTAAATTAGAAATAAACATGTAGACTCAGGGAAGAAATGCATCATAATGCTAATGATGATTGTCTCTGGGGGGTGGGGATTATGGGTGATTATTAATTTTTACTTTATGCTTGTATGTATTTCTAGTTATCTGCAATGAACATGTATTGCTTGTAACATTAGAAAGAAAATAAATGTCATTAAAATAAAAATTTTAAATAAAAAAATATACCCTTATTAAAGGAAATGTACCTAAAAAAGAAACACCTGCCATCAGTTAAAGTGGTTCACTACATACAAAAAAGGGCAGGAGATCAACTTTAAGAATCCTGTCTCATTCATCACCCTTTCATGGAATTGATTTTCTGTCCTTAGAAATAAGGAAATTTTGTAACTGATCTACCAGAAGACAACACGATTTGACTCCAACCACTTTTTTTAAAGAAAAGAAAAAAGAAAGCAGAAAATAATTTTTCCACATTGAAAGAACAATGTATAGATTAAAACACAAATTCATGTAATTATTTTTTCCTTTTTGGTTTATTATTGAACACCTATTATATGATTGCTTTACTTTTCTGAAAATCTTTACACTTATTCCCTCATAAATTATGTTTCTAGATATTCAGTGACATTACATTACTAAACACTTAAATCTGAAGATACAACAGCCCATGTTACATTTGGAAGTACATGACAAAATGACTGATTATACTAAACTACAAAGGTGTGAAATTGAGAAAATATTTAATGAACAAACTTCAAAACACAACATGTCAAGTTTAGAAATACTCGTTACAGAGGATGATCCTTTGAATGTTCATTTCCACAAATGAAGCTCTGATATTTTTTAACGTTATTGAAAGCCCCAAAGAGCAAAAAAAATTTTTTAAAAAGAAGCAGCCCATAATTGGCAGATATCCTGTTGTTTTAGAATATTTGTTATTATGTTATTGGAGGAAACTATTTGCATTTTTTCAGGGAATGAAATGCACTGTGACAGAATTCTGGCTCTGAAACACGTTTAGATTGTGAGGCTAGTACGGGTTCATGAACATGCAGCCTCTGTAGCAACCCGGCAGCCTCCTGTCTTTAGGAGGGCCGCACACGTACCAGCCATCTTGAAGTTCTTAATAATTTTGGAACAAGGAGTCCCCGTTTTCTTTTTGTACTAGATCCCATGCTTTATATTGTCTGTCCTGATTAGAGGACTCTCAGCACCTCAGTTCTCTCTTTCACATACATGTTCAATGGACATTCATTCCATTTATTTACCCTAAGACCATCTGAAAAGAATGTAAGTAGCAGCACCTGTCTTCCTATGTCCCTAAATGATTGTGTGTCTATGTAAATGGGCTATATACTTTGGCCTCACTTCCCCTCTTGTCACCTGTGACCTTTTTTGTCAATGATACCTTCTTCTTTATATTTAGACTTAGCTTCCTCCACATCACTCACTTTCAGCCAAAACATGCCCAAGTATCTTGCTCACTTAGAAAAAAAAAGATGTATCTTTTAATTAAACTTTTTTCTCCTATTTAGAAGCCTATTAGTTTACAAGCAAGAATCTGAATCACAATATTCTTTTCTTCTTCATGAAAATAATATGAACTCATAGAAGAATGTAATAAAAATATTTTAAAAGATAAAATATCTTCCATATTTTTACCACTAAGAGAAAAATACTATTTAAAAATATTTCTTAAGAAAAAAAGCAATCTACAGCAAAAAAATAAAAAAATAAGAAAGAACTAAAAAATGAAATAAAAATATTATTTCTTTGCCATTTTCTAAGCATTTACCATGAAAGTGTGATCCATGAGAAGACCAAAGGAGGTCTTCAAGACTCAGGGAGTCCATGAGGTCAAATATGTTTATAATAATATTAGGATTTTATGTTTATTTTTCAGCATGTTCACATTTGCAAATATGGTGCAGTAACAAGGATGGGCAAAACTGCTGCCTCCTTAGCCCAGATGCAGGCAGTAGCACCAATCCACACCAGCAGTCACTGCATCCTTCGCAATCACACCCTCAGAGGAAAAAAGTGATTTTTTACTCCATGCCTTGATGAAGCAGTGATTTTTATTTATTTTATTAAATCTCAACCTGTAACCACATTTTAAAAAATATTCAGTGTGATGAAATGAGAAATATGCAGAAAGCACTCTTCGCCACAGCAAAATAAGATAGCTGTCTTGAAGAAAAGCACCTGGGCCATTACTTGAGCTGTGAGCAGAACCAACTACTTTCATCATGGAGCGTCATGACTGACAGAAAACTGTATTTATTCAGACTTAAGTATTTGGGAAAGATTTTTTTCAGAAATGAACACAGTGAAGCTGTCACTTCAAGGGAAACAATGGACATATTTGTTACCAATGATAAAATTTAAGCTTTCAACTGAAAATCAGAATTTTAGAAAACACTCCCACTACAATGAGCTTTATGGCTTCAGAGTAGTTAAAGACTGTTCTGATGAGATCGGTGGTGATATTAACAAATGTGATTTTTGATACTGTATATTGTTATTTGGGATATATGCATAATTCAACAAACCAATATATTCCAAGATCATGCATGGGTAAAAGAGCCAGAATCTAATTCAAAACTCACTTTCAAAAATAGTGTAAAATTATTCTCAGACATTCAAAGGTAAAAATCTTTATTATCTATAGATCCTTGTTAAAAATAACAGAGACTGATTGAAATGGATGAGGTAAAATAGAAAAAGAAATTATGAAAAATAGGAAAAAACAAGTTGATAAACTTAAGTGAGCTCTGAGCATAAAGAATATTTAGAAAACTAAATTGGTGAGATAAAATCAAAGCCAAAGTAAAATATTTGACTACAATAACATAGAGATGGGAGAAAATAATTACAGCATTATGAATCTTCTAAAGTATGTGGAAAATTCATAGTAGATAGTCGCATTGTTAAGAAAATATAATGTTTAGTTTGCATTATTAAAATATAAGGGAAATAATATAAATAGAATGCACCAATTTTATCATAGTAGAGAAGAAAATGAATAAAGAACATCAGATAATTGCAATGTAAGGCATGAAACAGGGAATGAAGAAGAAAAGAAAAGCAGGGTTAAGTAACACAAAAATAAACCAAAGCTTCCCAATAATCACTGTACTAATCTGGCTTCTCCAGAGAAACAGAACCAATAAGAGATATATATATCTTGGTGTTGCAGCTTGCAATTTACAGTTTATAAAATGGGAGACTCTTAAAATCACTGAAAACAATATAAAAATAAATTGATACATAGCAAGTCTAAGAAGTAGCAGAAACTGGAACTTCCTCCTCAGTTCAGAAGATTCATTTTAGAAAAATGGCTGCTGGACAACAGAAAGCACCACAGGAACTATACAAATCTTCAAACTTCCTGCTGAATATCTGACAAAAGGATGCTGAAACTCATTAGGCATAGGCATTGGAAAACAAGGAGACTCTCCACCGTATCAGTCAGCAAATATTTGGTGTCTACAGACCTTTCCTTGTTCAAGGGAAAATAATCACACACAAATAAATACCAACATAAGGCCTAAATAAGAGTCACCTTGTTGAATATTTCTCAAAGTCTGTGCCTGAGAATTTATTCTGAAGTTACTAAAATGTAATGTAAGAGACAAAGGCCCTATCATAAAATAGATATTTAAAATTCTGACTTAAATGTTAAAATGATTTCTGTATTTCAGGATCTTTTGGTACTTGGAATATGCTGCTATTCATTGTGTATCTACAATTGATGAATATTTGCTGAGAATTTCTCATGGAACTGGTATTCTCAGAGAGACTTTGAGAAATGCTCCTTAGAAATGCCTTCATCGATATGGAAATATGTGCAACAACCATTATAAAATTATAAAATCGAACTACAAAATTGATTATACAATAAATGTTCACATATATTTCCATTTTGTAGGAACACATGATATATATATCATACACACACACACACAACCTGCATGAGACATCAAATGAACAATTAGAGTGAATATTATGAATGGTAAGGTAGGTGAAGATAATTGTATCCATAGGAGGATATCTAACCCAACTTTATAAAAAGACTTTTTGAAAGAGGAGGACTCTGAGCTAAAACATGATTATCAATTCAGAGACATCCACAAGGTGAGAACAGGGAAGAGTGGCTGGCCGTCCGTGGATGATTGTATTTCGCATTCCAGACTGAGGGAAGTTATGACCATCATCCATAACCATAAAAGGATGAAATCTGTTCAAAACCTGAGAGCATTTTAGTGTGGTCGGAGTTTAGAGTGTGAGGTGGGGAATGGTAAGAGAGACTGCGGGAAAGGTAAGAAGTTGTAATATCATGCAAATCCATGCAAGATATACAAAGAATGTGAACTTTATCTCAAGGGCAATGGGGAAACATGGAAAAGTTTTACATAGGTTAGAGGCAAAACCCCACTTTTGTTTAAGAGATTATGCTACACTACAGAAATGTGATTAAAGGTGGCAAGAACAGAGGAAAGAAATCCAGCTGGAAAGCTGAATGACACGTTGATGGCCTAAAAGTAAGATGATAGCAAAAAAAAAAATGAAATGGACTTGGTAGATCCAAGAGATACGGAACAGGCAGGGCACGGAGATGGAATCCATTGCAGGAAAAAGGAGGTGTCAGCATGACACCCGGGTTTCTAAGATGAACCTGATAAAAACCTGATGAAGTTATTCACTGGCATGAAAAAGAGAAAAAAATGTGTTTGGATTAGAACAGAGCATGGGTTGGGGATGTGTTGGACTCAGCTTTGATTATGCTAGATTTTAGAAGCTTTTGAAACTTCAAAGCGGGGTGGGTCAGTAGTTAATTAAGAGATCTGGGTTGAGATAACAATTTGGTTGTCCTATGAGTGCATTTATATTCTTTCAAACATTTAAGAAATAATTTCCTTGCCACAAAATTATTATAAGGCTTACCAAAAGATGGAATTTTACCTAATTGACTTTATTAAGCTAGCACAGTGCTGGTCCTAAAATCTTAGAAATATGGCAAAATAAAATAAAAATCACAAATCAGTCTAGATTATAAATACAGAAGCAAGTATTTTTATTTAACTACTAGATCTGACTACACAAACATTAAAACCTCTATGTTAAAAATATCACAAACATCTAAAGATATTTGCTATTACCTGAAAAAAGTGCCAATATCCTTAATATTTAAGGAGAAAATACTGTTCAAATAATCAGAAAAAAAATAAGCAAAGAAAACTTGTAAAAGAGTTACGGATATACCACTGGCATAGCAACTAAAGGATTCCAAAGTTCATCAAAACTGAAGAGTTTTTTCCCCAGTGTTAGAAAATTCTACAGCAACCCGATTCTGGAGAATTGCACACTGAAGTAAACTGGTAGGTACATTTAGGATATTCCCATATGTGTTGTCATGGTACCTGAAGCTATAAGCCTTCACTTAGGAGTCTTCTTCACAGACGACAAATATTGCTTTTATACTAGCCAGGAAAGGAAAAGGAAAGAAAAATAGCACCCACACCTCGGGCCAAAGCAAGTAATGAGAGTATGTGGGAAATGTAATAATGCAGGGATACAGTCTTGGTGGAAAAAAAAAAAAAAAAAAGAAAAGAAAAGAATAACAACAATAACATCAACAAACATAAAATAAACACAAATGTAATTTTTTTAAAAAGACACGTCAAACAAAAGCCTGAAGCTATTAAGGCAACTGGCAGCTCACCTTCAGGAAAAGAAATAAAAAGATGCAAAAGGGAATTCCTTTGTAAGTACATAGAAGACCTGCTATCCCAAAACTTGTATATTATTTTTTTACATTACAGAAAAAGGATGCAAAAATAAAGTTCCAAAACTCCAGACACTCCAAATCCTAGAAACCTACTCTTCCCAGAACACCCAGACAGCTAAAGAGCTGCACAAAACATAAAACACTTCAATGGCATCCAAGCTGCTACCTCATTCTCTGTACTAGAGTCAAGAACTGGGGGGCTAAACAGGACAGAAAGACAGGGAAGGTGCTGGAAGACTCTTCCTGATAATTTGGGGACTGAATAGAAAACCAAGAGAGAAAACACTGATCAATGCAAAATATCTAAAACAGAATTGAAACCCCAGATTTCTATGTATGTTTTAGGGTGTGTGTGTGAGTGTGTATGAGAGCAAGAAAGGGACAAATGTATGTAAAGGTAAAAAAGATATGAAGAAAATTTCACTTTGGGGAAAGATAAAAGTAAAACACCTCAAGAAACAGTGGTGATTCTAATGTAAGAAAAATCTTCTGCGCTCTTAACACAATGAACCACGTCAATCTGTACACACATGGAAAATATGGAGCTGTACATAGGATTTTTAACTAAAGTTTTCTGGATGATGAGAATACAAACTTTAAATTTCATTTTCTTTTGCATTACTTTGTACTTTCTGAACTTTCTACAACTAATTTATTAAAATTTTAATTAAACAAATATTTATTTGACCCTTCTATAGGCCAGGCACTATACTAGATAGGCATTATGGGTACAACAGTAAGCAGTCTAAATATGTTCCCTGCTCTTCAGGCACTAACTCAGTAGAAAGAGATTATCAAGAATTACGAAAGCATAATACAGTGTGATAACGTGTTACGATTATAGATAATTGTAAAATAAGTGAAAATACAAAACAACTCCCTTAGGATTGGCTAGCAGAACACAATTTAGCAGAGAATAGTTTATGTAAAGAAATAATTTATGATAAAGTGAGTGGGAACTTAAGTAAGTAACGAAGAAAGCAAATACAGATTTCCTAAATTGCCGTATTAAGAGATGAAGTCCAACTTTAGAAATAGGGAAGTAGGATATTACTGAAGGGGAACATGAAATTTTGAGAGAAAACTGTATTACACAGATTGTGTGAGAGTTGTATTGATGGCAAGAATAGGGCAGAGAGAGGGAGGGAGAGAATAAATACCTGAAAGCATAAGAACCCAGACACCATAGCTTTTCCATACTCAACTGAATTTCCTCACTTCCTAATGGCTACCTCAGTGAAACACAATGTTCCTTGTCCCAATTCTTGGGTTTATTTTTACCGTCATTTTAGTTCATCAGCAAGCCGTCCTTAGTGATTTGTTAGCCGGATCACAGAACACCTCTACACTCTTTACCTTGTTAAGTTAAAATGCTAATGCCCCTCTTTATGGTACAGCCTTTACCTGTGACAATTACATCTGAACACAGGGGATTCTAAATGAAAGAGCGAATCTCTTGTTTAGTCACATTGTACTTATAAGATGAAAAAATATTTTGAATCAAGTGTATGTTCTCAAATTATGTAATGGGAGAAAAAAGAGAAAAGTGGGGAAAAAAATATGTGAATATTTTCAAAGTATTGTTTTAACAAATATGGTCAGGAAAAAAAATTATTTGAAAACTAGTGTCTGATACTTCCAGCTTCTTAACAAGGATATTGATTTGAGAGTGAAAAGGAGTTTCTGATAACATACCAAACCTACAATTGAAAACTCCCAAAGGAATTCTTTTCTTTTATGATTGTGATTTTAGAACCAAATTCTATGAAAGTGTTCATTGTCTGGTGGTAGGGCTTTCAGCCAGATTCTTGACAAAATCAATAAACACACCTTCTATCAACCACACACTTCTCACTCCCCTGGAAAGTATGACATAAACACCAGTTGGTTAAATCCAGTCTCAGCTATTCTCTGAGAATGCAGAACGTAAACCAGGATTATGTGCACACTTGCAAAATTGCCCCAGGGAAGTGGAGTCATGGCAATGTGTGTATCCTACTGTAGTCCAAGTAAGGCACCAGTGGTGGGGAAACAGCAAACCAGAGCAGAGAGGCTCCCATTCTACATTTACTATGTTTTGATGACATTGTATTTTCAAATAGAGAAATTTTTCTTCTAGAACTATTTCACCCATTTCTACTGGAATATATCTAATATACTGAAGTTTTTTCACTGAGTATAAATCTCCAATAAATATATTTTACAAAAAGGCAGTGAGGGAAGGAAGGAAGGGAGGGAAGGAGGGAGGGAGGGAAGGGGAGAGAGAGAGAGAGAGAAAGAGAGAAAGAAAGAGAAACCTGTCTTACCCACATAGAAATTCTTGTGTTCAAACACTGTTCAATATGATTTTTTTTCTTTAAATAACACCCTTAAGAAGTTACAATTCTAAAACTGTAGAATAATTTGCATTTTTGTGGTTAAACAAACCAGTGTGAACTCTTTAAATAATCCATGAGGGGCTTCATAACCAGGATTCAAATGACCAAGTTGTACTTGATCATTAAACAGAATTTCAGCTGTGGTCTGTGGGCTCTTGTAAACTAACCTTCATGAAAACAGCCCATGTTTAAAGCTCATTTGTGATTCTTATGATTCTTGTGATTCTCAATACAGAATGTATTGAGTTGGCTTTGCTGCTGCATGAAAACATTCTTCTTACTTCTTTAATAGTTTCTGTCACACATTCATTCCGTGTATATGAACATAAAGGCATTCAATATACATAATTCTCTGGAAGTTGCTGCAGTCATAAACCCAGTGAAATGAGTAAACTCTTCAATGGAAACTCTCTCCTGGCCTAAGAGGCCTGCTTAAAGAGCCCTACCACTCCCCACCCCGGCCTCATTTCTATCCACCCTCCCCTGCACTTAGCATCCCAAGCCATACTGGCCTTCAGGCAGTTCCCACCCCTTTCTCTCACCCAACACCTCTTCATCTCCTGTTCCTTCTTCCTGAAGGCAGCATGTCTGACTTTTTCTCATCTATTAGACCTCAGCTTACACATCAGTGCAGCAAAGAGGCTGTCCTCGATCACTCAACAGAAATTAGGCCTCCCTAAGTTTCAAAGGACTCACAAGAAGAAACTATTCTATTTTTTTCCTTCTACCTGCTTTCCTCTTTATTGCATACTTCCCTCTCTAAAATATAAGCTTGACCAATACCCATGTAGTTATCTTAACTATCTCATTTACCATTTTATTTCCATCACGTGGTACCATATTTGGAGGAGAAGGGTGCACAAAAAAATATTTTTTGGAATGCTTAGGTCAATGTTCCTATATGAATCAAACTGAACAAAGTGTTTGAGGCTCTTTTAATAGGCCTAAGCATGTATAAGTAACTTGATGATATCATTCTACACCATTCTGTTAAGAGACAATAATAGGCTGTAAAGACAGAGAAGAGGTAACTCCTGAGTTTATATTATTAGTTTGGTGAATAATACACTTATAGAAAAACGCTAAAAGCTGTTCTGGATTTCTTCATCACTGAAGAATAAATACCAATGTTTTTCCAGCACGTAGGTTTTCTCAGTACAACTGGAAAAAGTTTGAAGTTACTCAAAATTTGGCTAGCTGAATTTGCTAGTCTGTATATATAACAATCCCACAGGATCTTGATACACTGGTCTTTTTAAACATGGACTGAAGAAAATTGTAATGACTGAAGTTTTCATACCTATTCCTCTGCATGTATATTTTGAATATAGAGACAGTTACAGTGTAACTCAAAGAAATAAATATTTCTGGAATATTGCATTCCATCAGACTTCTTTGTTACCCATTTTATGTCAATTTTAGCTGCTTTGCATGTTGCAGAACAAGATTTTCTCACTTAGTGATAAATTAGTTCTAATTAAGATTGTTTATTTATGAAAGCTCTTTAATTGTAACTATGAGAGGTACAAATGGAGAGGAACTCTGTAAACTGGCAGGATAGAAAAAGGTTACCATGGAAGTATGAAAGTGAGACATTGTTTGTTGGAAAAAGAGTAAACAAGAGACAGCTGGTGAGAAAAAAAATTACAAATCTAAAAGAAAGCAAGGAGGGTTTCATCTTCCCTGGAAGGTCAATGGTGTTCCAGTTTATAGTGAAATTAGAAAAATTAGATAGATAGATAAAAATAGATGACTGATTGTGACATTAGGTGAGAGGAATTTGTTTAATTTAAATTTTAGTATTCTAACTTCAAAAATTAAAAATCAGATAACCTGGTGTTGGTATCCCAATTTTTGTTTTGAAATTTTACTGAACTGTGAAATCCAAAAATCTAGGAACAAAACGATGCTAAAATAGATAGAGATAATACATAAATGATAACTGAAGCAGAAGTATTCGGGAGTTGTATCATGAGAAGATGTTAGATAACACAGAGTCAGGAGACTGCCCAACGACTTAATCACCCACAAATTCTGTGACAGACTACTAAGGTGGAGTTTGATAGCTTGGGAGAGGCATTTCAACCAAGTTTGTTTGCCAACCATTAAATTAATGTTGGACTACTGGAGTTAACCAGATTAATATTACTCCAGCAAAAATAAAAGTACTGCTTTTCATATATTCCAGGAATTTTTGGAAGGGAAATATTCCAAACTAGAAATACTTTATAAACTAACAGCTAAAAGACTTCAGATAAAATTGAGATAACATAAATATAACACTGCTTGAAAAGTGATGCTTCAAAATTATTTAAAAATTTCTACAAGACTTATGGATGTAAGGCTTTTATAATTCATTAAATATTATTTATAATTTTGCTAAGTGATATCCATAGATCAAAGGAGAAAGTAGAAAATTAGATTTATAATGTGTTCTTGAAAGCTTGAATTTTCATATTCTTAAAGGACACATTTTATTGAAGAACAAAATTAAAAATTATCTGGAAATTAGAATATTTAAAATCTGAATCCCCAAATCAGCAATATTCAGATGATTTAACAAAAATGTCACTTAAAGAAATCAATGATTAAAAAATGCATAGTTAAGTAAACAGAGATCTGAGTGAACTTCTTAGGCATATAAATAAAGGAAAGAGGAAAGGGAAAGAAATGCAGAAAGGAAGGAAACCAGAAAGGAAGGGAGAGACAGAGGGATGAAGGAAAGAACTTAATAAGGACACTCTGGAGCAACACTAAATGAATTTTGGGGAAAAAGAAGTATTTGTTCAAATGGGTGTAAGTGTGTGTCTGCATCCATTTGTGTGAATAATATGTGCTTAATAAAACTTGAAAAATGTTTGACATCATGTTTGAAAATGAACATTTCTCATTTTCATTTAAATAGTGAATTTAAATTTCATTAAAAATGAAACAGTCTTTTATTTTAAAACACTTCTGCAAGTTCACACATTAATAGAAATCATGTTGTCTTTTTGTTTGATCCTGGCAGTTATAGAGCCATTGCTAATTCCTGAGCTAAGAAGAGATATATATAAATGGGTAGATTAATAATAAATTTGCAAACCAGGCATAATCAGTCCCCTCACGGTGGTGGGGATAGGAGGTGACGGGCCAGGTAGCATTACGCTAGTCTCCTTATACAAACATGACCTCAAATTTAGAGAGTCAATGACATATAAAAAATGAGGTTATTGTACTTGAGGTTATAAAAATAATGAGAACAGGCAGTGGATTTTCAGAATAAATGATAAATATAAAAATGTAAGAAAATATGTTGAAGACAAGAATGGAATTCAGAAGAGAGATCACAGAAGTCACAGTTCTGAGTTACACACAAAGAGGTGATTTGAAGCTATGAAAGTTGACAAGGTGCTGAGAAGAGTATATAAGAGGAAGAACAGGGCAACAACTGACTCCCAAGGAGTTTACACGTTTAGGTGGCAAAAAGAAGAGATGAAACTGGATAGCGAGGCAAGAAAATTAATAGAGTAAAACTTCACAGAAGCCAAGACTATCCTGTAAGCATAATGAATTGCCTTTGGCTAGTAGAAAATATATACAGCCCAGCTCAGTTCTATCCTTTAGTCTCACTGCTAATTTAAATATTGTCTTTAACTAGACAGTATGACCAGTAATCAGAATGAAATGGGTGATCATTGATTTATTCTCCAGTTTTTTATGAAGATCATTGATTATGCTAGGCATTGGGATGATCTGAGTCCTCCAAGGAAAGATGAGCCTTTTGCAATTTAAAGTGCTGCATTAACTAAGAAATTACGACTTGTTTTCTAGCTTCTTTCTAAATAGCTGTATAGATCAGCGTGCCTAGAAGAGCAGAGACAGTAGCCAAAGTGTGCAGACCCAAGGGAGGGCAACAGTCACTGGAAACACATGAGAAAATCTGATAAGCCAGCAGTATTGGACAGTGCTCTAGGCCTCTGTAGAGAGCTTTCTTCACTCAGTGCCCCATAGTCTATTGCCCTCTCCCACCATCTGTCTTGGCACGAGAGCTCTAAGGGCAGCTCGCCACCTAACCTCTTTTCTCCATGAGCAGAATTCAGAACGTTAATTCGGTTCCTTTTATTGTCTGCTCCTTGAATGGAAGCCAAACTGTCATTCACTGCAGGTGGTTATCAGTCAACACTTGCAACTATGGTCCAAACCAGTTTTCCCATAGAAACACATCACATTATTAAAAGCAATGCATAAAGGTTTTTTTTAAAAAAAAGATTCAGGGATGCCAACAAACTTACATCTAAAAGGAACTCTAAAAAGTTTTCAGAAGATAAATGAATCTTTACAGTCCTAATTTTCAAAAGTTAGACTGAGTCATTTAAATGGTCTCTTTTTTTTCTCCTGAAGAAAAGCATTTACAAGGAATAGGTGGGTTGTTGGTTTTTTGGGGTTTTTTTGAATTTTTAACAAAAATTTCTGGGTATCTACTCCAGGGGCAGACCCTGTTTTAGACACTGGAGAATCAGCAATGCATATGACACAGTCCCTGCTTAACGGAGCTTACATTCTGGAGCTTAAGGAAGAGAGAAATCAGATCTCAGACAAATACCTACAGATCATTATACATAGTGTTATGTAGTATTTATACATATAAATGCTATGAAGACAACAGAACAGGATAAGATACACTGAGTGACTAAAGGGTGGTTCAGGGCAGGTTATTTTGGTGAGTAAAGACCTGTTTAAGGAACTAGCATTTGAAATAAAATGTAAACAATGGAAATAAACCAGCTATCTAAGTATCTGGGAGGACAATTTTGAACTCAGAAAAAGCAACTGAAAGCCTTGAGATAGCTTTAAGCAATAAAAAGTGTCTGTCTGGGTAAAATCGACAATAGAAGAATGGTAAAGATGATGTTGGGGAAGAAGGCGAGGGTGGAAATATTCAAAGCCTTATGGGCCACGCGAAGAACCATAAATATTACTTACTCTGCAGGCAAAGGGAAATCCTTGACCTGTCCTCAACAAAGGAATGACACAACAGATTAACATATTGAACCTACCCATGTTCTACATGGCGGACTCACTGTAGGACAGCAGAGCTCCCACTGTTCTTGCCCCACAGCACTGCAAGGAATAATGGTTCTGCTTTCTCTGAGAAAAAGCAAGCAGTGAAAAATACCTCCACCTTCAGTAGGTCAAGAAGCTCCACCTGGGGAAGAACTTTTCACTAAAAGTAATCACTGATTTCCACTGGACTAGTGATGAGATCTTTGTTAAGTGAAACATATTTCCTCAATTCTTACACCTGAACATATCTCCTCTCACTATTATTTTATCTAGAAGCAATAACAATGTCCAAAGATATGCAGTTCTAGCAGGAGCGACAGTGCACACGTTCTCAAGCAGGACACCTTTTGGAGTGATTCAGAAATTACAGCCACAGGTCTGTAGCAAAGAGAAATAGATATGGCAGCTCTCTGAAAACAATAATGCATCATGCAAGTAAACATTATTATGTGTATACTAGGACAAGCACCTGCACTAAACTTCTGCTTCTCATCACTTGGCCCATAGAGTCTCTATGTGTAAGCAAGTATCAGAAAAAGATGTTTGGCGCTGCCATGACAATAAATCTATCAAAGTTGGAAGCACTGAACCCTGTGAATTATTTCCCAAAATATAAACCGCAAGCTGGAAAGAGTTGTATTCACCTGAGGCATTTCTGTGAAAATAAATTAAATATTACATAAAAGAGACAATGGACATAATCAGTGTCTAGACTGATATAGGATTTTTAGTGACTTTCAGAAGACACTTATGATATGCAAAAATGCATTCTCTCCTTGTTTGTCATTATTATACTGAAATGTACTGAACAAACCCTTTGATGTCAATATTGAAGCGGCTGTTTGTTTTTTAACACAGTAGTGCAAGGTCATTTCTCCAAAGTGGGGGGAAAACTAAAACTGTATGAGAGAGTAGCTCTGGAATGTCACACTGACGTTGAGGTTACTATTTAGATTAAAATAGTTTCAATGACTAAGGAAAAAATTGAAAAGCATTTTTCCCCTTTAAACTTATCAGACAGATAATGCCAAAGTAGGCACACGGTTTTCCCCTTGGCTCTGGTTAGTCTGGTATGTAGAAAATGTATGGATAGTTTTTCAGGGTTATCAGGGCCTACAGACATACTGACTACATTGTTCTGCAGGGGCACAGATCCTGTTGGCTTGAAGAGATACTGTGGAAGCCTATCAGCTAGATGAATGCACCTCTCGTGTTTTTGTTTGCTGGTTGAGTATGTAGATCAAAGAGGTGGCATGTCCTTCTTTTTTTTAACATCTTTATTGGAGTATAATTGCTTTACAATGGTGTATTAGTTTCTGCCGTATAACGAAGTGAATCAGCTATACGTATTTATATATCCCCATATCCCCTCCCTCTTGCATCTCCCTCCCATACTCCCTATCCCACCCCTCTAGGTGGACACAAAGCACCGAGCTGATCTCCCTGTGCTATCTTCCCACTAGCTACCTATTTTACATTTGGTACTGTATATATGTCCATGAAAGGTGGCATGTCTTTATGAAGCCAAAATTAGGTCCTGTTTCTCATCTTGAAAATGAGTCAAACTTTATGGTGACAAATAGTCTATAACCTAGGTGTATCAGATCCAAAATTTACATTCTTCCAGGTATGTCAAAGTTGGATATGTCTTTGGTGTTACTCAAAACCAAAGAAGATACAGCTTTGGAAAGGTATAGAAACTGCTTGTTCTATATAATACCCAGGTAGAAATAGCTTTTAGTTTTCCTTCTATGAAATATTTAAACAAGATATGAATTTAAAAATCCATAACGAATGAAGTGGTTTTCCATATTGGAGTACATAAAATTATTAATTTACCATGAAAGAAAAAGGTTGAAATGGAATCTGGTTAAAGTATGTATGCACAAAATGTTGATACAATGAGAGAAATATTATTTACTAATTTATAAAATGAATGCAATTTCAAGGCACTCATGAAAACTTGAATAAGGTAGTTTTAAAACAAAAGACAAGGTTTATTTTTCTCTATTTTCTTAAAATGTATAGGAAAAATATCCATAATCAGTTATTCCTATAGCACTAGGTATTTGAAAACATTTTAAAATATGCATGTATGTATAAGAATGGTAACCAAATTTTCATTCTGGCTCTCTTACATTCTGGAATATCTATCAATATCTATCAATAGTGGAGTAACTCCTCTCCAGATGCTTCTTTCTAAACATTTATTAACTTTGGGTTCCAAGTAACTCATTCAAACGATGAGTGAACTTGATGTTGCTAACCACCAGTACAGCTTAGCAGCCAGTGTCAGGGCTCTGCAGTCAGATAGTCTGAGTAGAGTCCTGGATCTATCTCCTAAACACTGTGTGACTTTTGACAAGTTATTTGAACTTTGTTTTGGTTTCCTCAACATTAAAATGGAAATGTTAATATTACTCACCTTTGAGGATAGATATGATGATTAAAAAACATGTAAGATACACAAAATTGTTTCGTGATACTGGTGGTAATGGTGGTGGTAGTAATGGTGCAACTGAGAGAAGAATTTACAGTCAATCAGTAGATACACATATAATGGATATACAGGTTAGATACAATTATTGTCAGTCAATCCTGCATACATATATACATATAGATACTGTTGATCCTTGAACAACACAGGTTTGAGCTGCAGGGGTCTACTTATATGCGGATTTTTTTCAAGAAATAACACAGTACTATACGATCTGCCAGTAGCTGGTTGAATCCCTGAATGCACAACCTCTATTTGGAGGGTCAACCATACTGTTATATGTAGATTTTCAACCGTAGAGGGGTCAGCACCCCTAACACCCTTGTTGTTCAAGGGTCAATTGTATGAATATATATATTTGTATACACACACACACACACACACAATCATTGGATATACATATATCTCCAATGATACATATACATTTATTTGTATCATGATACATACATATATATTTCAAACTTTCAATATTCACCTTGATATCCTCTTTCTGATATCATTATGTAACCTCCAACATCAAGTGATAAATGCATAAAGATATGCACACTCAATTTGATATCCAGAGGAAACTGGTCAAATATTAATACCCCTATTTTTTAGATGAAGTGGATATTAAAATGATAGTTTGCCAAATCAAGTAGTTTTGTGGTACCTTGCCTCCTACTTCTTAGAGAAAACAACCATCATCAAAAACGAACCCCTTCAGATATTCCATCACAAAATATAAAGCCTTGGTGGAATCCACACCTTCCTTTTCCTCCTTCTGCCATAGTTTGTTAGAAGAAATGTTTCTTCTATGCACAGTTACTTTCTCTTCCTTGACTCTGGATCCTGCCTTCTCCTACCTTCTCAGTTATTTCAGTTTGTATTCCATCTCTGGCCGCTACTATATTTTCACACTCTCTCTATAGGCCCCTTCCCATCATCAGTGAAATTTTTTCAGGTCTCCCCCAATATAACAAACAAACATAAAATAAAATGATCTCTTTTGACTAGCTCTTTCCTTCTAGTTATTACTCTGGCTCTCTCCTCACCTTCAAGAACAAACTTCTTAAACCAAATTGTCTACAAGTTCCGGCTACATGTTCCACCTTGAACTAAGAAATCCTTACTTTACTGCAGCTGAGCTCTCACCCCAATCATCCTCCACAAACGACCTTGCAAAGGACAAATGACCTTCATGTTACAACACATTTGATATCATACAGTGCTTGTTTTCTCAGGGCCATTTTATGTTGTTCACTGTCTTATCCTTCTGAAAATGCTCTCCTCTCATGATACCACTTGTGTGATTTTTTTCCTCCTCTACCTCCTGTCAATCCTTCTCAATATCTTTATTTATTTATTTATTTATTTATTTATTTATTTATTTATTTTTGGCTGTGTTGGGTCTTCGTTTCTGTGCGAGGGCTTTCTCTAGTTGCGGCAAGTGGGGGCCTCTCTTCATCGCGGTGCACGCGCCTCTCTTATCGCGGCCTCTCTCGTTGCGGAGCACAGGCTCCAGACGCGCAGGCTCAGTAATTGTGGCTCACGGGCCCAGCTGCTCCACGGCATGTGGGATCTTTCCAGACCAGGGCTCGAACCCGTGTCCCCTGCATTGGCAGGCAGATTCTCAACCACTGCGCCACCAGGGAAGCCCTTCTCAATATCTTTTGAAGTTTACTTATTATCCATCAATCCATTAAATATTATTTTTCACCTAGGCCATCAATCTCTCTTAACGCACACACACACACACACACACTCAACATATGTGCTTCCTAAGTTTTAAATCTGTACATCCAGTAAGTTTCTATACATCCTCACCTAGAGGGAGGTCTCACAGCGCTTTGAGACTGCAAATTGAACTGCTCATTCTCTTCCTTCAAATCAACCCCCAACAAATCACTTTTTTCTTTTTTTTTTTTTTTTTAATTTTATAGCTACTTTATTTATTTATTTCTTTATTTTTGGCTGTGTTGGGTCTTCAGTTCGTGCGAGGGCTTTCTCTAGTTACGGCAAGCGGGGGCCACTCTTCATCGCGGTGCAGGGACCGCTCTTCATCGCGGTGCGCGGGCCTCTCACTATCGCGGCCCCTCCCGTTGCGGGGCACAGGCTCCAGACGCGCAGGCTCAGTAGTTGTGGCTCACGGGCCCAGCTGCTCCGCGGCATGTGGGATCTTCCCAGACCAGGGCTCGAACCCGTGTCCCCTGCATTAGCAGGCAGATTCTCAACCACTGCGCCACCAGGGAAGCCCCACTTTTTTCTTCAGTGTTCCTGCCTCAGTAAAAGGCATTACCATCTCTCCCATCACCTAATCGCAAATCCTGGAAAGCATCATCAACACCTCCTGACACCAAGTCAATTGTCCAGTCTTGACAGTTTCAATTGCTACTCAACTCTTTTCTGTCCCTGGGTCCTATATTAATCCAGACCTCCATTGTTTCTCTTCTGAAGTATGACCAAAATATCTCCTTCCTATTTCACATTCTGTACTCTTGCAATAGATTTCTCATGTTGCAGCCAAAGTGACCTTACTTAATGTAGCATTGCCCTGTCTAAAATTTAATGATCTTCATGGCTTCTGACTGTTGTATTATAGCTAAATGCCCTTAAACAATTTCCAAAGTCCTCTGCCACCTGTGTTCTGCCTAACTCTTCACTCATCCTTTGTCAATGTCCTCCTTGTACTCTATCCTTCAACAATATTGAGTTTCTTTACATTCTTCTCATCTCTTTCTTGCCTCCAGGCCATTTCACCACTACCTGCACCCTGTCATTCATTCCTTCTCTCTTCACCTGGAGAAGGGATTCTCATCTTGGCGAGATTGAGTTTAAGTGTGACCTCTTCCAAAAGGCCTTCTCTGAGCCCTATTCTTGAAAATGTTTTCCTTCTGTGTTCCTATAGTGCCCACATTATGTTTACTTGGTCTTCCATTGCTGGACTGTCCCCTCCAATGTTACTTACTTTGCAGGGATTGTGTCAGTCTATTCACTGCTCTACGCTTAGCATGCATGAAGAATTTAATCGATATCAGAAAAATCAGTAAGTTAATGAAATAATTGTTAAATGAAATTCATTAAAGAAAGCTTCAAATGGTTAAAATTGAAAGTTAAGAAGGTGGTTGGATTCTTGTATATAATGGTTATTAAAATCATGGAGGATGGATAGTGGCTAAATCCTTCTAAAAAACATCTACTAATGCCAATAAAAGTATTCTGATTTGGGATTTCTGTTCATATGAAATAGTTCATTGTTCCCAACATAAATAAGAAATGACTAACAATAAAGCAGGAAGGAAGGCAAATACAATTTGGCATTTTTATGAACCACCTGGATCCCAGTGGTAGGAAATGCCCTAAAAAGTAAACCCATGAAAAGCAGCAATCACTTTTTGTTTGATGATTTTCAAAATAATTTGTACTTAGCATACTTCAAACTGCTCTCAATTTATTAAACTGTTTGGTCCTTGGGTAGGCCTTTAATAAATGTTTCTCTATGACTATAGGTTCATCTATAATAATAATAATAATGTTTGTTGTCTTAGAAATTAAGTTTATTTATACAAATGTTTTCTTAGTTTTCAAGTGCTATTATAGATTTTAAAATATACACAGCAGTTTTGTTTTGTCTTATAATTTTATTAAAATAAATTTTTTTCTGCTAATAAGAATTTATATCTTATCTCATCTTCAAATACCACATTGCTTACGTTTTCCACTCTAGCATATTTGGCCATCAGCCTTATATTAAAATTATTTCTCTATACCTGTGTTCCCTCCACTAGTTGCTAAACTCTGTGTCTAGAACGATGTGTTTCCTCTTTGGAATTTACATAACAATTGTATATGTATACAAGCAACACATATTTACCAAATTGAACTGATAAAATGCACTAGTGAAAATGCAATGGTAAAAAAAGTGCAGTCAAACTTTTTTAGTATAATTCATTTGTAAGTTGGAGGTTTCCTGGATTATAAGAGGTAGACAACACAGCGTTAAGTCCAAGTTACGTGTAGTATCTATCAGAACTGAAGAATCCCTCTCCTATTTTTATATGAAAAGAATAAACACTTTAAAAAAATATCCTGTAAACAAACCCAGACTCAAAATGTTCATGCCTCTCTTATAAAAGTTGGTTTCAGATCAATAAACATTTTATTGAGCATTTGACCATTATATGCACCAGGTGCTGATGTAGACCCTAGGGATGCATCAGTGAGTAGTATGCAGAAGCAAACCTCATAATAGGTGGGCAGACCATATTTTGATGGCATTCATGTGTTAGCCATTATTTCCACCTGGGCATTTGGCCCTTGGAGCTGAAGAACAAAAGCTGGTCTGTATTTTTGCCTGGAAAAAATTTAGTACCTACATTTCTGTATCTTTCTACTACCATATATCTCTTCCCTTCCCCTATTTCTCTAAAAAGATTCATGAAGATTTGATAAATACTCTAACAAGTTCATAAAAATAAATTATTGTATATGAGGACACTTGAAGATTGCAATTTGAAGAGTGATTTATCACTATTACTTACTCCCATATAATTCATACCTAGTACTGCAAATATCTAGACATTATTTTCTTTTTCTGGACTTCTGTGGTTATTTAATATAAAAAACTTGGCGATTTCATTTCTCCTAATGTTTCTATGTTCTTACATTTCCATCAATCTTTTTTTGTATTTTTCTTACCAACAGAAACGCTTGACCGTATCTCAGATTGAGAGGTACTTAGGAGAGGTATGTGAAACTCAGTTCCTGCTCTTGGTGACAGGCATCTGCAGGCCTTTGTCAAAACAGTTATCAAGGCTGCATGGATCCCCCATAATGTGTTTTAGATTCACCCAACACTCCTGACTCAGCCCAAACCACGATATATACTGCCAAACACTTAAAAATAATATTAAAAAATATATAAAATACAATGTAGTATCTCATAGTTGTTCACTCAGACATGACCCAAATTTGTTAGACAAACAAAGTTTACCTGGTTAATGTGGTTGGCCTTCGGGCTACATTCTAAATGGAGCAGAAATATAAAGGTTTAAAGACCAGTTGCCTCCTTCCATCATAAATCTAAATAAACATATTGGTATAATTATATCCATCTTTTGACTCAGAAATCCAGAATACTGCACTTTTAGTTCTAAGTCTTCCTCTGAAAAGGACATAAAATGATGCCTCCTGCTCCCTCCCTATCATTTTCTCCAGTCTTCATGCCTATTCTCAGCAGCAGTAAAATGCATCCCCTTTCAAACTCCCCCTTCATTCCTTCCTCAGCAGATAGTCTACAGCAAGTCTTGGTTATTTCACATTTCTCCAGTGTCCTTACTGACTTACTATTTTCTCATGGTTCCTTCCATTCCTCCTGCCCCCAGAAAATACCACCCTTGCTTTTCTTCATTCATTTATCCAAATATAATGAGCACCTACTCTAAGTCAGGAATGGAGCTAGTCACAAGGACAGATCGGTGAATAAGGCTTAAGCAGTGTTATCCATGGAGCTTTCTTATGAGTTGTATACTTCTGATACTAGTGCAAACAATCACTGGGAAAGATTTTAGCAAAAGGGGATACCATCATGGACTGGAGAAGTTCAGTAAGGACTCCAAGAGGTAACATGTGAGTGCAAAAGACTTCAAGGAAACCATAAACAAAACAAAAACACAATCTACAGAATGAGAGAAAATATTTGCAATTGATGCAACCAACAAGGGATTAATTTCCAAAATATACAAACAGCTCATACAGCTCAATGTCAAAAAAATAAACAACCCAATCAAAAAATGGGCAGAAGATCTAAACGGACATTTCTCCAAAGAAGACATACAGATGGCCAAAAGGCACATGAAAAAATGTTCAACATTGCTAATTATTAGAGAAATGCAAATCAAAACTACAATAAGGTATCACCTCACTCCAGTCAGAATGGCCATCATCAAAAAGTCTACAAATAATACATGCTGGAGAGGGTGTGGAGAAAAGGGAACCCTCCTGCACTGCTGGTGGCAATGTAAATTGGTGTAGCTACTATGGAGAACAGTATGGAGGTTCCTTAAAAAAACCAAAAATAAAGTTACCATATGATCCTGCAATCCCACTCCTGGGTATTTATCTGGAGAAAACTATAATTGGAAAAAATACATGCCAGATCCTTATGGAAGTTGCCATTCCATCCTAACAAATCAAAAGCTGAACAGACTGAAAAATCAACGATTCTTTTTGGATCCGTAAGACAGGAGAGAACACAGGGCAAATCACTGCCCTTAAGGTTGGCGAATCACACAGGCAAATCAGGGAGTTGCAGCTTAACTGATCAGAGACTCCTGAGTAGAAACTGCCAGAGGCACCAGTGCCAGAGTAGGAAAATCTCAACTGTAATGGATGAATTGCCGGAGGCTGAGTGCAGACAAGTCCGAGCATTAAAAATTACGGAGGGACCCAGGCAAAGGGAGGGCCTACAATATTGTGAGATTTACCTCAAGGAACTTGAGGTTCCCACAGTAAATATCTGACAGAAAAATCCCCACAAACTTCTGGCAAGGGGGAGGGGGGAAGGAATCATTTTGAAATATGGAAGACCTTTCTGTTGTTTACAAGTATTGCCCTCAGGGGAAACTAGTTAACCAGACCTTAACTTGCTGGATTATTATCAGAGCCTAACTAAGCCGGGAAAGGGAAATACCCAACTCCAGCACAGTCTAGCCACTCTGTCCCACATGAGGGGGAAAGAGAAAAACCGAGAAACATTTGTGAAATTCACAGTCCAGAAGCATAGGCTCAGGAAAAGACTGAAACCTAATCATAGGGCTATAAAACACTTTTCCTCCTCCACCACTTCACAACCACATCACGAAAGACCTATTTAAGCAGTTCCTTTTATCAGGTACATCATGTCCAGCTTTTTAAAAAAAATTACCAAGCATATCAAAAGGGAAAAGACACAATTTGAAGAGGTCAGAGCAAGGATCATAATCAGACTTGGCAGGAGTGTTGGAAAGGTCAGAACAGGAATTTAAAACAACTGTGATCAATAGGCTAAGGAATCCAAGGGATAAGCAGACAGAATGTAAGAACAGATGGCAATGTAAATAGAGAGAGGGAAATCCAAGAAAGACTCAAAAAGATAGAGATAAAAAAACACTGTCACAGAAATGAAGAACTCCTTTGATAGGCTTATTAGTAGACTGGACATGGCTGAGGAGAGAATCTCTGAGCTAGAGAATATATCAATAGAACCCATGAAAACCAAAAAAACTAAGAGAACAAAGATTAGGGGAAGAAAAAAACCAGAACAGACCTTACACCTTTCACAAAAATTAATTCAAAATGGATCAGACACCTAAATGTAAAACACAAAACTATAAAATTCCAAGAAGATAGCACAGGAGAAAACCTAGATGACCTTGGGTACGGTGACGCCTTTTTAGTTACAATAACAAAAGCAGAATCCCAGAAAAATATCATTGATAAGCTGGACTTCAGTAAAATTAAACATTTCTGCTCTGCCAAAGACAATGTCAAGAGAATGAAAAGACAAGCCATAGACTGGGAGAAAGTATTTGCAAAAGACACATCTGATAAAGGACTACTATTTAAAATATACAAAGAACTTTTAAATCTCAACAATAAGAAAATAAACAACTTGATTTAAAATTGAAACAAATACCTTAACAGACACCTCATCAAAGAACATATACAGATACCAAATAAGAATATGAAAAGATGTTCCAAATTATATGTCATCATGGAAATGGAAATTAAAACAATGAGATACTACTATACCACTAACTGTTGGAATGACCAAAATTCAGAACACTGACAACACCAGATTCTGGCAAGGATGTGAGCATAAGGAACTCTCACTCATTGCTGGTGAATGCACAGTGGTGCAACCACTTTGGAAGACAGTGTGGTGGTTTCTTACAAAACTAAGTATATTCTTACCATGTGATCCAAGAATTTCTCTCCTTTGGGTTTACCCAAAGAAGTTCAAAATTTATGCCCACAAAGAAATCTGCTCGTGAATATTTATAGCAGCTTTATATATAATTGTCAAAACTTGGATGCAACCAAGACGTCCTTCAATAGGTGAATGGATAAATAAACTGTGATACAACCAGACAAAAGAATATTATTCAACACTAGAAAGAAATGAGCTATCAAGCCATGAAAAGACATGGAGGAACCTTAAATACTGATACACACTATTAAGTGAAAGAAGCCTAGGCTAATAACTGTCTGATTCCAATTGGATGACATTTTGGAAAAGGCAAACACACAGAGACAATAAAAAGAACAGTAATTGCCAGGGATAGAGGGCAGAAGAGATGAATAGGCAGAGCACAGGGGATTTTTAGGGCTGTAAAAATACTCTGTATGATATTATAATGGTGGACATTTGTCCAAAACCACTGAATGTACAACACCAAGAGTGAACCCTAAGGTAAACTAAGGACTTTGGCTAATTATGTTGTATCAAAGTAGATTTATTCTTAGTAAAAAAAAAAAAAAAAAAGAAAAAAAAATGTACCATTTTGGTGGGTGATATTGATAATGGGGGAGGCTATATATTTCTGGGGGCAAGGAGTATATGGAAAATCTCTGTACCTTCCTCTTTATTTTGTTGTAAACCTAAAATTGCTCTAGAAATAAAGTTTTTTAATTTTATAAAAGGACAATCAACCTCATATGAAATATCTTAGCAGTGATTCAGAAGAGGATTACAAATGGCCAATATTTACATGGAAAAGTGCTCAATACCATTAGCCATAAGGAAAAGATGAATTAAAACTACAAGGAGATATGTAAGACACAGAAAAAAAATTAATGACACCTAACATGTGCAAGGATTTGCAACAATTGGAAGTCTCATATATTGTCAATGAGAATGTAAAATAGTAGCATAACTTTGAAAAAAAAAGTTTTATTATAAAATTAGCATACCCCAAGATCCTGTAATTCCAATTCTAGTTACTTCACTAGGAGAAATAAAAACATAGCCCACAAAAACCTACATAAAATATTCATAATTGCCAAAATTTTTCAATTGGTGCTTCATAGCAAATATTGTTTTATAAACCCATATCTGAAAGTTATGGTCAGCAGAAGAAAAAAACAAAGTATTTATGTCTAGACTAAACAGTATTTTCTTTTTGTTATTAAATAATACAACACAAGTAACTAAAACATAAAAGTATAAAATCTCAGTAATTGATGCTATTTTTTATTCACTTGTATAAAAGAAATAAATAGGTCATTTTCTACTATTTTTCCTTAATTTCATCCAAACATGATGGAAGAATTTCAGATTTTTTTAAAAAAAATCATAAATTATACTTCGGATTAGAATTTAAAGTGATTTTAAAGACCGTCTAACTCCTCAATTTGCAAAACAGAAAAGTTATGTTCAAAAAAGTTAAGTGGCTTATTCATATCATCATGGAAAAAAAAGAACAGAATACAGCATATAATAAGGTGTAGAAATCTACAGTGGGAGAAAACCTGAGTTTGACAGGTAGGGGGGAGAATATAACAGACCTGCAAATAGAGTCATTTCAGTGAGTTGGAGAGGTAAATGGAATAAGCACATCAAGAGCTTGGCATGCCAGGCCAAATATTTTTGAATTTGATATTACAGAAGTGTAGGTCTCAGGGCCTAGAAGAGGTGTGATGAAAGCATCCATGGGTCAGGGATACGGTGATGACCTGCCCGATTCAGGGCTGGGATGGACCTGCTCAAGCACGACTGATGACTGCTGAATTGCCTACAGAAGGTGGATAAAATGATGCCTAACCACAGCACTGGGAAGGTAAAAGGAGATTATGATGCTTATTTGCACACCTGGTTTGTGCTGTAATCAGTTTCTACTTATCTTCTCTTCAATGACCTCTTTGGCAAGTTCTATGCGTCATGAATAAAGAAATCAGAACATAAATTAAGTCACTTGGGCTCATCACAACTTATGAACACATCAGTGGGCACACTGTCCTGTTTTCACAGTCATCTCATAATAAAAACTAAACTAACCAAACTGCTTTTAAGGACTGACTAGAAGAGACCACGCTGTGACCTGCCAGCTCAGTTCCAGGGAAAACTACTGAGTGAAATTTTATGTGAAGACAGAATGTCATTAATGGTTTTACTATCATGATAGTAGGGATAAGTTCTAAATTATGGATGATGATTAATAACCCCACAAGCCCCTCTATCGATTCTCTAGCTGGCTTCTTGCTTTTGATGTTCAATATCATCATGTTAATTTAGTCTCTAAAAATATTCTGTTTTTGTTGTAAATGTTTTCGATTTTAGTCATTTTTTGTTGTCTTTAATCCAATTCAATTTTTGTATATGTAAAATCATTCATGATTCAAAGTCAAAACCATTGTTTAGAAGCATACTCGGAAAAGTCTTGATTGTATTCCAAACTCACCTATTCTGTTTCTACCTACCATTGTCATTAGTTCCTTGTTTATCATATCAGGTATATGTCTGGTGTTTGTATGTATTCTTTTTTTTTTCACATATACAAATTCATTTTAATGAAACAAAGTTCCAGAGGAAAATGGCAAGTTAACAGGGTGAGAGGAGAACCAATTTGAGAATTAATTACAGTAATGAAAAAAATATATAGATAGTATAGGGTTACAGAAGTTTAAAACACACACACTATGCAGTGGTAGAAACAAGGAGGAAATCTCCTATTGTACTCAACTCCACTTAAACATATTTTTAAAAGCTGTATGTATTCTTATTTCTCCTTATTTTTACACAATACATACAATATCCTGTATTCTCTGCTTTGATCACTTACAAATATATCCTGGTGATCAAACTGCTACAGCAGAAACCTTCTTCATTCCGAGAGAGAGAGAGAGAGAGAGACTGTGAGTGTGAGTGTGTGTGTGTGTGTGTGTGTGTGTGTGTGTGTGTACAGTTGATAATACTACATTTGGCTATTTATCCTTGATTGATGGATGTTAATTTTATTTCCCCATATTTTGTTTTTACAGATAATGCTACACAAAAAAATGCTGTGCATGTTTTTTTCCTATTTGTGGAGGTGAATCTTCCAGCTATCTTCATAGAAATGAGAATGCTAAGGCAAGGAGTAGACAGAGTGACAAGTTTCTTAGATATTCCCCTGCACAGAGGTTTTATCAATTTGAACCCCCCCTTACAATACATCAGAGTGCCTGATTTTCTACATCCTGCTCAACAGAGTATGTTTTCAAAGTTTTCAACTGTTGCCAATCTGATATGTGAGAAATAATACTCAGTTCTAAAAGTTTTCTAACTATATAAAATTAACAAGCATTACAGAAGGAATAATAACTTGCTCTCAATTTTACTGTTTTGGAAATGCTCTATTATTTAGAAATAGCTCTTTAGTGTTCTCAATTTGCAGACCAACTTTTAAAATACCAGTAACAGGCATTACAGCGTTGGTTCATTTGCCAGCCACGGAGGGAGCTGAAGAGTTCTCTGTGCTTTCCAAAGAGAAAATTTATAATGCAAACCATATATGTCATTTGGAATTGAAGAGCACTAAGTTGTTTCTACCCTAACACTGCACATAATATGGTTGCATATGCTGCACAATAGTCATATTGTTCCAACTTAAGTGTATAAATGCCTCTTTCATTTTTATAAATAAAATGATTCTCTTCTAAATTAACTGTCAGTCTCCTAAGATTTGACATTGAGTATACCATCCATTGCAATTAACCAAGAAGTAAAAAGATAATGATTTTTTCCTTTTATGGAACTATGGGATTTCATCTAGATTTCCTGATTAATTTGGTATTTTACTTTGTCCTTATCATTCAATTTATGTAGCTTTTTTGTCCATTCCTTGAAGGCACTTTCCTCATCTATGAAAATCCAAAATCAAAAGAAAAAGTTTTTCAATATTCATTTTTCCCCACAGGGATACTTGTGCTACTCCACTGCAAATAACTATTTAGAACTGGCATTTTCAGTGCTGTCTAACTGCCAAAAAGCAAGTTTATATTTTTTCTTACCACTGTTTTTTACTTCTCACAAAATAAATGAAAATTAACTCAAATTACTTATTACTGTCACTAATATTCATTATCCAATTATCCAAACAACAAAATAAAGGCAATTCTGTTATATCATGCTAGAAAATAAATTATCATTAATAATATTCTTGTGAATAAGGGACTCATATTCAGATCATATTTAAAGCTATAGTACTTCGGTGTCAAATTATTTTATCTGTAGTTCTTCAGGTTCATTCTCACTATTTTTATACCTTTTTTCCTAAAGAGAACCAGGACTAAATAAAAATGTTACCTTCACATCCATCATTAATTTTTTAATGGAGAAATCAAGTTAATAGTAATATATGCTTCATACTAACAGTAATAACTGTATTTACTTGCCATAAATCCCCTTTAACTTCTAAATAAGTTACACTCCAGTGATGTTTTAGCTCCTAGATAAACCCAACCTATTTAGATTATAATGTAACTAAAATTTGTGTTTCAGTCTAGAAACAAAAGATATCCTGGGTTGGGGGGCGGTATTAAAACAGGCATGCTGTTGCTTTATACGTTAATTATTTATAATAGGTAATAGGTATGAGTTATCTATATATATGACCTAAGTATATAGGTGTAGGTTAATTATTTGTAATAAGTAAAAATAGAGGAAAAAATCTGTGAGTGAGGCAAAAATGTTATTTCTAAATATTATGTTATGTGTGTATTTTCCAAAGATCTGAAGAAGACAGTGATAATAATAAAACATTCAGGTTTAGCTTGTCACAGTCTTGTCTTTTTAGATATCTCTATTCTCCCAGCTGGGTGTTTCTGTGCTGCACCCAGCCTAGCTCTCAGACACAAGGAGAAACTGAAGTGCCTTCCTCCTCCTTCCACCACTTAAAAATATCTGAGGAAGTTGTGGGCCTTGTATGCAAGGTTATCTTCTGATCTGCTCACTCATGATTCCAGTCCTCCACAGGGCTACAAATAAATACTGTCTTCTAAAATTCAGATCCTCCCCACCACCAAAACAAAAAATTATCTCTCCACCTCCTTTTCAAGATCCTTCACATTTTAGTTTTACCTCATCTTTCAGCTCCAATCCCTATCACACATTTTCTATCACGTAATACTGAAGACACAGCAGACAACTCCCCGTTCTTAGAATATAACAGGCACTCTTGTGCCTTCTTCTGTTGATTTTAATTCCTTCTGTTTAAAATTCTCCCTTCCACTTCTCTGTCTC
Source organism: Balaenoptera acutorostrata (assembly GCF_949987535.1). Taxonomy (NCBI): domain Eukaryota; kingdom Metazoa; phylum Chordata; class Mammalia; order Artiodactyla; family Balaenopteridae; genus Balaenoptera; species Balaenoptera acutorostrata. Next base: position 22,976,461 of record NC_080084.1, on the reverse strand, counting down.
TCCCCTTGCGTCTGGGCACGGCCACGAGGTTAGTTCCAGTCAATGTAACTAGTAATTAGGAGCATCCTTTCTATACCTAGGCATTTAAGACGTGGTTGTACCTTCCCCATACTTTCTAATCTTCTGCTAGGTAAATTCAGGGATTGTGGAGGTCCTAGGAAGTAGGAAAACTACAAAAAGGAGGGAACCCAGGTTCCAGAATCACTGCAAGTAAGATAACTATTCAATGATATGAACACCCACATCGTTCTGCTTGCAATAAAAAAGCGTCTATTAGTAAACCATTGACATTTTGTAGTTGATTTGTTATAACCATTTTAAAACCCTAAATACTAGAGATTCTAAGAGAAAAGAATCATTCTACAATTTACACTGGGCAACGCATCTCTAATATTCTGCTTCTATTAATTCAAGAAAAATTATTAAAAATTATTAAATAGACTCTACTATGTGTAACGTACTGTGCAAATCACCAAAGAAACTTCAGAAATGACACAGTCCTTGCATTAAATGAGTTTAGAAAATATAATGACAAACTGAGAAGGCAGATCTTCATCTTCTCCCAGTTTGAAGTCTTGGTTATATAAAAAAGAAAATATTTTCCCGATATCAAATATTTTTAATCTAATAGAGAAATCAATTAGATAGCAAAAGAAAAAAGAAAATTGAAACTCTATAACAAGATCTTGACTAAATTTCTTTTTTTGTTTTTTTTGTTTTTTAGTAAGGAAAACAAAGTTTCTTAGTAACTGAAATAATTCTGTTAACAGGCAAAAATAGTATCTAAAAATAAAAAAAATTCAGTTTACAAAAAACAAACATTCTCAGAGCCAGTGTTATCCTGGAGTAATATGGCATCAATATAAAATTCACAAGACTCTACTTGAAATTTTAATTATTTATGCTGTTTTGGGCCAACAGCTTTCCTCAGTCCTGGCCCTGTACCATATTATTACCTAAATGTAATATAGTTAGAATAAAACTGCTTTAAATAAAGGAGATACCTAAGTGACAATCACCAGATTGGCCCAGGGGTGTATCGTCACATGCTGTTATAAGACAGCAGGATCCTTCCTGATTTTCAGTCATTCTGTGAAACGAATCATTTATATAATGTTACGTAATGGCAAGAACCTCTTGTTTTCACTTAGGAACTCTGTACCTTTACATAGAAACCCAGCTCCAGTTAATTAAAGCACTCAAATCTGCCTAAGAATAAGCACATGTGCAAATCCAGTAAAGACTCACATACTGCAATGCAGAGCAACAATAATTTAATTACAACTCAAAATTTTTCCACTATATTTTTTCACCTTAAGTCACATACTTAACACACACTGTTTAACTTGAAGACTTAAGGAAAACATACACTGAGGGAAAATATTTTTATAATGCATTACTGTGGAACAGATATTTCATCCATAATGGTACTTCCTCAATGAATGTTCAATCTTCCATTTGCTCTTGAATTAAGATTTATTCTTTTTTTTTTAAGATTTATTCTTTATCTAAATGATATTCAAAAATAACTTAGCTCAAATTTGAGTTGTTAAATGAAAATCTAAAATTGTTTGAAACAGTGATGTCTCTTAATCTAATAATGTATTCGCATTTTGGTTGTAGATAAACCTTGTCATATTCGAATATATCATTTCTAATTCCCAGCTCAATCTCTCTGTATTTTCAATGCCACAGGCAAATAGATAATGCCCTCTCATCAGCATGAAAACTTACGTTACTAAATGACACACCATATTATATCCATATAAAGTTTATCGACGAAAAAAATCCCACTTTTCTTTGTTAATGGGTTACTATTATCATATGTGTATGTTCTTTTTCTGGTTTTGTTTATGCAAAGTACTTTTAACTACTGGCTTTAATTCTCTCTTGTATTTATACTGAATTGCTATTATTGACCCATGTAAACTTTAAAAAACATATATACATACATAAAATATACATACATGTGTAGGCCATTTGCATTGCCTCTTTGGATAAATGTCTATTCAGTTCTTCTGCCCATCTTTTAATTAAGTTGCTTGATTTTTTGATGTTGTTGTATGAGCTGTTTGTATATGTTGGATATTAATCCCTTATCGGTCATATCATTTTGTAAACATTTTCTTCCATTCAGTAGGTTGTCTTTTCATTTTGTTGATGGTTTCCTTTGTCGTGCAAAAGTTTTTGAGTTTAATTAGGTCCCATTAGTTTATTTTTGCTTTTATTTCCTTTACTTTAGGAGACGAATCCAAAAAATTTTGCTGTGATTTGTATCAGAGTATTCTGCCTATGTTTTCTTCTAGGAGTTTTATAGTAACTGGTCTTAAAATTAGGTCTTTAACCCATTTTGAGTTTATTTTTGTATATTGTGTTAGAGAATTCCTAAGTTCATTCTTTTACATGTAGCTGTCCAGTTTTCCCAGCACCACTTATTGAGGAGACTGTCTTTTCTCTATTGTATATTCTTTGCCTCCTTCATCATAGATTAACTAACCGTAAGTACATGTGTTTATTTCTGGGCTCTCTATCCTGTTCCATTGATCTAAGGGTCTTTCTTTTAATGCCAGTACTATACTGTTTTGATTACCGTAGATTACTATAGCTTTGTAGTATAGTCTGAAGTCAGGGAGTGTGATTCCTCCAGCTCTGTTCTCTTTCTCAAGATTGTTTCTTCTTTCTCAAGATTGTTTTGAATACTTGGGGTCTTTCATATTTTCATACAAACTTTAAAACTATTTGTCCTAGTTCTGTCAAAAATGCCACTGGCATTTTGATAGGGATTGCACTGAATCTCTAGATTGCCTTTGGCATTATGGTCACTTTAACAATATTAATTCTTCCAATCTAAGAACATTTTGTCTTTTTTCCAAAGACAAAATGCAGATGGCCAACAAGCACAGGAAAAGATGGTCAACATCACTAATCATCAGGGAAATGCATATCAAAACCACAATAAGATGTCACCTTACACCTGTCAGAATGGCTATCATCAGAAAGAACACAAATAGCAAATGTTGGTGAGGATGTGGAGAAAAGGGAACCCTTCAGCACTATTGGTGTGAATATAAATTGATGCAGCCACTGTGAAAAACAGTATGGAGGTTTCTCAAAAAACTAATAACAGAACTCCATATGACCCAGCAATTCTACTCCTGGGCATATATCTGAAAAAAAAAAAAAACCCACTAAGTCAAAAAGATACATGCACCCAATGTTCATAGCAGCATTATTTACAATTACCAAGATATGGAAGCAACCTAAAAGCAGAAGAATGGATAAAGAAGATTTGGTATATATATATATATATATATATATATATAATGGAATACTACTCAGCCATAAAAAAGAATGAAATTTTGCCATTTGCAGCAACATGGATGGACTTGGAGGGTATTATGCTAAGTGAAATAAGTCAGAGAAAGACAAATACTGTATGATATCACTTATATGTGGAATCTAAAAACTACAACAAACTAGTGAATATAACAAAAAAAGAAGCAGACTCACAGATATAGAGAACAAACTAGTGGTTACCAGTGGGGAGAGGTGGGTGAGGGGCAATATATGGGTGGGGCGATCGGCTACAAAGGTATGTTGGGGAATACAGTCGATATGTTGTAATAACTGTAAATGGAGTGTAACCTTTAAAATTGTATAAACAATAAAGTTATATATATATATATATATATATATATATATATATATAGCTTTTTCTAAACAAGCAAAAAAACATATATACACATGTAAATACAAAAAGGATAACTCGACAAAATTATTCACTCTCACATTTTCTGTTTTGAAGCCATATAAAAATAAAGACATCAATTTTAGCATTTATGGCAAAACATAACTGGTCAAGAACTTATGATTAGAAAAAAATATTAATGAAAATATTCAAGAATTAACTCCATTACTTTCTTAAATACCAATATTTTTAAAATTTTGCTTTAATTGATCCAAAATCTAATATTTATTATGAAAAACATTGTTTAAAATAATCCTTTAAATAACCTTATTAATTAAAACTTTTTTTTTGGTAAATACATATTAGTCTTTCTTTTGACTTTCAAAAAAACCCAAGGCTATAACCAAAGTAGTACCTTTACCTAGTGAAAATATATTTCAGGAAATAACCCTAGGAAAAAATAGGCACTCTATCAATGAATCAACTGTCTATTGAGCTGATTCATGTATACAAATATGTATAATAATTTGGTATTTATTATACTCAAATTTGCATTATAGGATATTCGTGTGATTCAGCAACACATTGTTCTTTCTCTATAAAGTTACAATAAAGGAATTCAGATATAATAATACTGGTTATATTTCTGTGTACTCAGAATATCTTCTCAATTATAAATTCTCTATACTGTGGCTTGGTCTTACACCTTTATGATAAATGAGCCCTAAAAAACAGTGGCATGCCATTTGCAGAGACGTGGATGGACCTAGAAACCATCATACAGAGTGAAGTAAGTCAGAAAGAGAAAAATAAATATTGTATAATATCGTTAATATGTGGAATCTAGAAAAATGATACAGATGAACTCACTTGCAAAGCAGAAATAGAGACACAGACGTAGAGAACAAACGTATGCATACCAAGGGATGAAGGTGGGGTGGGGTGGATTGGGAGATTGGGATTGACATATATACACTACTATGTATAAAATAGATTCCTAATGAGAACCTACTGTACAGCACAGGGAACTCTACTCAGTGCTCTGTGGTGACTTAAATGGGAAGGAAATCCAAGAAAGAGGGGATATATGTATACACCTAGCTGATTCACTTTGCTGTACGGCAGAAACTTACACAACATTGTAAAGCAACTGTACTCCAATAAAAATTTTAAAATTAATTAATTTTAAAAAAACAGTGGCATGCCTCACTTTTGCTCATTATTTCATTGACTAGGATTTACTGACATGGCCACACCTAACTCCAGGAAGCATGGTCAGTGTAGTCTTAGCATGTGCTAAGTAAGAGGGAGAAAACATACCTGGCAGTCAAGGAACAGTGCTTTCCATAGTTTGCTCCTTTGTGCAGCAAATATTTGTGCATATCTCTCTTCTCACACATGATACGTTCATTGAAAAGTCTGATGTGTATCCTTATGTGACCACCACTACATCAAATGCAGAATTATTCCGCCACCATAAAGCATCCTTCATGCTTTTATAGTCACACCCACCTCCCTTTTCACAAATATCCCTAACTCCTGGCAATCACTAATACATTCTTCTCTATAATTTTGTCATTTCAAGAATGTTGTACAAATAGAATCCTACAGTATGTGATGTTCTAAGAATGGTTCTTTACACTCAGCCTGATGCCCTTGACATCCATCAAAATTGTCATAGTTATCAGTAATTTGTTCTTTGTATTGCTGAGTAGTGTTCCATGGCTACATGGCTATCCAGTCTGTTTAACCTTTCACCCATTGAGGAACATTTTCCTTTTTTTCCAATTTTTGACTGTTACAAATAAAGACACTATGAACCATCGTATACAGATTTTGAGTGGGCATAAACTTTCTTTTCTCTGGGATAAATGCCCAGGAGTACAACTGCTGGGTCATATGGTAAGAAACTTACCATATTTTTAAAAAGAAACTCCCAAACTAATTTCCAGAGCAGATATATTATTTTACATTCTCACCAGCAATGTATGACATATCTAGTGTCTCTGCAGTCTCCTTAGCATTTTTTTATCACTATTTTAAATTTTTTCTCTTCTAACGGATATATACAAATATTTCATAGTGGTTTTAAATTGCATGTCCCTAATGGCTAGTGATGTTGAATACATTTTCAAGTGCATGTTTGTCACCCATATATTTTCTTTAACAACATGTTCTTTTACATCTAATCGGATTGTTTAACTTAATGTTGAATTTTGTGAGTCCTAGATAATTCTAAATATGAGTACTTTGTAATATACATGGCTCATAAACATTCTATCCCAGCCTGTAGCTTGTCTTTTCATCCTACTAACAAGGTCTTTCAAAAAACAAGTTTTTAATTTTGACTTTAATTAAGCAATTTTTTTTCTCGTCATGTCTATGAATTCTTCACCAAATCCTAAGTTCCAAAGGTTTTCTCTTAGGTTACCTTTTAAAAATTTCATAGTTTTACACTTTACATTTAAATCTATAATCAACTTTGAGTTAATTTATGTATAAGGAGTGAAGTTTTGGTTTATTTTGTTTTCTATTTTTTTTTTTTTTTGCCTATGGATATCCAATTGTCCTAGCACCTTTTATTGTAAAGACTATATTTCTTTTTCTCTTTTTTTTTTAAAGTTTAACATGTGAAGTATTTATTCATGATTTCCAGGAAATGAATTTTTTTATTTTCTTTTTTTTTAAACTGAAGTATAGTTGATTTACAATGTTTCAGGTCTACAGCAAAGTGATTCAGTCATATATATACATATATATATATTTCTTCTTCAGATTCTTTTCCATTATAGGTTATTAAAAGATATTTAATATAGTTCCCTGTGCTATACAGTAGGTCCTTGTTGTTTATTTTATATATAGTAGTGCATATCTGTTAATTCCAAATTCCCAATGTATCTAACACAGTCACTTTGATTCATCCCATGAGGGTAAATGTTATAACTTAAAACAAACCATTACTCTTTTAGAATGTCCTTTATTTAATAAACAGAGCAATGCAATGTTTTAACCAATCTATTTTCCTCCAAATAATTCATTTTTTTATACTTTACACCTGTTACCTGTAGGTAACAGTTATTATTTACCTTAGTGAAGGGGGATTATAGCAAGGCTATTCTTGGCTTTTTCTCCAAATAAGTTTTCAAAACTCACTGTAAAAACATTTTATACTCAGCCATAAAAAGGAACGAAATTGGGTCATTTTAGAGATGTGGATGGACCTAGAGACTGTCATACAGAGTGAAGTGAGAAAGAGAAAAACAAATATTATATATTAACACATGTATGTGGAATCTAGAAAAATGGTACAGATGAACAGGTGTGCAAGGCAGAAACAGAGACACAGATGTAGAGAACAAACGTATGGACACCAAGGGGGGAAAGTGGGGGGGGGGGATGAATTGGCAGATTGGGATTGACATGTATACATTAATATGTATAAAATAGATAACTAATAAGAACCTGCTGTATAAAAAAATAAAATAAAATTCAAAAAACTAAGAAATAAAATGAAATTAAAAAAAGATTTTTAAAAAAAGACATTTTATAAGGGAGACAAGGTTTTTGCAGCCTCTTTGAAAACCGAATACTAGAACAAGGAAGGACCCAAGGATCAAAGTTCATTTATAAATAATAGATTAGGAAGAACATATGACAAAGTGAAAGTCACTTTTCTGCCCCAAAGGAAATAAAGATCCTCTGTACTGAGGATAGAGGAAAAGTTATAAATCGATAGGGTTAGACAAAGTTCTTGCATCCCTCATGTGGGTTGTATTGTGAGAGTTATTGAACTCAGTATCTGGTGGAATATGCCAGACTGGCTAATGAAAGAAATCAAGGATCAGACAAGAAGAACGTGTACCTTATCCTATGCCAGTATGAAGAGCTGACAGCTCAATCAAGCAGCCTTCACTTCTCCAAACATTGACATTTCTAATAAAGCTCTCCAAAACTTAAATGGAATCCCAGGGAGAAAGTAGAATTGACTGGGTTTACCCAGAAGTACATGAGATTAACATTTTAGCCACCAGAATGGAATAGCAGTTCATATTATAAATCAAATTGTTATAGAAAAACAAACTTGCATTTTTTTCCTACACAGAAGTTTGTGAGCTATGAAATGTGCACCCACTGCAACTATATGCATCACACAGAGACTAAAACCATGCTGAATCATGCCAGAAGCCATGCACCACTTCCATCCCTGAGTGAAGGCTGTGGTTAGATTCAGAATTCTAAGATCGATGAAGGAGTGAGCATTAGAAATGGGATAAGTCAGGAATTAAAAAAAAAAAAAAAAACTTATTTGGAAATTAAGAATGTTGAAATGTTAGTGGTTTGAAATGTGAGAATCAAAATTTCCAAAAGGGTCAAAAAGACCACCTCCAAATTTTTTCTCCTATCTTAAGATAAGCTTTTTCAGGGTGTTCAGGACAACAGTTCACATACTCCAGCCCAATTCTTAGGACTCTAAAACCAGCTCAATTGTCCAGTCCTCTGCATGGCAAGTGTATCTTAGTTATAACTCAAGTTCATACATACATGACACCTTTAACAGGAAGAAGTAAAAATGTTTGGTAGAATGAAAATCAGCAAAAGTCAGATATAAACATCTTTATTTAACTTCTAGTTCTATCACTCAACCAGGTAAAATCTTAATGGGGATAATTATCCCATTATCAGAGCACTATTGTGAGAGGTAGAGCACATAGTACCTGCTCCACAGATACTATCTATTTTTTTTCCTTAATCTGATCAGATAGCACTTCTTGGTTAATAGTAAGATTGGATATATGTCAAACTTTATTTTGTTAAAAATATGAATACTTGCTCTTCCTACGTTAAAATGTTATAGTGCTGAATAAATGAGGTTTATATGTGATGGCTCTTCAGATATTAAAAATTATACTATACAAATAAAATACAACCTTTATTACTACATCACAGTTATTACAATCTCAATTTACTAGAAGCCTAAATTTCTTACTAAATACTAAGTTCTTAACAAGGAAAATCAATTTCTAAAATAATGACTTTCATACTAAAATTGGCACATAATTAATACATATTGTATATATAAATTAACATTTAAAAATTATAAAGCACACAAATCACTTGTAACATTCAGCTAAGCATTATTTGAAAGTTTTCAAAGACAAGAATCCAGCTTCCTATTCTGAATATGCTGTTATTTTAAATTCTCTCTTTCTCTCTCCCATTTTTTTTTAACAATGCGCAAACAGATTTGCACAAACTTTGCCAGGTTTGGGGTTAGAAGAGAGCTATAAATATTTACATTATTTAAATTTTCAGTTCAGTGGTTAAAAAAAATTCACTATTTGCTTGCACTACTAGGGTGGTTGAAAAACAGACTGTAAATTAAACTGGTGCATACTCAAGGTGCAGCCAGTTTCATCATTCTAGCACGAATTATATGCATCTGCTCTGTTTCTCACATTTGGGATCATGTTAAGTTGGAAACTTTCAATTTTCAGGTCATAGAAATAAAAATTTTATAAATGTAGAAATTAAATGGATACATTCTAAAGCACTATTTTTTATTATCTGTACTTTGTATAATTTATATGTGTGTACACACATAAAAGTATTAATGTAAGTCCTTGATCTACAATTATGAATTCTGTGTTTCTTTGGCTGGACTACAGCATCATCCACCATAAGCTTATTACCATTTGGAAGTAAGTTGTGTTTAACTCAGTATTACCATCATGAATTTTATTAGCAATTATATATGGAATTCAGGAAACATCCACTTTCACATTTGTAATCTTTTGTGAAGTTCCTTAAGTTAATAACTTCTATTTCTGAAACTCATAGCTCCCTAAACATAAGATGCACACTCCTATATGTTCAAAAGATAAGAGAGCAATTAGAATAGTCTCAAAAGCAAGATTTTGACTTTATTCCTTGCTCAGCATCTGTTACTGTTTTAAGTGACAATTCAGAAATTGTTTCTACATTACCATCTCTTGGTGCCAGACCTGTCACAGTGTCTCAAATGATTTCACATTAGATCAGAACGATGCATGTCTGAAACCTAGCAATAATTTTCTTCCAGAAGGAGTAGAACTGCTATGGGTACAAACAGCGTCAAATACTACATGCTATTCCATACAGAAAGGCCAGATCCTAAACAGTAATCCTTACATGTAATTTTGGGGGGAGGACTATGATTTCTCTTGCCTAGAGGGAATAAGAGAAAAACAAAATACAAACTGAATAATGGGTTTTTAAAATAATTACAGATATCTCTCAATTATCCATGCAAAGTCATACTCATTGCCAGAAACAAGGTTAAAACCCCAAACCAGTTGGGCCCATGAGGTCTGGACAGTGCAGCCTCTATGCAGACAGCTGTGCACTGTCACACTGTCACCCTCTGCCAGTATACCCACACATTTGTTTCTTCATCAAATGAAAGGAGGAGTGTCAGAGGAGGAGAGTCGGGTTGGCCCCCCTTCATATCTCTGAGTAGAAATGTTTTCCCCATTGTCAGTCAGCCGAAGAGGATCTGGGTTTGGTTTTATTCATTCATTCCAAAAATATTTATCGAGTAGCTACCGTATGCTGAACCATGTTCTAGGTGCTGCAGCTATAGCAGTTAAAAAAGAAAATCCTGCCCATCCTGAGCTTACATTATAGATTTCTTTACTAAAGGAGCTACCAGATTTACCTATGCTTACTACCTCATTCTTCAGCCTATGCTTTTCCCAAACATCCAGTTCTTGTTTTCAAGACTTCTCCAAAGCAGAAAAAAATCACATTATAAAACAAGTTCTTGAAGTATAGAAGACTACGTATGATGGGCCTTTAAAAAGGAGCTCTCAGATTCTTCTCTTCTTAGTGAGAGGCACAATGGATCCTCTGGTGATGAGAACCAATACACCAATGTTTTCTTTCATAAACCAAGTTTGAAGCACTGACCAAATGCACGTAATCCTTCCTATCTGGAGGGCTAAGGAACAACCAAAAGGGCTCGGAGAGTTAGAATGGTAAAGAGGCCCAGTTCTCATCTCAAGTGTTCTTACGACACACACATACACACACACAATCATCACAATGTGAAGTGATGGATATGTTAAGTAGCTTGATTGTGACACTTATTTCACCATATATGTATATATCAGAACATTGTCCACCTTAAATATATACAGTTTTTATTTGTTAATTATACCTCAATAAGCTGGAAAAAAATAAAATAAAATATAAAAATTAAAAAAAAAAAAAAGAGCCCTAGTTCATTTAGATGTCTCTGAGACAGAGTAACAGAGGTGTTGAACAAGCACTAGAGAAAATGGCTCAGTAAGGCAGTAAAGCAGGAGCGCAACCAGGCCAGAAGCACTTTGGCATGGCCCTCACATAAACATGTCAACTTCTGTTTCACCTTTTCAAATACAGAGTAACTATATCAAGGCAGTAGGGGAAAATGAGTAGCTATTTCCTGGCCTTTTAGAAAACGACTCCACTGAAGTCATTCTTGCCCTTTGCTGAAAAGAACCTTATGCAGGCTTTTGCCTCCGGGAAAAGTCATGTACTTTCCCACGTGGTGGTAGAGTACATTTTCATTCTTCAACTCTTACCTTCTTGTATAAGGTGAGGAAATTAGTTACCTGGAATGGTCTCTCTATCCAAAGTCTGTCCAAATGACCCCCAGGTCACTTAGAGGCATTCAGATAAATGTCACCAGAACTCCCCAAATGCTGCTGGCTATATATCAACTATTTAAAAATAAAACCGAGCCTATTTTTTAAATTAATATTGAAATGAAGGTGCCTTCAATGCTTGACTTCATCTTATAAAAACCGAGTAAACTTTTTCTTAACAAATCACGAAATTATACATACTTAGATAAGTTAAATATTTTAAGAATAAAATTATATAGCTAAAATAGTTTTATAAATATGTATTTGATTCATATTAGATTCTCCATATCAGTAAGGCCAAATGATATGAATGTAAGGGAGAGCACTGCATTGGATGGCTTTCAAAACTTCACTGAATAATATTCAAATAGTTTTGATATAATACAAATTTCTTGGAGTAAATATTATACAATTCTATCGGTGATAACAATAAGATTTATTACAATCATTTATACTATTAATAAAATGGTACATTGGTATAATGGCAAATCATACTTTCATGATCTATGTTTTATTATGGGGACTTTTATTTATTTACTCAATAAATATTTTTTCATCCAGTTACAATACTATGACCCGATCACGATGCTACTCAAAGGGAATACAGATATGACCAAGAAATAGTCATTTCTTTTAAAAAACATGTAGTCTAGTCAAGGAAAAATATGTTGTATATGCAATTAAATATTTAATCACAATATTAAAGTAAGTTATACAACAAGTTAAATAAAGGAATCACATAGGAAAAGCATTTAATTGAGCCTCATGGGATCTGAAAATTCTCTCTTTAGGAAGAAATTGTTAAGCAAAAACATGAAAAGTAATAAGATGGTAGTCAGGTAAAATATACGAAAAAAGTATTTCTAAGCAGAAAGAAGGAAGGTGGAAAGGCCCAGAATTTGGCACATTTGAGGAACTGACAGAAACACAATGTGCCACAGAACGGAGCAGAAGGACAGAGATGCAACTTGATCAGAAATGAGGCTGGAGAGCAAGAAGAACCCAAGTCATGAAAGGAATTTTAACACTCGTGAGAGTAAGAAGTCTTTGAAAGATTACAAAGGAGTAACAACAAATTTATGTTTATCAAAGACGGTTCTGGCTACAATGGGAAACAAGAATTGGAGGACAAGACAAAAGTAGAAAATGAATTATGAGGTTGTTGTATAACACAGAAAAGACAATGGTGACATGAACTAAAGAATTTACAATGTGAATGAAGTGAAATTCGAAGGAAACAGTGAATTTGCTGAATGTAGCTTTTGAAGGTGGAGGAGTTATGAGTGAGATCATGAGAACGACTGACTGCCTTAAAGTTCAACATGCCCCAAAGAAAGTCATAATTCTCATTCTCAATCCTACTCATCCTCAAGTGATGTCTGTAAATGCTACTACCAGCCACTCAGTTGGATAAGCCAGAAACCAGAAAGTAAGCCTTGCCACCTCCCTCTCCCTAAGTATTCAAGCCTCCTCCTGTCTCCTGATTGGTCCCCATTCATTTTCTTCCATTTCCAGTTCCACTGTTCTTAGCTATGCAGAAGAACAGGAGCCTGAAGAGAAACTGAACAGAAAGCGTTTGGGAAAAGAAAACTGGAAGAGCTTCCTAGGGAACTACAAAAGAGAGGGCTTCAAGGAGTAAAGCCAGCCCGCTGTTGCTGAGTGACCAAAACAGGGATGCAAAGTATCTATTGGATTAAGGTATTATATAAGATGTTGCTAGTGTGAGGAGCAGATTTTCACGGGAATAATGAATGGAAGTCAGATTGTCCTGAGCTGAGGAGCGAACTAAAAAATAAAACAAAACAAAAAACAGCAGAGATGTGAAGAGTGAAAAAATAATTCTTCCTAGCAGCCTAACAGAGATAGTACAGTACATGACAGGAGATCTGCCATCAGTAAAGGTTTTGATTTTTGTTTGTTTTTGTGTGGGGGAATGCAAAGGCCTTGAGCATGTTTAAATGCTGCTACAGAAAATCCATAGAAAACATGAAGACGCAAGTGAGAAAATGTAACTTAAGAAGACAGATTTAAGAGGAGGTAGAATTGGGCCAACAAGAGGAGAATACCACTTGGATGTAACAGAAAAGAAGAAAGGATGTTTTAATCCATTGCGTTTTTAAACTGTAAATGTCATTTATTTTTCTAGAATTTAGAGAATTTATAAGCAATATTCATCAAAATAGTTCTTTTTCTTGTTACTGATTTAACAGAAATGCTTATGTAATATTAAACATGATAGTGGCTTTAACACTGATTAGATAGAGGTATTGATATTGATATGACATATATTTATTCACAGTCCCACCATCTTACTTTACATTGTTATTATCAATAATGTTTTCTTTGATTAAAAGTATTTCACTATGTTGTTTGTAATTTCATTGCCTGTGTTTTCTTTTTGATAAGTGCGTCTTGTATTATTTAGATTTTTACCCTAATGACTATATAATGAAATTAAATCTTTATATATCCTTTTTTTTAAACATCTTTATTGGAGTATAATTGCTTTACAATGTTGTGTTAGTTTCTGCTGTATAACAAAGTGAATCAGCTATACATATACGTATATCCCCCTATCCCCTCCCTCTTGCCTCTCCCTCCCACTCTCCCTATCCCACCCCTCTAGGTGGTCACAAAGCACCGAGCTGATCTCCCTGTGCTATATGGCTGCTTCCCACCATCTATCTATTTTACATTTGATAGCGTATATATGTCAGTGCCACTCTCTCACTTGGTCCCAGCTTACCCTTCCCTCTCCCCGTATTCTCAAGACCATTCTCTACGTCTGTGTCTTTATTCCTGTCCTGTTCCTAGGTTCTTCAGAACCTTTTTTTTTTTTTTAGATTCCATATATATGTGTTAGCATACGGTATTTGTTTTTCTCTTTCTGACTTACTTCACTCTGTATGACAGACTCTAGGTCCACCCACCTCACTACAAATACCTCCATTTCATTTCTTTCTATGGCTGAGTAATATTCCATTGTATATATGGGCCACATCTTCTTTATCTATTCATCTGTCGATGGACACTTAGGTTGCTTCCATGTCCTGGCTATTGTAAATAGAGCTGCAGTGAACATTGTGGTACATGACTCTTTTTGAATGATGGTTTTCTCAGGGTATATGCCCAGTAGTGGGATTGCTGGGTCATATGGTAGTTCTATTTTTCGTTTTTTAAGGAACCTCCATACTGTTCTCCATAGTGGCTGTATCCATTTACATTCCCACCAACAGTGCAAGAGGGTTCCCTTTTCTCCACACCCTCTCCAGCATTTATTGTTTGTAGATTTTTTGATGATGGCCATTCTGACTGGTGTGAGATGATACCTCATTGTAGTTTTGATCTGCATTTCTCTAATGATTAATGATGTTGAGCATCCTTTCATGTGTTTGTTGGCAATCTATATCTCTAACACCATACACAAAAATAAACTCAAAATGGATTAAAGACCTAAATGCAAGGCCAGACACTATAAAACTCTTAGAGGGGGCTTCCCTGGTGGCACAGTGGTTGAGAATCTGCCTGCTAATGCAGGGGACACGGGTTCGAGCCCTGGTCTGGGAAGATCCCACATGCCGCGGAGCGGCTGGGCCCGTGAGCCACAGCTGCTGAGCCTGCGCGTCTGGAGCCTGTGCCCTGCAACGGGAGGGGCCGCGATAGAGAAAGGCCCGCGCACCGCGATGAAGAGCGGTCCCCGCACCGCGATGAAGAGTGGCCCCCGCTTGCCGCAACTGGAGAAAGCCCTCGCACGAACCGAAGACCCAACACAGCCAAAAATAAATAAATAAATAAATAAAGTAGGGGGGGAAAAAAAAAAAACTCTTAGAGGAAAACATAGGCAGAACACTCTATGACATAAATCACAGAAAGATCCTTTTTGACCCACCTCCTAGAGAAATGGAAATAAAAACAAAAATAAACAAATGGGACCTAATGAAACTTCAAAGCTTTTGCACAGCAAAGGAAACCATAAACAAGACGAAAAGACAATCCTCAGAATGGGAGAAAATATTTGCTTATGAAGCAACTGACAAAGGATTAATCTCCAAAATCTTTATATATCTTGATCTATCAACTTGATACTGTATCTATTGAGTTCCCGCAATGAAACATGAGAAAATTTGAACACACAGATATCCACTCAAATTCCATTGCCCTCCACTACCTCTCATTTTTGTTTGTTATAGTATTGTTCTTTTTCATTCTAGATTGTAACTTTACGTATGGTAGTGACAAATATAATATGATTATACTGATGAAAATATGAATGTATTTTTATTAATATAGTTTATATTTAAAACAGTTTTAGGTTTACCAAAAAAACTGTGCAAAAATTATAAAGTTCCAGTACTCCTCATTGCTCCCACCCCCACTCTATTATTAACATCTTTCATTAGTGTGGAATATTTGTTATAATTGATGAATAAATATTGATACATTATTATTAACTAAGGTCTATAATTTACATGGATTCATTCTTTGTATTGTACAGTTTTATGGATTTTGACAAATGCAAATTGTTATGTATCCACTATTACAGTATCATATATAATAGTTTCACTGCCCTAAAGATCCTGTGTTCCACCTATTCATTCCTGTTTTCCTTTTTCTGAATTCATAGCAACCACCGATCCATTCACTGTTTCTAGCTTTGCCGTTTCCAGAATTTCATATAGCGTGTGGCCTCATAACACTGGCTTCTCTCACTTAACAATACGCAGCTAAGGTTCTTCCACATCTTTTTTGTGCCTTGATAGCTCATTTCTTCTTACCACTGAACAGTATTCCATTATATGGACGTGCCACAGTTTGCTTACCCATTCACCTATTGAAGGGCATCTTAGTTGCTTCCCATTTTTGCCAATTATAAATAAATCTGCTATAAGTATTCATGTGCGGGATTTTGTGTGAACATAAGTTTTCAACTCATTTGGGTAAATACTAACTAGCACACAATATCTAAACAAAAAGTAAACATATAATGGGTAGTGTGGTGATAATTACCATGGAAAATAAGAAGAGCAAAGGAGATAAGCAGTGCTATGTAACATAGGGCAGTCAGGCAAAGCCTCTGATAAGGTAACATTTGAGAGACATACAGGAAGTGAGGAAGTCAATGGACATCTATGGGAAGAGCATTTTGGGCAGATAGAATAGCAACTATAGGAGCCCTAGGCACAATAATGCTTGTTATTTAAGAATGGAGGAGGTCAGAGGAAATGAGGAGGAAGCGGTGGGGAATCAGACCAGACAGGTGGTGGCAAATGAAGGTCTGGGTAGGACTTGGGTAGATTTGGGGACTTACTCTGAGACAGTAATCCTGATGGACCTGTAGAAACAGGAAACGACTGCAATTATTCATTTAAAGGGGAATGGTGACTTAGATCATATTTGTGTTGGTGGAATGGATGAAAATGGAACAAGTATTGGTTATGTTTTGAAGGCATAGGCAATTTGTGATCACTTGCCTGAAGCAAGAGAGAGTGCTGTCGACGTCACCGAGTGATTTTGTTGTTTTTGTTTGCAATGAGGAGAGAAAAATCATATTAGACGTTTCCCCCTTTGACTTTGTAATTGATAGACACAAATTTAAACCACAAAAAAAGCTAGAGCCTACTCTCCTTCCACACACACACTGTCAGGGAGCATCAGTTTGAATCTTTCACCACCTAATTCCCTTGCCCTCAATTCTCTATCCTTCTCGGTAAAAGCAGAAGTCACTTGAATCCTGGTCTATCCTCTTTTATTCTTCTATAACATTGATCATTTAAGAAGTTAACAGACATAGACTTAGAGCTGACTCAGCTGACACTGCTCTTATTTACATTTGACGCAAACGGTGTCCTGGACACGGTAAACCACTTCTACAGGGTGGCCCCCTAAAAGAAATGATATAACTTGAACTTGAATATACTTCTCCTACCTTCTATATACTCGTCTTTATCTGAAATAATCTCTCTTCAATTCTTCTTTGAAAATACACAGTGTGACCTAAAGACTATTTGGCTATAATTTTGCCTTGAGCTGACATTTTATATTACCTTATGTTCCTTTACTTTGAAACTTTAAAATCTCACTTAAAAATAATGTTTGCCCTTAATCATTCAAATCCAAATTTCTGAACTAAAACTATCTCTACTTGTGCACTCTCAATTCTTGTTTTTTTTCGTCCCCTTCTATAGCAAAATTTCTGTCTATACCCACTATCTCCAATTCCTCTCTATTCTCCCTTCATCAATATCTAATCATATTTTCCTCCAATCACTGCACCAAATAACTTCATTTTGCAGTCATTGTTGACCTCTGGTTTGCAAAATCTAATGACCAGTTCTCAGTCATCATCTTCCTTGACCCATTAGCAGTATTTGTTAGAGTTGATAACTTTCACCTCCTCAAAACACTCACTCATGAGGCTTCTGAGAAAGTGCCCTGTCTTGATTCTCTATCTACCTAACTGGTTGTGTATACTCAGTATCCTTACCTGGTTAATTCACTTCTAAATGTTGGAGTTTCCTAGAAGTTAGTTCTTAGTAATCTTCTCTATCTGTACTCACTCTAGGGTCTAGATGAACTCAACCCGATTCATGACATTAAATAACAACCACATACTGATGATTTCAAAAATTGTATCTGTGCCCCAGACTTCACTCCTGGATTCTAAATTTGTCTGAACAACTCCATTTGGAATCTAAGAGACATCTCCAATCTTTCATGTCTGAAACCCAACTTTTGATTTTACATCTTCAGATTTGCTCTGCTTACAGTCTTCCCCACATCAGTTAACAGCAACTTCATTCTTTCAGTTGTCTAAACAAAAATGGGCTATTTTTCACTCTCATAGCCACACCCAAACCGTCAGCTAACTATATCAGTCATACTTCAATAAATCCAGAATCTGACCATTTCCTCACTTTCATTATTACTACTCTGGTGTATGCTAACACTTTCATCTTGGATTATTGCAACATCCATTCTGTTTTCCCTGCTTTAGCTTTGTGCCCTGCACAACAGTCAGAATGATTATTTTAAATAATAGAAAAGACATTACTCCTATGGTCAGAAGCTTTCCATTGGCTTTCCCTATCACTCAGAGTAAGCCAGTGTCCTTACCATGGACTCCAAGGCCTTACTGATCACACGCACCCCCTCCTCAGTCCTAATCTTAGGTGCTCTCACTCTGCTCCAGCCACACTGACCCCCTTTTACTGGTCCTAAAAATGGCAAGCAGGGTCCTTCCCCAGGGCCTTTTGGGGATATCCTTTTCCCAGATAATTTATTTCATTTATTTCCTTATTTATTTTATGCTCAATATCATCCTATCAGGGTGACAACTGTATATAAAATCTTGACAACTCAGTATAAAATAGCATAATTCTCCACTATCCAAGCCAAGCCAGGCACCCCTCTATTTCTCTTTGCTTGCTTTATTT
Organism: Balaenoptera acutorostrata; assembly: GCF_949987535.1. Taxonomy (NCBI): domain Eukaryota; kingdom Metazoa; phylum Chordata; class Mammalia; order Artiodactyla; family Balaenopteridae; genus Balaenoptera; species Balaenoptera acutorostrata. The sequence continues at coordinate 22,957,676 of NC_080084.1, read as the reverse complement.
TCCCCCACATACCCAACACAATCTAATATACCCTATTTTACTTTGTTTCATGTTTATTATCTGCCTTTCCCACTAGAAAGTGAACTCCATGAGGACATGGACTTTGTTTTGGTCTTGCTATGTCCCAGCACCTAGAATAAAGCCTGACATATAATGGGTGCTCACTAAGCAGAATGTCTAAATGAAAGACAAAATATAATGCAAAATGTTGATAAGAACAAAGATAATTTAGACAAAATTCATTTTCTTAAATACCAGGGTCCATTTACAAACGTGGAGGATCTATATGACAAGCTACATTTGGGAGATGTAAATCTTTATTTTCACTCCTTTATAGACTTTAAAATAGTCATGGTATTTTCAAAATGCACAGTTCATACTGAAAACCAATTGGGGAAAATATATTATAAAAGTTTTCTAGGGTTTATGTTTGTAGTAAAATAAATTTTAGAGTACAATCATAACTCTTGTCTCCTGACACTGCCATCTATATATAAATCTGTTCTAGAAATGGGGCAAAGGATACATTGTACAGACACCATGAAATCTGATTCAAAATGTTGTTTCCTTATAATGTACTATGAAATATATTTTATTCTGACTTTTACAATATATTTTTAAATCTTAGATAGATGGACAACTACTTGTTAAATCAACTATTATTTTAATGTATAATTAAATAAAAGCTTAAAAAAACACAAAAATGATGCATGACATGAGTGCTTTAAAACTGTGACAAATGAAAGCTTGTACACCTTAGGTGACATATAATTCAATGGCTAATATAAACAGATTTCCACCCCAAGAAATAAAGTATTAGCTCTTCAATCTTGATTTTAGGGACCAAAACCATATGTTAAGTTGCTGGAAGCAAAAGTTTTAGTATTATACATACACTTCCAAATTAGAAATATCACTGTAGCAGATTTCGTGACTATGAAATGGATCTATACTGAAATATTTGGTTTCACAAGTGAGAAGAATTATAATTTTTTAAAAGCTGATTGCCCTTACATGAAATGGAAAACATTTACCCAAGAATTCATTATAATTCCTTGAAGGACTTTGAAAAATAGGCAACATTGGTAGGGTTACTGCCCCACAAAAGCAGCAGCTGGAGGAAGGCCTGAAAGCACCCACCCCCTGAGCTGCGTATTGGGAGGCAGGTACCATGTAAGGAGCATGAGTTGCTGGGGAGGATGATGGGAAAGTGCAATCAGGGTCCCAGACCAAGGGTAGAACCCATAGAATGTACAACACCAAGAATGAACCCTTGTGACTTCAGGTGATAATAATGTGTTAATGTAGGTCCATCCATTGTAACAAATGTCCCATTGTGGTGCAGGAGGTTATATGCGTGTGGAGACGGGATATATGAGAACTCTCTGTACTTCCCACTCCATTTAGCTGTGAACCTAAAACCGCTCTAAAAAAAGTACATTATTTTTTAAGAATTTTAAAAATTTTTAAATTGCAATGGGCTATATATTTTTCAAATCACTAGACAGAAAAGAGACAAAAATATAATCAAATAAAATGTAAAAAAACAATGAAAATATAAATGAAATATAGAAAATAAAATAGACAAGAAAATAAAAGGCATAAGATATAAAAGTGGAGCCAAACATTTATTTTGACTAAACATCATAAAAAGAAACTTGAATGAAAGGATTTGCATATCACATTACTGATAGGAAACTCAATCATATTAACTCTAATTTGCTGTAAGTCAACTTGCAAATATGTACGCTTAAATTCAAATAAAATTTCAACAAGAATTTTTGGAACATGACAAAATGATTCTAAATTTATCTGGTAAATGAATACATAATAAGAATAAATGTTACAAAATAAAACTATAAGATATCTAAAAAATCACTATAATTTTTACAAATTAAACAAATTTGAAATGACACAAGAATAAACATATAAATGGAAGAGACTAGAAAACACAGAAACAGACCTAGGTATAACAATTTACTGGAATAACAAGGTAACAGTAAAACCAGAACAACTGTACATTCATGGTGTTAGGATATTGATTAGAGAATATAAAATGATAAAGTTAGATCATGATCTCATACCTTGTTTGAAATTAATCCCAATGTTAAATATAAAAAAATGAAAGACAAGAAAAAATTAGATGCTTTTTTTTCCTGTACTTGGAAAAGCTGTCTTTTAAAATTATAGTGTCAAAGAAAAACCATAGAGACTATATAAAATGTAAAATAGTTACATCACCATATAAAAAGAAGAAGACAACTATGGAAAAATTTATAACAAATATGCTACATAAAGGTTCATCTCATAATATGTATAAGTTATATAAAATATATTTGTATTATTATTTTAATTTCAATCTTCCAGCACACCATTCCTTTATTGGCACTCTGTTAAAACATAGCTCTGCCTTGCTAGGAACATCAACTGATTTAGGAAGGGGTGGAGGACCTGAGCCAAGATAAGCCCTTATCCCAAAACACTGACCAGCAGTCCGGAAGGCTGTTAACCAAGTCATGACAACCAAGTCCTCTCAAAATGTCTCAAACACTAACTGCGACAGAGATTTAGTCCCTCTCTGGAAAAATTATGAAACACTTGTTGCAAGAACTGTCATTTTCTATGTTACCAGACACAGAGAAAGCTGATCTGGAAGAATGACGCTCATAGACCGGGAGGAACAACTACACATGTACGTGCGTGCACGCGCATGCGTGCGCGCGCACACACACACACACACACCTGAACATACCTGCAATCCTAATTTTTAGAAATTAACCCAGTTTTTAATGACCCTGGATGGTAAAATATTCTATTGGTGTTGGAATGAGTCAAGAAAATATGTATAAACATTACATATATAACCACAAATCCAAAAGTACCACTGTGAAAATCAATTAATCATGTAAATTATTTAATATTTTTTTAAAAAAATCAAATCTTTCTCATTTTACTGAAAAGTATTCACCAGAGTAAATGAAGGAGATTCTTAATCAGGTCATAAAGACTTTTTTGGAATATTGGAATATGTCCCCTTCATGAAATTGCACTTAAGAAACTTCTCTTCCATTGTAAAATTTGATCTCTGTCTTGTTATGTAGAGCTGTGAGTGTTACCTTTAAAGGGACTTTGAGTTATTTTCCATCTATTATTTCTAAAATCTTGAAGGGGGAGGGGTAGTTAATCCTCATAACCTGTGATTAGGCTGTATAAATCAAATACTTTACTTTGTACTGACAAGATTTCTCTTCTGAAGCATATATACCGTCATTGGTAATAGTGATTGAAGATGTTTATTCAGTAAGATCTACATCATTTGCTTTGTAAAGAATTAAAATTTAACTATCATAAAGATACATAAAGTAATCCTTTTGACATACAGATGTCGGAATGATTTACCAAAGCACTCTAATTTTAAACTGCACTCATCAAATTAATCTATATTTCTGTACTAATTCATATAAACAATATTTATTTTAAGTCATTATAAATTCTGTACTTTTAAAGAGTTTTAATAGTCATTAATATTTTTATCACATTTCCTCAAAGGTGAGCTAATTACTATTATTATTTTCAGTTAGAAATACAAAATGTATTCCCCATTTTTCATGACTTTGAAACATAATTCTTGAGATATAATCTTTGTGTGAAAAGCATAAAATGAATTGTCTGTCAAACAGTATGCATTTTTCCTGTAATGAAAATTTTCTCTGCAATGACATCTACCTTCCATTACCTGATGGGCACATGAAAGTCAAGCTTTCTAACATTGTTAGATGTTATTTATCTTGAACTTGTGCCAGCTTCAGATGTCAGAGCAATTTTGTGTATTTGTGTATACTGTGACCTTTGTGGCCCAAGAGGCCACAAAGTAAGCACACATACACAAAATTTGTATAAGAACCTGGAGAGGTAGGTAAATGTGTTAGGCTTCTCTAGAACAATGATTTGTTTATGAGATCTATTAGAAAGTATAACCGTGGTTTAATGAGATGCCAGTAACAGATACTCTAATTTAGTCATTACTTATTATCTAATTTTGAAAATACTGACAGAGAGCCCATAAGATAGGAAGTCCAGTCTATGTCTGTGAAGAATGTACTGCTAGACATTAGAGTAGGTAGAGTTGTGTGGTCATTCATTAAATATATCTAAATATCTATACCTTTGTTTCCCTACTTGAAATCCTTACAGGGTGATTATATATGTTGATTTGAACCTTCCTATGAACAAAAACGAATGAATGAATGAATGAATAAAAAATAAATAATAAATCAATAAATACTTCTATAAGATTAATAATGAACTTCAGTTCACATGTGCTATACATTTCTCTAAGCTGTGATCACTTTCAGATTTGATTATTGTATTTATGATTTGGTATCAGCTTTGCAACCTATGATGCCATAGATTTTTCCAGTACCTGCTAGAACAATTGATTTTGCTGTCAGCATTATGAAGTTACCTGTGACATGTAAATATTTTGTTCTCATTTGTACAAAAACCAGATAGGAATCACTTGAACTACTTTGTTTAACCACCTTAATTTAGATTTTTGTTTGTCATTGGTCTTTTTGAGCTGTTTTACAATCCAGTTTGAATTTATAAATGTGTATTCACTCTGATAGTTACTGATTTACAATTCTACTACACCTGATGCTAGTAGTCTTGATTCGCTAGCTGCCTTATTCATCTCTGTTGGTAGACTAATTAATGTAAGCTAGAGGGAAGAAGTGGTAGCCAGCATGAGTCCAGAATACAAATATGTAACAGCATAATAAGTTTTAAAACAGCTCACAGAGTATATCTGAAGTTTGTAACAGATATGCATAGTTAAACTTCATTCTTATTTATTCAATCAATATATTCCATAAGTTGGGAAAAAATTTAAATGTGTGAAAAATAATAACACTTTCATTCATCAAGAATATACAATTAATATGTCAAGAATGCTGTTTATGGTTGTATCTTTGCAAAATTTAGGGACATTTGGGTGGAAGAAGGAAATGTTTATAATCATGGAGGGTATATGTCATGCGGGAGAATAGAGGGAGGACTTGCATCACCTAGATATGCTACTGTCATAGCTATGTGGGAGCATGATTAGCTGTGTTCTTCCCCCTCGAATTCAGTGGACAATTTTCAGTTCACCAACATTGAGATAGTACTCACCCACCCTGATCAGAAGGGAAACTATAAGCTTCATTCAGAGTCCTTTGCGTAGGAAGCTCCTGGAAGATAGAGACAATGGATTATTTGACTTTTATCTCTAGTGTCTAGGACAATATCCAGAACACAACAGATACTCTATACAGATGCCACATATAATGCATGTTTCTTTCCAGCAAGGAACAGAAGTCCTAGAGCCTGGTTATTATGAGGGTGAGCCAGTGCCCAAATCATCAGTAGAATCTCAACACTATTTTCTAAACACTCATCACAATGCTCTGACCCCCATCCTTGCTGATCAAAGTGTGGTCTATGGGTTTGCATTTTAACAAGATCCCCAGGTGATTCATGGACACACTGCCTTACATCACATGTGACAGGCTCTCTACTAGTTACGCTCACAAAGGAAGGCTGTACTTAAGAGTATTTAAGTAAATGGGCTCTGAAATCAGATGATGTAGGTTTGCACTTGCCTTTCCTTCTTACTAAGTATAGAACTTTGGGGCAATTTACTTAACTTTGTTGGGATTTGTCACATCTAAACTGGAGAGGGGAGTAATAATAGCATTGTCTATACAATATTGTTTTATGTTAAATGTAAAATGAAGTATTACATGTGACACTTCTGCCACACACAGCTGGCCCTCTGTATCAGTGGGTTCCTCATTTGTGGATTCAACCAACCATGGATGGAAAATATTGTTTAAAAAAATCCAGACAGTTCCAAAAAGCAAAATTTGGATTTTCTGCATGCCAGCAACTATTCACGTAGCATTTACATTTTATTTACAACTATTTACATGGCATTTACATTGTATTAGGTATTATAAGTAATCTAGGGATGATTTAAAGTATATGGGAGGATGTGCGTAGGTTATATGCAAATACTATGCCATTTTATACAAGGGGCTTAAACATCCTTCGATTTTAGTATCTTCAGGGGATCCTGGAACCATTCCCCATAGATACCCACATACAACTGTACTATTGCAGTTTTACTACTATTACTAATATTTGTTATTGTAACTTAATGCTAATAAGATATAATATATATATACAATGATTTTTCTGTGATTATACAATGTTCCACAATCTCAATTTAAAATCAAGGAACTCTTTTACCTCGAAGCTGTCAATTAACATGACATACAAGAACTACATGTGTGTAAGTATATTATTGATTGTAGGGGAGATAGGAGCTGTAGCTGTTTCTTCCTCTTTCTCTCTTCCTATCTCTTTCATCCCCCCCTTTTTTGGTCACTTAATAAACTTGTGGAAAGGGGGTAGGGAAATGTTCTCTTTACTCTGTCATATTTATTCAATTTCTTCCTCTAAACATCCCAAAATCAGTATCCTTGGGGTTAAGTGCCTCCCTCATGGTAATGATTGTTTGGTTTAAGGACCCTGGACTTAAGTTGGTTTGAATTAAACCCTTCACTGTGTCACACGGGTGTGATGGGTCAATGGGGGTTCTTCCCTATAATCCTCAGAATTCGTGTCTTTGTTGCTACAGCATCTTAAGTAGCTGAGTAGCACAGCGGAATGGGTACACAACCCAGAGGTCTCAGATTGAAACTGCCCTCTGCTAAGGTCCCATTTTTCCTGCCAGGAGGGCTTCTTTCTTTTCTTGTTTCTGTTTTAGGTATCTAGCCACATATTCATGGTTTTCTGTTTTTGCCTTTATCTGGTCATTCATAGTGTCAGACCTTCTCGGTGGTTATGGGGAAAGAGGGACTCCAGGGCCTCCCACTTCCTCTGGGGCATGCCAGTCAATTTTCCTGGGATCAGGGTACCACATCTAATTAGGTAATTTTGTCTATAGCCCATGTGGGGGCATTCAAGCCCTTTGATGGTAATCAATCCTGAGGCATGGTGATAAGCAGCAGTGCTAAGCAAAGCCCAGGAACACTGGCTATGGATCTTGCCTAGGGAGAGCAGATGAGTCTCAAATGCTCCTCCCCACCCCCTTTATTTTCTCATCAGTGCTGGGGCCACCGGCCACTATGGATGTGCAACTCAATACCCTTGGGTGTCAGGAGAGCACACAACAGCAGCAAGGCATGCAGAGGCACAGGAGAAGGGCTAGGTCACTATCCTTGTCACTACTCTTTCCCTTATTCTTATGAGGCAGTGGGGAGCCATTCTTAACACTTATCTTGGTGGCCTGGAACTGTGCCTTCTGCAAGACTTTAAGAGGTCAGTGGGCCACCTTCCTGAATGATGGCTAGATGACTGCCCCACAAGATCAATCTCCAATCACCAGCTAGACGCAATATACTGGAATCTTTACCCTTGAGAGCTCTAGTCTGACCACATGCAAGCAGGACCCAAGAGCCCACTGGGTCAGACACTAAGTCTTCACTGCCCCAGGCCCTATTGACAGATCAGCCTCACATCACCCCCAGTGTGGGCTTGTCCAGCCCCCTGCCTCAGACTTGGTGGTGGGAGTCCCAGAGGCCTCACCCGAACAGCACCTCATGTCAATTAACAATATTTCTCACCTCGGGGGCAAGATTTATTAGTTCATTGTAAAAAAAAAAAATACAGCATCTTCAAGTGATACGCTTAACTTTCAGTGTAGAAGAAGTTTTAGACCATTTGTAAGTAATATTTAACCTCCTCTAAATCAGATTCTTTTCAGAATTGAAAAATGTCTTATTAATGGCCCTATCATTCTTTATTTTCTATGGAAGCATCTAAAGTGAATGCTAAAAAGTTCTTAAGACAAGCTGGATCCTGAGGCTTGGCATGTGAATCTAGGCTCCGAATAAATGACAAGTTAAACGGTATACTTTCATTATCACACTGCACTTGTCTTTTCATTCAACAAAGACTCCCCCACCTCTGGACATTCCATTTTGCTGATTTAAAAAGAAAGAAAATTACTTTTTTTGTTGTTTGTTATGTTTCCTCACACCCCTGAGTTGTTGTTACTTCACAAATTAAGTACAAATAGACTCATGGGTTTGCAATGTCATTAATGTCCATTTTCTATACTACCACCATTTATTAGATTGGGAAAGCTCTGTTATTCAAATTGTGAGACAACACTGAGACTTGGATGATTACAAAAAGGGACTCTGTCCTTAATAATGAGCTTTTAATAAAGTCAAAGAGTTACTGACACTGAATAAATGTTTACAAATTGATATTTAACTGCACATATTATGCGCTGAGTATTCGTTTGAACTTCTGTCCATTAAGTAGAAAACTCATAACATTGTCACAAACCTTTTGTGCTTTTATGATAACCTGATGCAACTATATATGGCTGGGATTATGGCTCTTGCAATCTTATATCAACCCCTAGAAGTGCCAACGTTTTTCAATGTAAATACAGAGAGGGGGCATCCTGGGGTAATTTACTTGGCATATACCCTTTAGGATCTCACAATGAACCATGCTGAGGGAACAGGAACAGTAGGGAATCTTTTGTTTAGGTGCAACTCTAGATAGCCTTTTCTTGCCTCTCCAAGCCAGCACTGGGCAATAAAAATATAATGCAGGTCATGTGTAAATTTAAATTGTCTAACAGCTACATTAAACAAAAAGCAATCTGTGAAGTTAATTTTAATAATATATTTGACCCTTGAACAACATGGGTTTGAACTGCGTGGGTCCACTTATACGAGGATTTTTTTGTCAGTAGTAAATGCTACAGTACTATCAGTTCTGCACTTGGTTGAATCTGTGGATGCAGAACGGTGGATACAGAGGATGAGCCAATGCAGAGGGCTGACTGTAAGTTACAGTTAGCAAAAGGAGCTAAAAATAAATTAAGAAATAACAGAAGCTTGGAAATAACAAGATGATCAGAAATAAATAAGCGCAGAAAGAAAATGATGAGACAAAGGACGATACAAAATGAGGACTGACAGATCGTAGGAAATAATTAAGACAGAATCAAATTTATAAAGACTAAATTTTAAAAAGCTCAAGAGTGAATAACATTATGGAAAATTCAGTAAGAAAAATAGGAGGAAAGGATAAAAATGGAAAAAATAAAGTTAAGTATATCTGGAGTGCTAAATGGAAAGCCAAAGAAAAGGAACAGAAAAAATATATGAAAAACTGCCCTGAAATTAAAAGTCGAATCTACATATAGAGACACCAAGTAGCTGGAAATTTTGACCCAGGATATTAATATAACAATTGGGTTTTAAAGTTAAGAATGCTCTGATCATTCAGGCCCGCCTGCAAAAACCAAATCCATATGATTTATAAAAGTGAGAAAATCAAATTGGTATTGGATTTTTGACAACATTACATGCTATAAAAAGAACGGAGCAACATTTTTTTATATTCTCAAGGAAAGAAAATATGAACCTAGGATTTTTGTATTTAGCCAAATTATCATTGAGCTTTTGCCACTGAGAAGAAGAACATGTAAGAACTCAGGGAACATTGTATTTACTTCTCAATGAGCTTCATGAACAATTAAATGATTAGAGATGTTTCAAGTACAAATATCTGTGATAAGCATCGAATATATTTAATTTTTTAACTCACAGTTTTAAAAGGTACATAAAAGTGAAAAATAGTGGATTCCTATAAAACAATAAAAACACAAACAACCCAACTGAAAAATGAGCAAAGGACTTAGATATTCCCTAAAGAAGTTACATAATAAGAACATTAAAAGATGCTCAATATTATCAATCATTAGGGAAATGCAAATCAAGAATACAATAAGATACCCTTTCACAACTTCACACCTGATGGATGACTCTATAATAAAGCAAACAAACAGCAACAACAAGAGAAAACACAAAATAACAAGTATTGGTGAGGATGTAGAAAAATTGGAACTCTCATACCTTTTACATTTTTGGTGGGAATGTATAGCCACTGTAGAAAACAGTTTGATGATTCCTCAAAAAGTTAAACTTAGAATTACCATACGACCCAGCAATTCTACTCCTAGGCATATACCCCAAAATAATTAAAAAGAGACTCAAACACGTGTATGTCATTGTTCATTGCAGCATTATTCACAACAGTCAAAAGGTGGGAAAAAAATGGAAGGGTCCATCAATGGATAAATGGGTTTTTAAAATGTGATATATACATATAATGGAATATTATTAAGCCATAAGAAGCAATAAAGTTCTGACCTTTAAAGTTAAAGCTTAAAATCAAGCTGGGAAGGCAAGACAAACACAAGTGCAAAGGTTAGGCACAGGGATGATACAACAGGGATGAACCTTGAAAGCATTATGCTAAGTGAAATAAACCAGGCACAAAGGAAAAATATGGTATGATTTCACTTAATATGAAATATCTAGAATAAGCAAATTCATAGAAACAGAAAGTAGATTAGAGTTTACCACGGACTGGGGAGTGAAAGAAATGAGGAGTTATTGTTTAATGATTATAGAGCTTCTGTTTGGGATGATGAAAAAATTTTGGCAATAGCTGTGATGGTTACACATGTCCATGTACTAATGTCACTGAATTGTATGCTTAAAAATGGTTTAAATGACACATTTAAAAACATGTATTTTATGGCAATTCCCTGGCAGTCCAGTGGTTAGGACCCCGTGCTTCCACTGCAGGGGGCATGGGTTCAATCCCCGGTCAGGGAACTAAGATCACTCATCCCATGCAGCGTGACCAAAAAATAAAATAAAAATAAATATGTTTTACCACAATAAAAATTTTTAAATAGGGGATAGGTATTATAGACTCCATTAATATAGAAATAATAAATTATCAAAATATAGAATGGGGAGAAGAAATAGAACTAGAATAAGTTCATGATCATCTTATGGATGGTTAGCTGGGAAAGGATTATCTCTTGCATCTGACAAATCAAGTGGTAGGAGCTTAAATACACTTCATAGTACAAAAATTTTGGTTGGCCTTTTCTTTTATCTCTTATCTCTGTCTTCTTTGGCTTTTATGGCCAATTGCCTGGTAGTCATTCTTAAGAATGGATTCACAACAAGCATACTTTATGATTTGTTCTTGAATATCTGAAAATATCTTTATCCTGTTAAACAGGATTAACAGTTTTCTAGCTTCAAAATTCTAGGCTGTAATGAATTTTCACTCAAACTTTGGATTTGCTCTGCTGTCAAATAGCATGTATTTTTGCTGATGAGAAGCCTGATGGCAGCTGAATTCTCATTTCTTTGTAAGTGGACGGTTTGTCATTTTTGTTTTACTTTGTTTTGCTTTCCTCTCCTCTCTGGAAACATTCAGAATCTTCTATTTAAAATTGGTACATGGGTTCAATCTTGTTCACTTGTTCTTCTCCCTAAGTCTCAGTTACCTCTTCGAACTCTGGGAAATTTTGTTTTCTTCTTTTTATTTCTCTTCTTTTTATCTTTTATTATTTCCTTCCCTTCATTTTCTCTGTCATTTTTTTCCTGAAATTCCTATGAATTAAATGTTGAATCTCCTGATTCTCTTAATACACATATGCTTTTAAGTTTATTTGTGATTATATATGTTCATACTAAATCTAGAACCAGTGTGTCTACAAAGAGTTTCCAAAGTGGCTCTACTTCCATTTGTTTATGGCTGAATTCTTGAGGTCATTTTGATAGTTACATAAAATAATGTATATTTAGTATGAAGGAACTCACGGCAGAAGTACTGTGGTAGTCTAATGAGATACTTTTGGAAAACATTAGTGCTTGACAGTTTAAGTTCATTACTGCTGACAACACTGGCAGCTCAGATTACTATGTCCTCTCATACTGAAAATAGTATTTGAAGCCAGGTAAACAACTAAGAAAGTAAAACAGTTGTGTGATGGTAAAAACCATAAATCATAGGGCCATTTTTTACTGAAAAGGGAGAAAAGATTAAACTATTGGCCTATTCCATTGTAAGAAAATACAAAAAGTAGACTAATTTATAAATTTTTAATACAGAACAAGGTCAATGTATGTAGCTGGAATCTCTACAGCTGCAGTCAGCTGTGTTCTAAACTTAACGGGCACTTACCACATAAAGTCCCTTCTTGCGGTTCCTCCTTTAACCTCCTCCTGGCACCTGTTTTTCTCTAACTTCAGAAACTTAAAATCCCTCTCTAGCAATCTTAGTGTTTTCTATCTTAGATAATTCAAGGTCTATCCTCACTCTTAACGTCCCCAGCCAAGAGAAAAAGAATCATTGTAAGAAAGTGATATATAGCCTCTGAGTGTGAGTCTTGGACTCCAAGGAGACAAAATTTGAAACAGGGCATGTGAGGTACAGATTACAGAACGTACTTCACAAAGGCACAGGCCCTGCAGTAGCAATTTATTGGATTCACACAGCCAAAAGTCTAAAGCCAAGATTCATTTAAAAACAGGGAATTCCCTGGCGGGCCAGTGGTTAGGACTCAGTGCTTTCACTGCCGAGGGCCAGGGTTCAATCCCTGGTTGGGGAACTAAGACCCCAAAAGACACACAGCGTGGCCAAAAACAAAAACAAACAAACAAAAAACAAAACAAAAAAATGTGTCTGTTGAGGTGGAGAGCTTCTCAAGAGACACTGGTAGTTCAGAACATGAGCTTTGAAAGTCAAGGCTCTGTTATTTGGCACATAGTCTATTAAATTCTCTCTTCAAAATACAAACTACCCGTCTAACATTTGTGACCATCTCCACTGCCACATCTCTTGGTCTGAGGAACCATCACCCTCATTTGGCTTTCTGAGTCCTTTTCACCAGTTTCCCTGCTTTCACCCTAACTGCCCTAACCTCTACTTTCAATACAGCATCCAGAGTGATCCTTCGGAAACCTAAGTAAAATTACATCACTCCTGTGGTCAGAGCTCCCCACTTCACTGAGTGTAACAGTCAAAGCCCTAGGGTTGTCTCTCCTTCTCCCCTCCCCACCGTCACCACTCCACCTCATCCCAGGGCCCCGCCAAGCACTCTCTCCATTGCTCCTCCACTACACACACTACACTTCAAAACCCCAGAGTGAGCTCCCATTTTCAGGTCTTTGGGCTAGAGTTTCCTCTGCCTAGAATGCTCTTCCCCTTGTTTACATGCATGACAAATATCTTCATTAACTGTCGGCCTTTGCTTAAACACCAACTACTCATGAGACCTACCTTGACCATCCTACTTAATATCGCACCGGCCCATCTCTGCTTCTGATCTCAGTCTGGCTTTTCCACAGCACCTCTTGCTTTTATGGACTGAATGTTTGTGTCTCCCTCAAATTCATTTGAAACCCTAATCCCCAATATCAAGGTATTTAGGTAATTAAGTCATGAGTGTAGAGCTTTCATGGATGAGATTGGTACTCTTATAAGAAGAGACAGGAGAAAGCTTATTTCCTGTCTCTGCTCTCCATCACATGAGAACATAAAGAAAAGAGGACCATCTGCCAACCAGGAAGTGGGTTCCTGCTAGAACTGGACCATGCTGGCGCCCTAATCTCTGACTTCTGATCTCTGACCGTGAGACATGTCTGTTATTGGTAAGTCACCCACTTTACGGTATCTTGTTCTAAGAAGCCTGAGCTGACTAAAACAATTACATATCGTCTCTCTCCCACAAACAAGATTATAAATTGCATTAGGCCAGGGATTTTTGTTGGTTAACAATCGAAGAAGCCCCTTTTATAATTCTTAACATATTTCACAAAGCTCAGTTCTTCTTAGAGCTTTTGATTTCCAGACACTTTTGCAAAATTCTAACCATTATTTTATGTCTTTATTTTTTTGTTTTACATACACCTATATATAATAATTAAAGTCTAATTTAAAAGGAAGATCTCAATACAGTCACTTTGGTTTCTTTATATACCTTTCTCTTTTTTTGCCTCACTGGAATTATCTTAAATTGTACTGTCAATATTATGCTTTTGAATAGTTTCTCTTTTCCCTTTAGCTGACTAACTGTGGGCCTCTTTTCTTTTGAAGGCAACTTTCTGGTCTAAGTTATGTATCTAAACATATCCTTCCTCATTTAGGCAAATTCCAAGGACTTCCAACATACTTACCATTTATATTTTAACAAGAAGTTCTTCTTATTAGAACTTTGGAAGTAAGTATGGAAGAGAAGCTTCCTTCATGTTTCCACTAACCAAGGAATGAAATCGGCACAAAGTCAGGACAGACATCCCTCATGAGTTCAGTTTTAGAAGGAGTATTCTGAATGTCTGAGGTCAGCCATCAGCACGATATTCTCTCTGTTTTGTGAACTATAGAAAAGTATTTTCTCCTCCATCTAGTTAGGCAATCTCCAGTATTATTTCGGAACACTGCCATTCAGTTTCTCTCATCACAGTTCCTCAATCAGAACCTGTCCATCACAGTTCTACATGTATTTGTATCTGCTATCCCTGCTTCTTTTAGATCAGATTCTTTTGAAAAACGATTATCTCCTTCTGTTGACATTATCAAAATCATGACTTCCATCTCAACATGTATTACTGTTACCTAATATATCATGTTCATTTCCTTTTGTTAAAATTTAATGCTTTCTCCAATGTTCTGAGAATAAATTCTTTATAATGTCCTCCTGAAAATCACTAGGCACTGCCCTACCAATTGTTCTCCCTTCTGTAAAGCAGGTGTAAGATTTTACAAAGTGAATTCTTCATAATAGAATGTATCTCTAAATCTAGCCATAAGCTTTTCATTTTATAAAAAATCAAAATTCATGTCCAGATAGCCAAATTTTGTTATGTGACTTCTTCTACATAGACAGCTGCTTAACCCCAATCTATTCTTTGCATTTCACTATCATAAACCTAAACTTGAAAAGAGATTAAAATACCACTTGTTTTTCCAAATTCTTTAGTTCTCATTTCAAAACATCAAAAACATGGAGGAAAATAATCAAAGGAGGAAAACCAACATGACATAAATACATTAAAAAATGGGGAAAAAATATAACATTTTTAGCTATTGCTCAAAAACTACAATACTATCATGAAATATAAATGCAGTTGTGCTGATGTAACTATTTACAGTCTTAAAAACCTTTTAGAGATGTGCATGCTACTTAAACTGAATCATGATGAAACTATATCAAACATAGGAAGAAACTAATTCTGGGACATAGGAAGTAATGCCAATAGTTCAGCAATTTGCTTCAAAGAATAATGAGGCAAAGACCATCTTTTATAAAAAGCAGTCTATTAAATACATGCTTAGATCTCTCAATTGTTAAAGAGTAAATGATGAAGTGGCAGAAGTTTAATGTTCTATCTGTCTGTGTTCACCTCAACTCCCAAAGATCTTTCAATTTTCAATGCTAGTCTCTCAAACACATAGATTATTTTATTTTATTCAGAATTCAGCAAGCTATCACAATGTTAAACATTTTGTTCTGCCTTATTGAACTGAATATATTCGCTTAATTAGTTTGATAATATTTTACAGACTCATAATTTCTGGAAAGGATCAAGGACATTTGTCTACTGTACCAAAATGTGTATCTTTCCTGAACACATACTGCATCTTGACACTTATATATGGTGGGAATGAGGAGAAAAGACTCATGGGTGACCTTAAAAGTTACTCAAAATCACTTACACTATTTAATTTCTGAGCAAGTTAGACATCACATGTTTCATGAGTTCCTCAATGTTTTCCGGGTGATGGACATACCTCTCTTTGCCTGCTGTACACTGTGAACTTTGAAAGTACACAGGGACTGGAATTCTTTTGCTACCAAACATATTGGAAACCCACAGACATGATTAGACTCGGTGGTTTTATGTGTTTTATCAGCCAGTGACATCATGACACGTGAGAATGTTCTGCCAAAACAAAACAAAATTTCCTAACATTAAGGATTTCGCAGACAAATCACATGTACTAAATGTCATTTAATCTATACAATGATTTGAACGTAATCCAGACCCAAGGCAGGAAAAAAAACTCCTCAACCACCAAGCTTATTATAGCAAGACGTTTGATTCTAAGCAAAACGCTAAGTCAGGATTTGCAAACTATTAAAAGTTAAACAAAATAGTTTGGTATCTCCAAATGGGATATGTTCTTTTGGCTTTTCAGTACTCTCTCATTTGATGAAGCATCAAACTCCCTACTGCGAAAAACAGACAAAAGCTAGTAAATAGTACCTTTCTTTTAATGTTCGTTTTGTCTGTGAATCACAAAAGTAATAGGGCAATAAGTAAATGAGTTGAATGATGTATGCAGAGAACAGAGCATTCTACCAAATTGCTTATTTTAGAGATAAGTGTGTCCAAGGGGAGATTAAATCAAGTCAGCAGAGTTCCTGTGAGACAAATAGGCATTACACTTCCCAAGGAAGGGCTTTTCATCAAGCCTAGCCATTTGGATAAAGTATAATCAAACAAATATAAACCCAGAATGCAGTTCACAATTTTTCTGTTAACACCAAGCTAATCTTTAAAGAATCACATCTAAAACCAAATTCTTTAAAAGCCATACTCTCTGGACAACTGCCTAAAAGAACAATGACCCAATCCTCATAAACTGGGTTTAATAAAGCAGAATGAAGGCATAATTGGGTTCTTTATTTATGAGACGTGGCGGAGCAGCTGCATGGCGTGTACCGCCTCCTAAACAGGTCCCACCTCTAGCAGTTGTCTACTGCAGATGGAAAAGTGACAAGCTCCACTTAATATGTCACAGCATCAGCATGGTCATAAAAGAGTCCCCAGCAATTCTCTTCTGAACGGAAGCCACCTGTTTACTATAAACCCACCTCTTATTTCGCAGGCCACAATTTTAATTTGCAACTTGCACCTGAAAGGTAGCACACCTTGGAGTTCAAAGCTGCCAGGTTGCACGTCAATCATAAGTGTTTGAAGAGTTCAAATCTCTAGTAGAATTTGAACAGTTTAAAAATTTTAGTGTGTCCAAAGCTTGCTTCTAAATGATCCGATCCATCTTCTCTTTGGAAGGGGTTTCATCATAATTATAATTACAGTTGGCATTTTATTTGGTTTTGCTTTATTCTAGAACTATGCTTATATTAGAAACAGACTCATTACCTCTTTGGTTATTAGAAACAGACTCATTATGCCTTCTACTTTATCTCAGTAGCAGAGATTTAGGCTGAAAAACTAAAGATTTGTCTCTAGCCTGTGGCTATTACTTCTCAGAAAGAATGAGTGTTTCATCAGTCATCTGGGACCCCTATGTTCATTATGGGAGATCATCGGTGTCTCTAGTTGTCTATGATGGTTTAGCACTGATCATATGTCTTATAGGAGGGAAAGAAAAAATTGCTTAAAAAAAGTGGAGCTAGGGCTTCCCTGGTGGCGCAGTGGTTGAGAATCTGCCTGCTAATGCAGGGGACACGGGTTCGAGCCCTGGTCTGGGAAGATCCCACATGCCACGGAGCAGCTGGGCCCGTGAGCCACAATTGCTGAGCCTGCGCGTCTGGAGCCTGTGCCCCGCGACGGGAGGGGCCGCGATAGAGAAAGGCCCGCGCACCGCGATGAAGAGCGGTCCCCGCACCGCGATGAAGAGTGGCCCCCGCTTGCCGCAACTGGAGAAAGCCCTCGCACGAACCGAAGACCCAACACAGCCAAAAATAAATAAATAAATAAATAAATAAATAAATAAATAAGAAAATCCTTTAAAAAAAAAAAAAAAAAAAAAAAGTGGAGCTAATGCATCAATCTAAAATCAAAGATAACAGACATCATTAGAGCATCAATTCATATTCATGTGCTATAAATCTATTACAGTAGACACAATCTCGCTCTGAACCAAGACATTCAAGATAGGAATGAAGCAAAAGCAGAAAAAACTCTTATTTGGATGATGACTTCTACAAGACATTTATGGTATAGCTCAGTTTTCCTATTACACTTTTTATTATGAGCCTGGGATTAAACGTGGATCCCTTCAGGATCTAATGTACAGATCATTTTTCTTGCCCTTTTTCATTTTGGCTACTAACTTACCATTAAGTTTATAATGCTAAATCTGGAGCATGTAGAGTATTCTTCATGTATTAATATTTTTAAAAAGGAGTTAGAGGAAGTTTTAGCAGCAGGGTTAGAGCATAACATAGGTTAATTGGACAAATTTAGAAGGCAACTTAGGTTGTGTTCCTGGGTCACGTTGATCTGTCTGCCTATGCTAGAGGGTTGGAAAAAGTTTTACTAGTCACAAATACATAGATCTGCTCTTTGGTTTTGTTTTAAATTGTATATCTATGGTACATTTATTTATTTTTTGTTTTATGGAACCAAGTTTTCTGATTTAACCTGAGAAAAAAGAGCCAGAGAAATCACTGAGATTGTTATAAGGACAACTGATTGCTTAGACTGTGTGTAAGGCAGTGCTGCTTTGGGTGCTCAGAGACTCTTTATATTGTTCAGTTATAAATTATCAAGAAATCCACATCACCAAGTCATATATACCACTCCATTCACTTACACAGACATCTATTGCTGTTATTAATACAAATAAACTACAAATGATGTATTTTTAGAAGACAAATGGATCAAGTTTAATGTAAACTATTACAAAGATCACACACACACAGCCCAATACCATTTTCTTGCTCAGGCCCTCTCCCAAACTCCTACTACAAATATCCAGAGGTCCAGAATAGAAGATAAATTACCAGATACTCTAATGCAGGCATGCAAGTCACACAGAAGATTGCATTTTGATCTCCAGGATCCAGCAACTTTCTCTGTTGGACCACACTTTCGTCTTTTCAGCTAAGCAACTCCTACGGGGAACCGCAGCCATCGTTTTGCACAAATGGGTTTTGTGGTAACTCACTTGTCATCCTTTCACAGCAAGCCCTGTAGTGTTATTTCCCAGGTTATAAGAAACAGAAGGATCTCATCAGACATATATTCAGAATAAGTGGTGAAAAATAAAACGTTCCTGACTTTTTGCATTTGACCAAATAACACTAAAGTATTTCTGAATCTTATATCACATAGATTCAAAGAATAGAAGCATATTTCTTTTGTGGGAAATAGGCAATCTCTCACTTAGAAAAAACAATAAAAATGGTATTGCTTTTTAAAAAATTAATACCATAACAGTGGGTATGGAAGTCAGAAAGATTTTCCTAGTATATATAACATGAGCTCATGATGTGTCATAACATTTCTAAAGAATCTTTCTTCAAAAGGCAGACTTGCGCTCAAGATTGAACAAGCATTTGTTTGCTAACACATCTATTTGGCTGACTCCTGATAATAGGAGTGGGACAATTTGTGTTTCTCAAAATATAAAAATGGCATTCTTATTTTTATAACATTTGTCAGATATTTGTAAGATAGTTTACAAGTCATTATCACATCCTCCTAGTACTTGTCACTGTTAACTTTCCAATCTTACAGCTGAGAAAGCAGAAAGCAAAAAAAGTATACAATGCTACTGACTAAATCTGGTGTAACACAGGAGTACTCTTGGATTGAATTAATTCACTATTTTTAATTCAAAAGTTTTACCAAATTAAATAAGAAATGGTAAATTAGTACATGTTCAGACTGCTCTTTTTTTGTCCCCAATATAATGTTATTACAAGTTTACGGTAGAGTAAAATTTGCCTTAAAATTTCAAAGAAAAATAATTTTTAAATTTGTGTAATTTACAGGATTTATTATACGCTTTACACCTTCGTATAATTCAAAATAAACTTCAATTTTCATTTAATTATTCATGACTTTTTTTTGTTTTGAAGAAATTAAATAAATTTAAAGTAGCTCTTAGGGTCCACATTCATGCAGTGCCCATCTGAGAACTTTTATGCTACATAATTCAATAAAGGTTGTTTTATATTGCATATTGTGTAGAATTAGGGAAGATGGGGGATGTTGCCTGTTGACTTATGTACTGCGAGCAACTAAGTACAGAACTAGATTATAAAGGTTTTTATTCTAAAACTGTATATTAATATATGCATTAACTTTTGACATTAAAAATTTAAACAGTAGAAAATAGTATAGAGTAAAATAAAAGCCCCTTTTCCCTGACTTCCTCTCACTTAAAAGTCAACAAACTCACAAAGTAGGTATTGTCTTTACATTTTACAGATGAGGAAACTGAGGCACAAATTGGTTCAATAACTTGCCTAAGAGTATCACTGATTGAGCAGCAGACTCAGAACTCAAACCAGAGCTCTGAGGCCCCAAAATCCACATAATTATGATTGTCAAACTTTAACGTGCATAAAAGGCACCTGCTTCTGGCCAAGATGGAGTAAAAGGTTCCAGATTTATTCTCCTTCCTGAATCAATTAAAAAGATGGACAAAATATTAAAAACAACATTTTTTAAGACATTGGACATTAAGCAATGAAGACAGTGGTCCCTGAGAGATGAGAAACAAATAAGAGGAGCCCTGTACTTGTCCTAGCTTGCTGCCTGGAGAGGGTTTCTAGGCTGAAATGCAGAGAAGGGAGTTATTAGTGAAGATCAGCAGTGTCACACAGTTGAGGAGACATAACTGGAAGACTGGAAAGGCCAAGGCAGCTAGAGTTTGCAGGACAGGATATTGGAAAGGAGAGAGCTGCACAGACAGAACTCTAGAGACCTTCATAAAGTGTGCCTTATATACATAGCTGCTTACTGATTAATGAATGTATATGTGAAAACTATTCAAGGCCAAGAAAAGAACCACCAGAAATAACAGCTGAAGCAGATAGAGGAGTGGAAAGAGTGCCTATTCCCACCAACCAGGCTAGAAAACTTTTCAATTTACTGGGCATTGAGTAAGATACTCAGAAGGGTTTTGTCTTGGTAATGAAGAAAAAATAGCCCTAGACTAAATACTAACAAAGCTGAAAAGCAAGACCCCATAGGATCCTATTGTTTCTGTGTAAATGAACTATCTCAGAACAAAGCTAAAGAGAATTTTTAGAAAATTACCCAGCACCCATAAAAGTAAAATTCACAATGTCTGGCATCCAAACAAAAATCATGAGGCGTTAAAGAAACAAAAATATACTACACATAATGAGGAAAAAATAAATCATTCAAAATTGACTCAACTGGAACAAATAATAGAATTAGTAGAAATAGATATTAAAACTCTAATCCACACAGCTAACATCATACTTAATGGTGAAACACTAATGTTTTCCCCCAAAGATCAGGAATAAAACAAGGATGTCCACTCTGACCATTTCTGTTCTAGTCTATATACTATCCCGGAGGTTCTTGCCAGTGAAATTAGGCAAGAAAAAGAAGGAAAGGGTGTCTAGACTGGAGAGGAAAAAATAAAATATATCTACTCTTAGATGACATGATCTCACATTTAGAAAATCCCAAGAAATCCATTAAAACACTATTAGAACTAATAAACGAGTTCAGCAAGGGTGCAATAAACAAGAGAATCCTTGTGTACTATTGGTAGAGATGTAAACGGGTGCAGCCACTGTGGAAAACAGTATGGAGGTTCCTGAAAAAATTAAAAATAGAACTACAGTGTGATCCAGCAATCCCACTTCTGAGTATATATCTGAAGAAAATGAAAACAGGATCTCGAAGAGATATCTGCATACCCATGTTTGTTGCAGCATTAATCATAATAATGAAGACATGGAAACAACCTAAGAAAGATGAATGGATAACGAAAATGGGTTAAAGAAAAAGTACATATGCATGAAATACTACTTAGCCATAAAAAAGAAGGAAATCCTGCCATTTGTAACAACATGAATGAATCCTGAGGGCATTATACTAACTCAGATAAGTCAAACAGAGAAAGATAAAAACTGTATGATCTCACTTATATGTGAAATCTAAGAAAGCACCACTTAAACAGAAACAAAGTAGAAGAGTGGTGGCCAGAAGCTGGGGGGTGAGGGAAATGAGGAGATGTTGGCAAATGGCACAAATTTCCAGTTATAAGATGAATAGGTTTTGGAGATCTACTGTATAGCAAGTAACTATCATTAATAATACTGTATTGTATACTTGAAAGTTGCTAGGGAATAAATCTTAAATGTTCTCACGACAATAACAACAACAAAAAATGGTAATTATGTGAGGTAAAGGAGGTAAAGGATGTGTTAACTTGATTTTGGTAATCATTTTGCAATATATTTTTAAAAATTTTTATTGGAGTATAGTTGATTTCCAGTGTTGTGTTAGTTTCCGCTGTACAGCAAAGTGAATCAGTTATACACATATATATATCCACTCTTTTTTAGGTTCTTTTCCCATATAGGCCATTACAGAGTACTGAATAGAGTTACCTGTGCTATACAGTAGGTCCTTAATAGTTATCTATTTTATATATAGTAGTGTGTATATGTCAATCCTAATCTCCCAACTTATCCCTCCCTCCCCTTTACCCCCTGGTAACCATAAGTTTGTTTTCTACATCTGTAACTCTATTTCTGTTTTGTAGTTAAGGTCATTTGTACCCTTTTTTTGGAGTCCACGTATACGGGATATCATATGATATTTGTCTTTCTCTGACATACTTCACTCAGTATGACCATCTCTAGGTCCATCCACGTTGCTGCAAATGGCATTATTTCGTTCATTTTTATGGCTGAGTAATATTCCATTGTACATACGTACAACATCTTCTTTATCCATTCCTCTGTCGATGGACATTTAGGTTGCTTCCATGTCCTGGCTATTGTAAATAGTGCTGCAATGAACAGTGGGGTGCATGTATCTTTTTTAATTATGGTTTTCTCTGGATATATGCCCAGGAGTGGGATTGAACTTATTTACAAAACAGAAATAGAGTCACAGATGTAAAAAACAAACTATGGTTACCTGTGGGGGGGAAAGGGGGAGGGATAAATTGGGAAATTGAGATTGACATATACACACTATTAAATATAAAATAGATAACTAACAAGGACCTACTGTGTAACACAGGGAACTCTACTCAGTACTCTATAATGACCTATATAGGAAAAGAATCTAAAAAAGAATGGATGTATGTATATGTATAACTGATTCACTTTGTTGTACAGCAGAAACTAAGACAACATTGTAAATCAACTATACTCCAATAAAAATTTAAAAAAAAAGAATCTATGAGCACAGTAAAATTGTTGCTTTAAGCTGCTAAATTTTGGATTAATTTTTTATACACAGTAGTAGCTGGAACACTCACACTCAGTTTCCTGTAGATAACAATCATAAAATCTGCATGTGTTTTTTAAAAAGTTATTTGAGGGCACTGGTAAGCAACCAAAAATGAGACTAAAATTGGAAATAAGGCCACCCTTAGCCCACAATTGCACTGGGTGAGATTTGCATGTTTGTAGCTTTTTGCCTGTGGCACTCGCCAAACCAGACAGCTCAGGGTGGCAGAAAGCTGCATTTTTATTGACTTCAAGCTTCAGAGGATGGAGTTTCAAGTTGACAAAATAACTGGAATATTAGAGGGGAAAGAAAGGAGTTACAGAAGGGACGAACTTCAAAATCCGTGTTTAAAAATTGTTCAAATTCTCCTGGACTGATCCATTTCTAGGTCTTCATTCTCACTATCATCCCTGACCTACAGAGAATTCCTATCGCTGTCTGACACTCATCCCAACACCAATGTTCTATTCACTGCTTTAGGAAAGGATGCTCGTAGGGACACAGAGAAGGAATTGATGAGGGGGTCACACACGATCAGTTCACGCCCATATTCCTATATGTCTCCACTGTCAAAATCCATCCTGCATATTATACCAAGGCATAAATGGTACCTCAGGCTCATTTCTACAGCCCCTATTGGGTCTAGGATGCAGCACAAACTGAGAAAGCTGAAGCACTCCCAGCTGCCTGAGTGGCTAAATGGAGTACAAGTTCTCGGCTGAGGGTTCCCATGCTGCTAAGTCCAGCCCAGTCAGAAGCTATGTTTCTCTTTCCCTCACCTAGGGAGAATGAGCAGCCTAAGAAGCATTCTCACATATATTAGACAGATTTTTTTGATAGTAAAGCTTAGCAAAATATTTGCCTTTCTGCTGTTGCCCCAGCCATTTCCCAGGTTTGACTCAGTAACTGACTCCTTGGGACGTGCTAGAATTTGGAGGCAATGAGGTGAGGTTGGATAGCACATTAGGAGAAACTGCTTCTTCTTGTAGATTTGCTTCCTCCTGCCAGGTTACCATAGGATCTTCCCTAAAGTCAAGAACACTTTCATCAAACAGAGGAAGAGAGACTCCTTCTGCTGAAAAGGGAGGCAAGGTTGGGCTCAGGAATTGTGGTGATTCTGATTCATTGGAATCTTCCCTAATGTTCCCATTCTAGTCAACAGCGCCTCAAACTTTCCCAACTAATAATCTGGCTTTGATTTTGTTGTTGTTGTTGTTATATACATCCTTCTGTGCAAACAATATTATGGAAGGGTCACTGAAACACTGTGATTTTTTAACTATACCTTACACCGAGATTTTAAAGTTTTAACGTTGCTAATTTATTTCCAGGTAGACACAGCCAGTGCACGCCACATTCCTGGCATTCTTCATGCCCTTCATACACGACTTCAGGGATTCCAATTTGCCACTGTGTGTTACAGACTACCGGAGTCCCACTTCTATGGCAAGATAACCAAGCTCCACTTCCCAGTTCCTTTGAAGTCTATTACTATACCATGTAGGGTGCATTGATGAAAGCAACAGAACACATTCTTGGCTTTACTGAGAAAAAAAATTTATTAAAAAATTTCGTATTAGGACACATAATCCCCAGGAGGGCCCAAGAATCAGTTGAAAGTTATCCAAGGAGGAACAGTTTCCAAACCGTCCCACTGGCGTAGCTGCAGATTAATCCCTAGT
Source organism: Balaenoptera acutorostrata (assembly GCF_949987535.1). NCBI lineage: Eukaryota > Metazoa > Chordata > Mammalia > Artiodactyla > Balaenopteridae > Balaenoptera > Balaenoptera acutorostrata. The sequence goes on along the minus strand of NC_080084.1, from coordinate 22,932,847 downwards.
CTTTGGGTCACTGGCACTGCTGCTGCTGGGACATCTGCCTCCACTGTCTCTAAAAACTCTTTATCTCTTCCTTGTCCTCTGCCAAGCAGAGTGTTTCCTGGTCTTTTCCTTCTTCTGAATCCATGTCGCATGTTAGTGTAAGTACCAGGTGGAAAGTAAGTCATATTTTAGCATCCTGGCTGCCAGGAAGGCTGGGGAATAGGGTCCTTTGGTTCTACTGGGTGACCATGAGGCATAAAAAAGTGAGAATGCTCCAAATATAAAAAAGCAATTCAAAAGGTGGAAAGGTACACATATGACATGTTGCTCTAATCTAAATAACTAAATAGTCTGCTTCTGCTTCTACTCCTTGATTTATCATGTTTATGCAGTGTCTTTAGAAAAGGTGAATGTGAAGGGGTAGGCAGGCTTCTGACCAGTTTCCATTATTCAGAATGTGGAGGACGGGAGTACGCTGTTCTCCAGAACAGAGACACTTTGTTTTTGTTGTTGTTCTCTTGTTAAATTCCTCACCCCTTTTGTCATTCACTCACTGTGCTCTGCTTCTCTCACTGTTCCCCAAACTTGCTACAGGAGGTCTCTCTAGACACGCAGTTTTCTTGTTCTCCAGGGCAGCTCTGGGTTTTACATCTGTGGTCCAGCCCAGCTGTCCCTGCCGGTTAGTGCAAAGGGCTGGAGTGGAGGGATGGGATGTCCTCACTAGTCCTGGCGATCTGACTGCCCTTCTTTAACCCAGTGGCCTGATTGCCCAGTTCCCCCTTCAGGTTTAATAATTTTATGAATATGCTCTTTTACTCATGTAAACATAGTGTTCTCATGTACTTCTTTTTTTTTTTTAAGCTGGTGGGGGTTTTTGTTTGTTTGTTTGTTTTATTTATTTTTATTTATTTATTTTTGGCTGTGTTGGGTCTTCGTTTCCATGCAAGGGCTTTCTCTAGTTGCAGTGAGCGGGGGACACTCTTCATCGCGGTGCACGGGCCTCTCACTATCGCAGCCTCTCTTGTTGCGGAGCACGAGCTCCAGACACGCAGGCTCAGTAGTTGTGGCTCACGGGCCCAGTTGCTCCGCGGCATGTGGGATCCTCCCAGACCAGGGCTCGAACCCGTGTCCCCTGCATCGGCAGGCAGATTCTCAACCACTGCGCCACCAGGGAAGCCCTCTCATGTACTTCTTTTCTCTCTTTTTTTGCAGAGCTTTTTCATTTTCTCTTATCAATTTGATTCCCAGTGCTTTCTATCTTCCAGAAATTTTGTACAACATTTCCACTGAAGGCACCCTTTCTTACATTAGCTCTACAAGTCACGTATTATTATTCACACTTTAAATAAAAGAAAACTGAGGTTTAGAAAATTGAAGCAGTTTGCCGGTAAGAAATGAAGTCAAGATTTTAACTCAATTCTGTTTAACTCCAGAGTCCAAGATTTTAACTACTGTGAAAGATATATGCCATTATATAATACCACGTTGCTCTTAAGAAATCATTATTTTCCTTACCATCTCTATTCAGCATTCTAAAGATATCGATTCATTTGAAATTGTGAGCATTGTTATGATTTGAGATTGCCATAACTAGTATTCTATCTAGTTAATTAGAGTAGGCACTAAATTCATTTCTAACTACAAACTCATCTATTTCTCATAAATTTTTCCCAAATGTCAGTTTCACCCTTCTCCTCAAATAATCAGGGCAATTTTCCATTTGAAAAGTTATTCCTCTCTGTGATTTTTCTGTTAGACATTTGAATGTGATAGTCACAAAGTAACAGTTTCCTCCCATCCCAGAATATGAGGAGAAACCACCTTCCTCTCTTACAAAAGAAAAACATTCTAAGTTCAGATTCAGCAGATGGGATCACTGGAAAGAGAAGGTCTCCTCCAATTTTCACTAACAAGAACTCTATTTACTCCACTGGAGAGTTACTGAATACTGAGATAATAAAGCAGAAAGGAAAATGACACTCTCGGTTTCCTAAACCTAGATAAACTAGGAGAATGAGTTGGCTTGGAATGAAATGAGTATTGGGACCTTATGCATACAACTTAAAGCAGAACATCTTGTCAAGTAGGTGTCAGGGTATAAAGCTCTTTAGTCAATGTTTGTATTACTAGATACACTAAAACACTTAACAGCTTGCACTGTAATCTATCACAGAGTCATGGAACTAAGAAGGGACTTGAAGAGTGCCCTTCTTAAAGAGGCCTTGAAAGTCAACTGTCATGAAAAAAGCCAACTATTAATTCAGCCATGTTTATTATGCAAATAAATACATCTCTTAAAATGTTGCTTGTAAACTTCTGTCTATTAAGCCTATTATCCCATTTATTTGCATAAAAAAATCAATGATGCATGTCTACAGGAAAAAAAATGTCCATGGGACAAAATTAAGGGAATGTGATAACAAAATAACTTTTAGTAAAGAGGAGCAACACTTTTTGCAAGAAACTCTTAGTTACATAAGTAAAATACAATAGCATAATAGAATTTTAGCCTTTGAAGTGTCTAACAAACACAATTTTATTGCTAGAGAAACTGAAGCAACTTAAGATAAAAACACCACAATTAATAAACTAATGTATTATACTTCAGGAAAGAAGTAGAAACCAAAACTTGAAAAATAAAATGGAAAGTAAAATAGTTAATGTTGCTAAGATACAGTTAACAAGAAAATTTTAAGAGTTTGGAACCACAGATAGATATACATGAATATAAGATAAAAATTTGGAATACTTCTGAATCCTAAAACACCATCAAAACTTTCAAGATTAAAGTTTATGGGTTTATAAAGTCAAAGGAGAGGATTCTTTAAAAGTGCAAGAGACTTCACCTAAAATGGTAAATTACAACCCCCTAAGTTTAAATGTCTTAACCATTCCAAAAATAGCCTTCAGAGGTAGCTTATATATAATGAGAAGTGCTGACTTCTTCATTTTAAAGAAGAAAGGAAACAAACAAAATGCTGCTGGATATAAATACCTACTAATGGCTTCCACCTAAGCCCTTTCCTAAATTTTCAGCTATCAAGATTTCTCATAGCTTCATGCATGCTAAATTCATAGCATAATGCATACTGCTTTATACATTATGAACACATTTAGAAATATATGGATTATATTTCAAACATGTACTTTTTTTTTTTTTTAATTTATTTATGGCTGTGTTGGATCTTCGTTTCTGTGCGAGGGCTTTCACTAGTTGTGGCAAGCGGGGGCCACTCTTCATCGCGGTGCGCGGGCCTCTCACTATAGCGGCCTCTCTTGTTGCGGAGCACAAGCCCCAAACGCGCAGGCTCAGTAATTGTGGCTCACGGGCCCATTTGCTCCGCGGCATGTGGGATCTTCCCAGACCAGGGCTCGAACCCGTGTCTCCTGCATTGGCAGGCAGATTCTCAACCACTGCGCCACCAGGGAAGCCCCCAAACATGTACTTTTAATGGCTCTATCTCAGGTGTGGGACTCATGTTTCTGGCTCCTGAATATCCAAATATGATTTAACATCCATTGAATTTCTAAATCATTGGTTTTAATTTTGTTCTTAAAATGACTATGATTTTGCCTCACTTTACTCATCAAACAGGGCTATTAACGGTAACTACTTCATATGGTAAGGATTAAATAAAACACTCTGAATAGCACTCCATGGTGCTATTCTATAACGATGGTGACAACAGTGAGACAATGATAATTACTAAATTCCACCTCCTGCTGGGAGCCACATCTACAAGATTAGGTATGAGCGCCTAGAACAAGGGTACTCAATTCAGCAAATAAAAATACAGGACACCCAATTAAATTTGTATTTCAGATAAAAAAACTAGGAAATTTTCAGCAAAAGTATGCAATATGTGGGACATACTTTAACTGAATTTCAGAAAAACAATAAGATTTTTAGTACAAGTATGTCCCAAATATTGCACGGGACGTACTAATGGTAACTGTCTCACTGGGCTATGGTAAAAATTAATTAAAATGCTTAGAATAGCACTCCATGGGTATGAGATATGATGATGATGATGATGATGATGATGATGATGACAATGAGACAATGATAATTACTAAAAATTTATCCATTGCTTAAGTGAAATCCAAATTTAACTGGGCGTCCTGTATTTTCTCTGGCAACATAGATCAATAAATTTGAAAACCACTTACAATTTTGTTTTGAAAATGGATTTGTGAAACTATTGGATTAGCAATTTAAGACAGCAGTCCCCAACCTTTTTGGCACCAGGGACCAGTTTCGTGGAAGACAATTTCTCCACAGACGGTGGTGGGGAAGGGAATGGTCCTGGCAGTAATGCAAGCAATGGGGAGCTACGGGGAGCGGCAGATGAAGCTTCCCTCGCTCGCCTGCCGCGCACCTCTTGTTCTGTGGCCCAGTTCCTAACAGGCTGTCGACCCATACCGGTTCATGGCCCAGGGGGTGGGGACCCCTGATTTAAGGCATATCAATGAATCTAATTGCATCACTATATAATCAATCACGTGACAGTCTAGACCAGGGGTCCCCAACCGCCAGGCTATGGACCGGTACCAGTCTGCGGCCTGTTAGGAACCGGGCTGCACAGCAGGAGGTGAGCTGCAGGCGAGCGGGTGAAGCTCCATCTGTATTTACAGCCGCTCCCCATCGCTCACATTACCACCTGAGCTCCACCTCCTGTCAGATCAGCGGTGGCATTAGATTCTCATAGGAGTGCGAACCCTACTGTGAACTGCGCATGCGAGGGATCTAGGTTGCGTGCTCCTTATGAGAATCTAATGCCTGATGATCTGAGGTGGAGCTGAGGAGGTGACTGCAAATACAGATTATCATCAGCAGAGAGGTTTGACTGCACAGAGACCATCATAAATCAACTGCTTTTTGACTTATATCAAAACCCTATCAGTGAGTGGCAAGTGACAATTAAGCTGCATCTGGTGGCAGGATTTACATCAGAATCCAACACTTATTTTAGTCCGCGCGTGGCCCACCCATTATTTTATTTACCACCTCCATCCACGCCTCTTTCCCACACTGCGCACTTGTCTCAGTCACAGTTTTAGTAACCCCACAAGCTAACCTTAGCCAAAATGAGTAAAAAACAAACGTCACTGGAGTGCTTCTTTGCAAAGGGGGAAAGACCCAATGATGAAACAGCAAAAAAATAAAATAAACAAATGGCACCTAATGAAACTTAAAAGCTTTTGCACAGCAAAGGAAACCATAAACAAGACGAAAAGACAACCCTCAGAATGGGAGAAAATATTTGCAAATGAAGCAACTGACAAAGGATTAATCTCCAAAATGTACAAGCAGCTCATGCAGCTCAATATCAAAAGAACAAACAACCCAATCCAAAAATGGGCAGAAGACCTAAACAGACATTTCTCCAAAGAAGACATACAGATTGCCAACAGACACATGAAAGAATGTTCAACATCATTAATCATTAGAGAAATGCAAATCAAAACTACAATGAGATATCATCTCACACTGGTCAGAATGGCCATCATCAAAAAATCTACAAACAATAAATGCTGGAGAGGGTGTGGAGAAAAGGGAAGCCTCTTGCACTGTTGGTGGGAATGTAAATGGATACAGCCACTATGGAGAACAGTATGGAGGTTCCTTAAAAAACGAAAAATAGAACTACCATACGACCCAGCAATCCCACTACTGGGCATATACCCTGAGAAAACCATCATTCAAAAAGAGTCATGTACCACAATGTTCATTGCAGCACTATTTACAATAGCCAGGACATGGAAGCAACCTAAGTGTCCATCAACAGATGAATGGATAAAGAAGGTGTGGCACATATATACAATGGAATATTACTCAGCCATAAAAAGAAACGAAATTGAGTTATTTGTAGTGAGGTGGATGGACCTAGAGTCTGTCATACAGAGTGAAGTAAGTCAGAAAAAGAAAAACAAATACCGTATGCTAACACATATATATGGAATCTAAAAAACAAAGCAAAAAAATGGTCACGAAGAACCTAGGGGCAAGACGGGAATAAAGACTCAGACCTACTGGAGAATGGACTTGAGGATACGGGGAGGGGGAAGGGTAAGCTGGGACAAAGTGAGAGAGTGGCATGCACATATATACACTACCAAATGTAAAATAGATAGCTAGTGGGAAGCAGCCGCATAGCACAGGGAGATCAGCTCGGTGTTTTGTGACCATCTAGAGGGGTGGGATAGGGAGGGTGGGAGGGAGGGAGACGCAAGAGGGAAGAGATATGGGAACATATGTATATGTATAACTGATTCACTTTGTTATAAAGGAGAAATTACACTCCAATAAAGATGTTTAAAAAAAAAAAACAAAAAAACCCACAAAAGACTCTAAGACTGCCAAAGAAAAGAAAGCTGCATTTAAAAGAAAATACCAAGAGTCATACTTAAATTACAGATTTACTGCAACAGGTGATTCACATTCTCCAAGCCTGCTTTGTATAATATGCGGTGACCAGCTATCCAATGAAGCCATGAAACATTCAGAACTGCTTCACCACATGGAGACCAAGCACCCTGCATTAAAAGACAAGCCTTTGGAGTTTTTCGAACTCCAAAGAAAAAAACATGAACATGAAGAACAGAAGCAATTACTGAAGGCCACCACTTCATCAAATGTGTCTGCACTGAGAGCATCATTTTTAGTGGCTAACTGCATTGCTAAAGCTAAGAAGCCCTTTACTGTTGGTGCAGAGTCGATCCTGCCTGCTGCTAAGGACATTTGTCGTGAACTTTTAGGAGACGCTGCAGTTCAAAAGGTGGCACGTGTTCCTCTTTCAGCTAGCACCATAACTAGACGAATTGATGAAATAGCAGGGGATACTGAGGCACAATTATTAGAGAGGATTAATGAGTCACCGTGGTACGCAATCCAGGTTAATGAGTCTATCGATGTTGACAACAAGGCAACAACGCTTGTTTTTGTGCGATATATTTTTCAGGAGGATGCGCGTGAGGCTATGTTATGTGCATTTTGTTGCCAACCAACACCACACCTGCAGAACTGTTCAAGTCTTTGAATGATTACACAGCAGGAAAACTGAATTGGTCATTTTGTGTCGGTATATGCACAGACAGAGCGGCTGCCATGACTGGACGGCTTCCCGGTTTCACTACTCGGGTCAAAGAGGTTGCTTTTGAAAGTGAGTCTACACACTGTGTCATCCATAGAGAAATGCTGGCTAGCCAAAAAATGTCACCTGAACTTCACAACGTTTTGCAGGATGTGATTAAAATGATCAACCACATTAAAGTACATGGCCTTAACTCACGTCTGTTCATGCAGCTCTGTGAGGAGATGGACGCAGAGCACACACGTCTTCTCTTATACACAGAAGGGAGACGGCTTTCTAAAGGGAGATCACTGGCCAGAGTTCTTGAGTTATGAGAGCCGCTCCAGAGATTTCTTTTAGAAAAACAGTCACCACTGGCTGCACATTTCAGTGACACAGAATGGGTCGCAAAACTTGCTTACTTGTGTGACACATTCAACCTGCTCAACGAACTCAATCTGTCACTTCAGGGGAGAACGACAATTGTCTTCAAGTCGGCAGATAAAGTGGCTGCATTCAAAGCCAAACTGGAATTATGGGGGCAATGAGTGAACATTGGGATTTTCGACATGTTTCAAACATTAGCAGAGATTTTTGAAAAAGACTAGGCCTGGGACTTCATTCTCCCAGCTGGTGTATGATCACTATCTTTGCTTTCAAAAGAGTTTGAGCATTACTTCCTGTCCACGAAAGACCCCCACAAACTGGGAAGGAATGGGTCCACGACCCATTTGTGAATAAGCCAGGTGAATCGTCTTGCCCGTGCTAGAAGAGGACCAGCAGCTTGAGACTGCAAATGATGGTGGCCTTAAAAGTATGCTTCAGAAAACCTGAAATCTCCATACGTTCTGGATTAAAATCAAGGCGGAATATCTTGAGATGGCCACAGAAGCACTGAAAAGCCTGTTTCCATTTCCAACATCCTATCTTTGTGAAGCAGGGTTTTCTGCAGTGACAGCACCAGAACGAGATTACGGAGTAAACTGGACATAAGCAGCACACTTCGGGTGTCACTGTCTCCCATCACCCCCAGATGGGAGCATCTAGTTTCAGGAAAACAAGCTCAGGGCTCCCACTGATTCTGCATTTCGGTGAGTTGTATAATGATTTCATTATATATTACAATGTAATAATAATAGAAACAAAGCGCACAATAAATGTAATGCGCTTGAATCATCCCGAAACCATCCCCACCTCCCCCAACCCCCCACCCGCCGTCCATGGAAAGACTGTCTTCTACAAAACTGGTCCCTGGTGCCAGGAAAGGTTGGGGACCGCTGGTCTAGACTATTGACAAGGCTACGTTATTCAGCAGGAATTACATATTCCCTAGAGTGAATCCTAGATCTGTCACTTAAGAGGTGCGTGATGTTGGCCAACTTAAATAATAATCTACATAAGCACAGGGTTATTCATTTTTTAAATGAAGTTAAGTAAAATCTACAATATCCCTTATGTAGGATTATTAAGAGGACGAAAATACACAAAATGCCTAGTGCAATAGCTGTCCCATGGCAGAAATTCAACACTGTGAATTTTTTCTCCTTCCCTTCTCAAATACAAAACACTTTCTGGAAATAGCACCTGTATTGCTTTTTAAATTTCAATTGTCATCTGCAAAGGTGAATCTTGCAAAGGTGAAACTATAGACTGATTAAAATAATTAGATGCTAAAAGGGGAACAAAAGAGAGAGGTCAAAAATAACTCCAAGACAAGCATAATGAAGGGAGAAAATAATCACTACAGAAAGTGAGTGAATATAAAAGAAAGCACGTTTGAGAGGGAGGACAGTGAGTTTTAAACATAATACATTTGAAATAATGGTGACTTTCTGGGAGACCCTCCCAGCTGGTCTCCCAAAACATGGTCCTTATTATCTTAATTTTCTCATTCCATTATCATTACTCATCAATAAATGAACTAATTCATGTTAAATGTTTGAAATACTATTCAGAATATGGTAAATCTCAATTAATGTTAGCATTAATGTTAGCTATTATTCAATTTATGTTAGCTGTTATTATTTTTATCTTTTCAACTGACCAATTATGAATTCATTCTTGACTCCTTAATATCTCCTGAATTTTTTTCTTTGTTATATCTATCCCCTAAAATCACTTTCTCAAGTGTGTTCTGATCAAGATAGGAAAATCCCAAATGTCCTCCTTTACCTTTCTTACGCCTACCAAAAAACATCCCCATTTTCTTGATCTCTTATTTGGACTCACAATATGTGTGTTTACAGAAATAGAAGCTTACTATTAAATGTATTACATATATGTATACATATTTATTTCTATTTAAAGAAACATATGGTTATTATTTAAACTTTAGAAAAAATAGAAAAGTAGGAAGAGGATAAAAATCACTCATATTCCTGAGACTATAATATTATCAACTAAGATTTTGGAATATGTTCTTTAAGTATTTTTGATGTATGAGCGTCATGAAGAGTCCTTCCATAGTTCTGTGGCTACAGTGCATATTCTAGATTTTAGATCTTATCATGTGTTACAAGCTTTGCCCACTCACTAAGAGATATTTGTGGTGAGCTGCTAATGTGGATTTGTAGAATGTGAGTTTTTAAAATGACAGGATGGTAAATCTGAGACCTAATTGGATTGAATATTTGCAGCAGCCTCTAAAGCCCAAAGGCCCTTATTTGTTAGCTTTAGCACACAAAGATTTCTCTCTGGAAGCCTAGACCTTTCCCTTGGAGCCCACACAGTCAACACAGACTATAGCTGACTCTTTCCAGAGAAACAGGAACATTCACCTGACTGCAGGACTTCCTCAAGATTGTCCATTTGGCCCAAACTTAATCCTGAAGCTATGAGTGCACTCCATCTGCCCTACCAACCACTGGAGCATTACTGGGAATAATTCCCTTGGCAAACGTGTGACTAGCGAAATCAAGGTGTAAGCACATCCCTCCACCCCTCTGCTCTGTGATTTTATGCACTTGACCTAACTTCCCAACTGCCTTCCAAATGCTCCCATTGGAACTAGCACCCCATGGTTAGAAAAATCCCCTGTATGGGGCATATGTGTCATAGCCACGCACATTCCTATCTATTTCTCTTCATTAGTCAATTTCCTTACCAATTTTTAAATCTTATTCAAAGCCAAATATCTCTGCCTCTCCAAGGAGAATCAAATATATGTTCACTTTTCATCTCAGTACAATGCTTTTCAAACTGAGAAGTACCAGTTTTATTTATAACATATTACAGACTAATAATTGTGTAAAATATAATAAAAATAAATTATTAAGAAAGTGAAATTTCAAAAAAATTATAAAATAGAGCCCCATTTTTAAAAATACTGGACACCACAGATATAAAATTATCCTATGAAATTGTTTTATATGTTTCTAATGCTCATTGTTAATTTTAATACTTATCACATTAAAAAGGATAACAGTTTGCAGACAGGCACCAATGATGGATTTCTCTTTGAGTACCTGTATCTTAGTACACACACACCACTTTAGGTGCCACTAGTGCTGCATGGAGTAACATACGCTGGACAGTTTCCTTGTAATGCTTATCCTTCAATGATTTACTGTTTGTCTCATTTCTCTCAAATGTATGAGCTAATGAAGATATGAATCTCGTTCTTATGTATTCTGTAACCTACAGCATCTATTAAAATGCACTTCACAATGCATGTGCCAAATCAATGGTGACTGACAGGTGTATGGTTTATACTCTCAGGCACACTTGTTAGACTGCTCTTTGTACACACTATAATAATGTGGTACAGTTTTGGGATGTAGAAACATGAAATGACAGAATTAACTGGCAGGCATAGTATTGGGCTAAATGCAGTAAGGGTATTTATGTGATATTTTAAAGAAATTACTTCAATACTTGTCTTAGACTGTGTTTCTTAGAAATAGACTGGCACACAAAATTGCATATAGACAGTTTCTTGGGGTGTGTGCTGGGGCAATATTGCTATGAGGCAGCTAGGAAGGTAGCATTAGGCAGAGGGAGGAGCTGATCCACAGCGTTGTGACAACACAGCCTCAGTTGATCCCCCCTGAACTATGGGATTGAAATCGCTCTTAACAGTCATCCCAGAATGTGGCAATGACGCTAGACCCATATCAGCCCATCACTGGTCACAGGCTGTGAGACGGAGGCCGTTAGAGTGTTTCAGGCAGTGTCGTTTACGTTTAAAAGGAGCACTCTGATGTGGCGAGTATAGTTTACTGGGATGTACGGCAAGTACAGAAGCAGGGAGACAGTCAGGAGCCGGAGTAATAGTAGCCCAGGACTAAGATGCCACGGATCAGCGTGGTCACGGTGATGGTGAGCAGCAGCTGGAATCTGCATGTGCCATGAAGTTATAACTAAAAGCATTTACTGACGGGTTACATGTAGAGTATCAGAGAAAAATGGGAATCAAGTAAGTTTTGAGTGTAAACAACTGGAAGGAAGGATTGGTCATTCACTGAAATGGAAAAGACAGCAGAAGAGATTTGTGAGCTGTGGTGGAGGAAATCAGAAATTTGATTTGGGATGTGTTAAATTTAAGATGCTTATAGGTAATACCAGTGCAGAGTTTAAGTAGGCAATTGGATATCGAAATTTAGAGTTCAAAAGAGAGAACCACACTGCAGGTATAACTTAAGAAACAATGAGCACAGAGGTGCTTTCGAAATCATGAAATTTAATCTGGTCACTTAAAAAGTAGATGTGGAGAGAGAAAAGATCTAAGGAGTAAAATCTATGACATTCCAAATGGCAGAAAACCAAGGAGAAGTCAGCAAACAGCTCAAGGAATAGCAGCCAGCGAGGCAGGAGAAGAACCAAGAGTGATTAGTGCCACGGAAGCTAAGTGAAGAAGTATTGCAGGAAGGGGAAAGCAATCATCTGTGGAAAATGTTGCTGAAATGTCAAGTAAATTAAGGACTGGAAATCAATCATTGGACTTAGCAATATGTAAATAATGTGTAGTCCTGAAAGAGAAGTTTTTTTGAAGTAAATGGAAACAAATACCACAGAGGAATCTGAAACCGTAGATATGGATAACTTTTCCAAAGAGGTTTGCTATAAAGAGGATGAGAGAAATAGGTCCATAGCTGGGAGAATAACGTGAAAAGGTGTTCTGTTTGTTTGTTTGTTTGTTTTTCTCTTTCTTGGTGTAGGTAGGAATAATTAAAATGTGTTTATATTTGATGTAGAGAGGGGAAAATTTGAAGATACAGAAGAAATAAGGAATAATTGTTAGTTGCTAAGTGATTGTATTAGTAATCAGGAAAGTGAAAATTAAAATTGCAGTGAAATACTATTTCATATCAACCAAATTGGCAAAATTAAAAAATTCTGATGGCGCCAAATGTTGACTAGAATGTAGGGAATCACCGACTCTCACACACTGATGATAGGACTATGTATGGTAGCAACCACTTAGGAAAAATGTTTGATGATATGCAGTGAAGTTGAAAGCATTTAGTTCCAGTGACCTAGTGATTTCACTTTCTGGTACCTCTTCTAAAGCAGTGCTTTTCAAATTTTAATATGCACAGAAATCACTGGAAGCCTTGTTAAATGCAGATTCTGATTCAGGCAGTCTTGGATGAGACCTGAGATTCTGAATTTCTGACAAGCTTCCAAGTGATGCTGATACTGCTTGACAGTGGATATACATTGTGTAAGAAGGCTCTTTAGAAGCTCTTGCACATGTACCAGCTGACACATACAGTGATTTTCATAGGAGCAGTGAAACAACCTGACAACAATCTTACAGTCTATTAAAATGAGAATGGATAATACATTACAGAATATTCAAAAGAGAGAATACTGAAGTAGTACTATCCCTAACAAGATAGATTTAAAATGAAAAACAAATCAAAGAATATGTACAGTATATTACCCTTTATGTAAACTTCATTTCTGAACATAAAGATATAAAAATTATAGTGGGTGACTACACCCAGAATACATGAAAACGGTTGCTTCTGATGAGGAAGAGGAATGGATGAGGGATAAGGAATTTGACTTTTGTAATATGAAAGAAAATGTGCAAAATATTAACGTGTATTAATATTGTATGATGGGTATTCACTGAATTACTTCTTTTTAATTTTATGGATTTTTAAATGCTTAACTCTTAAACTTACATAAATATTTAAAAAGAATATCCTTGAAGGGGGGAACAACCATGAACAATTATGGTACCAGAATATTAAAAAATAGCCCTCTATGTGCATATGGATTCTATATAAGTTTACGTGAACAAGGAGCAAAGTGGAATGATATTTATCAAACTCAAACTTTCAGAAATGGAGTGGAAGTGGCAGAAAATTCCTTATGCTTCATTATATATAGTCTTTTTTTTAAAACAATAATCATGTGATATTTTAATATAAGCACTTACAGATGATGTAAAGTAAAATAAACATCAGTTAATTCAAAAATATTGAAGCAAATTAGCATAAGAATAGTGTGTCAGTTTAGGAGATGAATGATTGGGAAATTAAAAAAAACAAAACAACAAACAAGCAAAAAAACAGGTAACTATTATGAACTAATACTCAGTAGTCAGTACAATTAAAAACGATTATATATTTCCTCTAATCCAAAATCTCTTATTGCATAATCAGATATAAGATATTTAATTTCTATCTCAAATCATGTTGAGATGTGTTACCTACTTTCCAGCTTCCCTACTTCCTTTGCCCCTCTTCTTTACCTGAATGCTGGGCCCTAATCTGCATCCCATATCAAGTCATACTTCTTTGCACTTCTTGTCCTGATTAAGTCACCAAAGGTGAGTCTTTTCCATAATTCAACCCACTTAGATCAGCAGAACACCTGATTGAAATTCTCTTGTAAAATCTGTCTTTGAAAGGAATTGCATCATTATCAGCATAAAAGACAGAATCAGTGCTGGTCTCCATTTTTCAAAAAAGTCTAAATGGTACTGAATAGTCAGATCAAATTGAACATCATGAAGTCAGCAATCTACAGCAATCTAGGTCTTAAGTTCATTCATATGGCTCAGAAACAGGATCTGATGTTGAAAATGACAGAAATGTAAAACAGATTTATTCACTTAAAAATATATTATTCTCCTACCATGTCCCAGGTGCTGTGCTAGGCTTAAAACAATGAAAACCTAATAAACATCAGGTTTATACTTTATCTTTTTAATAAGGCATACACCATTTTCCAGTGCATACTACAGTTTCAAGAAGTTGTTCAAAAATGTTGAGTATGTCTGTGCGTAAGAGAGGGAACGAGAAAGATCAATCCAGGGTAGTATTTTATCTACAGACCCCAATTAAATAGAATGTGTTAATCTTTCCCCTGGTGCTAAAGAAACTGATGGTTCCATACACTGTGTTCTACCATATCTTTGGTTCTTTCTTTTACAGTCTTCCACTCAAGTGTCTATTTCACAAACCTTGTCATTGTTCAATTTAGATGCTCCAAATGGAATTAAACACTAGTGAGGACTGAAAATGGTTACACAGGTAGTTAAAGCAGGCTTTCAACCTTTATTATTGCCATATCACCAGGGACTATCTGAGACTATCTAAAAGTGGATAATAACACAAAAGCCTGCAAGGAGAGGAACAAAAGAATCCAATACTCAGGAAGTGTGTGAAAAATGGAAAGATGTAGCAAATGAGTAGACATTTTCATGGCAATGTATGTTCATGTTTCATCTCTTATAAAAGAACCATTTCACGTGTGCTATGATGACCTTATTTCTTATATGAATGTGTCTGCAGAAATTCTCTCATTTTCTTCAATTTTGAAGACATTAAAAATCGCATTAGCAATTTGAGACAATCTTCGCTAAAAATAACAGTTGGCAGGACTCTCTATTGATGACTCAGGATTACTAACATCTATTCAGCATAGACTAGTTTGCTTTATTAACCTATCAGCAAAATAACCTCAAGTATGCACTGTCACAAAGTATCAAACATAAGCTGAAAATCAAAAGCAAGAATAAAGGGGGGAAAAAAGCTTATCCTTCCTTTCTTCATATTTCTAATTTCCTCAGAACCCCCTCCCCATGTAAATGAAAGCACTTTAACATAAAAATAAGTACGTTTTCTTAGTCCTCATAGTTGGAATGCCTGGAGAGTGCAGGGCCTCTCTTCTATGACCATCTTCCCTGAATATCAATGTGCGGTCCCTGTGACTCTGTACTAAAGCTCTCTTTTGTCTGTAGATCTAATCCCATAGGCTCTCCTGAAAGCTGTTTATTAACAAGCCCTCTAATCTGCTGAAGTATTCAGTCTGCATCACTCAGCCACCAATGCTCACTAAGAACGTTTTCCGAAGGCTCCCTCTCACGTGCAATTCTATTAAACTCTCCAAGGATTTCTTAAGGGCTTGCTATCGGGGCCCTATATTTAAGTAGCTGATAGTCTAGAAAGAGATGGTAGATCTGTAACTACAGGTAACTGTAGCGCAGTGTGCTAAGTACAATAACTAGAAGTTTGTATATGGTAGAAAGTCAAGAAGAATGTGAGCGATCAGGGAAATTTTTCTCAGGAATTGCCATCAAATCTTAGTATTGAAGGATGAATAAGCATTTGTCAAGGGGTCAGGAAGGAAAAGTTCTTTCAAGAAGAGAAAATAATACTATTTTTATTTTCCACTGCATAGGAGTGTAAATCAATGCAAATGAACTGAGGACCTAAGAGTCTAAAGTGGAGAAATTGGGGACTGGAGACTAGAATGTGATATGAAAAAGTAAACACAATCAAGATTGACCTTTATTCTTTTGAGCTGGGGTCAGTGGCTAAATCTGGCCCACCACCTGCTTTTTAAAATAAAGTTTTATTGGAACACAGACACACTTGTTCATTTACCTGTTGTCTTTAGCTGCTTTCAAGTAGTTTTGACAGTCACCCTCTGACCTGCAAAGCCTAAAATATTTACTATCTGACCCTTTACAGAAAAAGTTTGCCAACCCCTGATTTAGGTAATGGGGATTCAATGAAATATTTCAAGCAGGTATTAATGAGAACAGATTTGTGAATTAGTCTTTTAATCAGCAGATGGGAGGTAAGCCAGATATTGAGGACATAGAGGCAGGAAGATCACTGAAGAAGGAAAAATCATGAGAATCTAAACTCAGGCAGTGACTATGGCAATGAAGGCAGATAATAGGAATTGAAACCAATTCATGTTTGAAAGATACAATAGTTAGGGCCCTACAAAGTTTTAGGTGTGGAGAATAAAGTCAAGAGTCAAAGATTTTTCTACCACCTGAGATAGGGGAAGGGGAACAGGAGAAAAAGGCAGATTTGGGTAACAGAACACTCAGATAATAGGAGAGGATCCAGAGGTGAAGTCTGACATCTCCCCTGAGTCAGAGCAAACCACTTTCATCTTTTTAAAAACAACATACTTTCTTGTTCTTGTTACAAACAGTAACACAGAACATGTTCGTTGAATAAAATTGTAAAAAAAAGACAGAGAAAACAAAACTATAAAAGGTAGCTTTAATGACACAATTGTAACATTCTTAATAGTTTGTGTCTCCTGTTCCCATGATCATACATGCTCTACAATTTTTTACCAAAATTGAACCATATTCTTATGCTATTTCATAAAGTCCACAAAGGATAGATAGGATATTTTCAGATTTTGTTTTTACAAACAGCACTCTGATTACATTGTTGGATAAGATTTCTATCATGTATATAATTCTTTCCTTAGGATAAACTCCTATATATAGAATTGCTAGGTCAAAGAGAACACACATTTTTTAAGTGTTTTTTTTTTTTTTTACAAGTGTCTTGTAATCATTTATTTGCAGGTTGTAGAAATCCAATTCTCTTTCTTCTGACAAAACCATGCCAGAAGAAAGAGAATTTATTAACAAAAAGACCCTTAGATTCTAATTGCAGAAATATAGCTGCACCTCCTGAGAAATGCACTGGGAACTTGCAAGTCAAGCATGAAACATCTCTTGTTATTTCTCTTGCCCCTGTTTTTTTCCTTCTGGGGTGGTGTTATCTTTCTTTTATACTCTCTGAGCTACTACACCATGATTTTAATCACTAACCTTCCTTGGATCACCCATTTGATTACATGTGGCACATTATAGTTGCCCAATATAATAGCTTCAGTCTTTAAATCTAAATAATCTTAAAGCTCTACTTGATTCCAATTTCAGAATTTCTAAAATAAATTTATGAAAAGACCAAAAAAAATTTACTTGACTCCACTGAGATCATTTGTCCAGCCCTCTTCTAATCAGCTCTGGCAATGGGCCCATAACCACTTGTAAAAACCTCCCATCCCTTCTTCAAGGTCTTTGAATTGGACAGCTCTCATAGTTAGGGATATAACTATAGGCATCTCTACCATAGAAAGCACTCAATACTTATTATTAAAAGTAGAAATAATAAGTTAATGTGACGTGTAATTTTATCAGAAATAATCAGGTTCCATTTTTGTTTATTATCTCCTGGATATATTTTTTAACACTTAGAAAAAGAATCATGAGCATTTTTCCAGGTCAAGAATTAAAGCCCTACACGAGAATTTTTTTTTTTTAATTTTTTGGCCATGCCACGCGGCATGCAGAATCTTAGTTCTCCGAGCAGGGATCGAACCTGTACCCTCTGCAGTGAAAGTGAGGAGTCTTAACCGTTGGACCGCCAGGGAAGTCCCCCGACGTGATAATTTTTAATGACTGCTTAATATTCTATTCACTATGTATACACAATTATCAAGCCATTCCTCCTTTGTAAAACATTAAGATTGTTTTTAGTGTTTAACTATTAAAAACTGTGTGGTGATTAATATTTTAGAGCATTTTCCAGGTTATTTATTTAGAAAATCCTAGGAAGGAAATTGGTCATTCAAAAGATTCAAAACTTTCAAGGATTTTGATACCCACTGACAAGTTGTGACCTACAAATTCTTACCAATTTAGAGGCATTATACCCTAGCCAGGATGATGTAGTATTACATTTTCACCATTGTCATCTTGATAGTTGAGAAATGATAACATTTTCATTCCTTTTCAAAAAACTGTTCAAATGCTTGTGGGTCATTTGTATTTTTCCTTTTACCCACAGTCTGTTTTTGCACTAATAACTAGTTATCCCTTTATAATTTATTTGTACAATGGTTTGCTTTATCAGATAAAGATAGTAAAATTTCCGCTTATATATTAGTTTAATTTTTTTTCTTCAGTATCTGTTTCAGGTAGAATTGTTTTCTTGTTTGTCTGTCTTCAGTTTGATGTGGAGTGGGAAAGATTTTTATGTATATGTAATCAAATCTGTGAATCTAATCATGTATGGTTTTAGCCTTTGTCAGGATTTGGTGATGCATTTAGAAAAGCCTACCCCAAGTATACTATAATTGTAAAATGTTTTTATCATGTTAAATTTATTTCCTGTATTTAATGACCACATTTTGCATACTGAAATCTCTGGTTTATTTGTAATTTGGGTGTTATATGTGAAGAAGGGATATAAAGTTTTTATTTCATATAAATATCTTAAATCAATGATTTTAACAAACTATCTCTTTTCTCCCTAATTTAAAATTCAAAAATTAACATATAGAGTCTCAGTTCCAGTGTGTATAAAGTTAGTATGTTGACATTCCCATCTCTATAACTAGAAAAAGCTGGACAAATTGCAAATCAGTGACTTTCTTGGACCCATCAGTCTGAATTTGTAGGACAAACCACCACCCAAAAGCTGGAGAGATAGATCTATTTCAGAGATTTATAACAACCAAGATGTACTTGCCTAGAGCAGAAACTGCTTGAGCCAGAAACTGGTAGGAACACTTAAATGGTAATTTTGATAAACTGTTGGAGGCTAGGTGTGGACCAGCATGAGAGGGAGAAACTCATGGGGCCATGGTCTTAGCTCCTCCATCCCCACATTCACAGGGTGTCTTTCTAGGAACCTCATCAGATTCTCACAGTGAGGACCTTGAAAAGATCTCCTCATAGCTTTGGCAGGAGAGAAGGGAAAGTAACAATTGTGAAATATGCCACAGCCTCATCCATAAAAAGGCCTATTTTCCTGGTGAAAGAAGTTTGCTGGATTTCAATTCTGAAACTTTATTCCAACTGGGAGAAGAAAATTACTCCTCACTCCAGCCTTCTCTAGTCTTTCTCCCATCTGAGGGGAAAAGAATAAACAGAAACAAAATTATAACTATGGTTAACAAGGCTCAAAGCTTCAAACCATAGACTGGGAAACCTGCAGTCAGGGAAGGGAGTAGGGATCAAGGGAATAAAAATATATCACTTGTGAAGGTCACAATCCAGGGACTCAGGCCAACCTAAAGACCGAGATTTATTTGGAAGATTGTAGAACACTCCTCTTCTTCTGTATCCTCAAGAGGTCTCCAGTACAGTAAAGGTGGATTACAGCTGAAAGACTCGTGACCCAGAATTTCTCTGAGGAGAAGTATATACTGAAACCCAAAATCAAGAAGGGAGACAAAACCAAGGATACTGGAGGAGTGTGAAGCCTTTTGTATCTATAACTACAATAATTAGAAACACAGCCCAACTCCTAGCCAGATTAACATAAACCCTTAAACTAAAAGCCCATTTATCTTAGTTCCAGACACAACATGTCTGGCTTTCAATGACAACAACAACAAAAATTACAAGGCATGTCAGGAAAAAACACAATCTGAATAGACTAAGCAATAATCAGAACCAGACTCAGATATGATACAAATTTGGGGATGATGAGACATAGAATTTAGCATAACTGAGATTAATATGTTAAGGGTTCTACAGTATTTAAAAAATAGACTGCATCCACAAATATCGGGTAATGTTAGCAGAGAGATGGAAACTCTAAGAAAGAATAAAATGAAAAGTCTAGAAATCACAAACACAGTAACAGAAGTGAAGAATGCCTTAGGCTTATTAGCAGATTCAACATGGTCACAGAAAGAATCTGTGAACTTCAAGACAAGTAAACTGAAACTTCTCAAACTAAAGCACAAAGAGCATAAAGGATGATAAAGCCATAATAGAATATCCAACAAATGTGGGACAATATCAAAAAGTGCATATATGTAGTTGGAATGGTAGAAGGAAAACAAACAGACAATGGAGCAAAAGAAATATTAGCCAAGAATATTCCAAAATTTATGATAGATACAGAACCACAAATACATACAAGTAGCACAGAGAATACCAAGCAGGATAAATTCCAAAATATCTATATCAAGGCAGATCATATTCAAACTTCAAAAACTAAAAACAGAGAAAATCTTGAAAAAAAGATAGAAGGGGTAAAACAAAACAAAAAACTTACCTATAGAAGAACAAGGAAAAGAATTACAGCAGACTCCCCACAAGAAAACAAGCAAGCAAAAAGAGAATGGAATGAAATATTTAAAATATTGAAAGAAAAATGCCACAACCTAGAATTCTACATCTAGTGTAATTATTCTTCAAAAGTGAAGGAAAAACAAAGACTTTCTCAGACAAACAAAAACTGAGGAAATTCATTGCCAGCAGTCCTGCCCAGCAAGAAATGTTAAAAGAAGTTTTCCAGTCAGAAGGAAAATAATATAGTCCAGAATTTTGGATCTACATAAAGAAAGAAAAGTAACAAATAAGGAATAGATAAAGGTAAAGTATAATATTTTAGTTTTCATATTCTTACTTAATCTAAGAGATAATAATTTCTTTAAAACAATAATGAGAGCAGTTTATTGGATGATTATAACATACATAGAAGTGAAATAAATGACAGCAATGTCACAAGAGATGGGGGTGGATGAAGAATGAGGATATTGTTGTTAGGATACAACCACTACATGTGAAGTGGTAGCTGTTTAAGGTAAGTTTGGATTAGATAAAAATATATATTGCAAACTCTAAGGAAACCACTAAATATTTTT
Organism: Balaenoptera acutorostrata; assembly: GCF_949987535.1. Classification (NCBI taxonomy): domain Eukaryota; kingdom Metazoa; phylum Chordata; class Mammalia; order Artiodactyla; family Balaenopteridae; genus Balaenoptera; species Balaenoptera acutorostrata. The sequence continues at coordinate 22,911,914 of NC_080084.1, read as the reverse complement.
AAAGAAGTATAATTGATATGTTAAGAAAGCAGCTAAAATATAATCAAATTAAATGCTCAATTAAAACTATAAAAAGCAGAAAAAGAGGGAGAAAATTAATGTTTAAAAATGTTTTCTATATACTTGGGCTTGTCTCTGAACTTTCCATTCTGTTTTTCTGTTTCTACATGAATCCGTTGCACTAAAAAAAATACAGATTTTTATTACACTTGCATTCATCTTATTGAATCATCCAGAGAAAAATGATATCTTGGCCATGCTGAATTTTCTTTTGCTTCATTTAGTGGTCATATTTCATTTTTTATTCAATTACTTTCTTAGGATTTCTATTTTTATTGATGTTGTAAAATATTTTTTCTTAACCATTTATGCTTTTTAACCATGTTAACCAATTATGTTAACCAATTATGTTTTTAAACAATTCATGTGGATCAGTTTCTAAATTTTTTATTTGAGTGCATTTTTCATGTACCCAAGAAGTTATTTAATCTTCTAATTAGAGATAATACTAATATTATTTTTTTCTCTTTTCTAGAAAGGTAGTCATAAATTCTGCAAATAATGTCAATTTGCTTTTCCTTTCTAGTACTGTATTTTAAATTACTTTCAAAAAAATTCACATTTCCTAGGATTTGTTATATGTATAAGGAAACTGTTATACATAATGGAGCTGTTATATGTAAGGGAGCTTATAGGTCTTCTTATCTAATAACTAAATTTAAACAGACTACTTCAATGGTTTTCTGTTAAATATTGGCATGCTATTGGTTTCTTTCATATAGTTAACCAAAAAATCTTCAGTACAGGCATTGCTTTAGGTTCTGCTGATACAACCAGCCAGACAAGATCCTGCTTTTGTAAAATCTACAGTCTAATGTAATGCGTTACTTAATTGTAGTCATAAAATAGGTGAATAATTAGATAAGTATTACAATCATTGAATCAAAAATGCAACTATTTTAAGATTTACCATTATTTATTATACTATGCTTAAAAAATAAGGCACCAATAATATTATTACATACAAGTTGTTGTAAGAGATATTCTGATCTCAAAAATGTAAAAATATTTTAAGACTTTTGGTTTAGAATCAGTAAAAATAATTGATGAAATAGAACAAATAAATTTAACAAACATGAAAAATATCATCTAGTGGAAAGAGTTATTCAGATAATTAAAATAGAATGGTGACTTAAATTTGCTGGGTAGATTTTTATAGACTGGTGGTCAGAAAAGGCTTCTCTGTTTAGGTGAGGTTTAAGCAGAGATCCAGAAGAGACCAGAGACATGAACACTCCAGGCAATGACAATGTCTAGTGAAAAGACTCCAAGAGAGAAACAAGCTTGCCATTGTGAGAAACAGAGAGGTTTATTATCACTAGAGCAGACAGTAAGACAAGGGGAGAATGCTGCCAGATGAAATCAGAGTGTAAACAGGACCCATGTCTTAGGTGATTGTTTTCTCAGACAGTTTACATTTATTCCAAGAGCTAGGAGAAGCTGATTGTTTTCTCAGACAGTTTACATTTATTCCAAGAGCTAGGAGAAGCTGCCAAAAGGTTTTAAGAAGTAGGCAGTATGAATTACTTTATCTTTTTAAAAGACAATCTAAGCAAAAATGAATTTGGTTGAATAAAAGTAGAAAATAGGAGAGCAGTTAGGATGCTACGCTGGTAGTCCACATGGCTTTTATATGATCATATTGTTTTTCTTCTTCAAATTAATCTTTAAAGTTACATAGCATTATGGTTTTCTTCACTTATTTTAAAATTTGAGAAACTAGTTTAAAGAATTGAATGCAGGAACCACAAAAGACCCCAAACAGCCAAAGCAAACTTGATAAAGGAGAACAAAGCTAGAGGCATTACACTCCCTGATTTCAAAATACATTACAAAGCTATAGCAATCAAAACAGCATGGTATCAGCATATAAACAGACACACATATCAATGGAACAGAATAGAGAACCCGTAAAGAAACCCAGGCCTATATGGTCAATTAATTCACAACAAAGAAGCCAAGAATATACAATGGGGAAAGAACAGTCTCTTCAATAAATGGAGTTGGGTAAACTGGACAGCCACATGCAAAAGAATGAAACTAGACTACAACCTTATACCATACACAAAAATTAACTCAAAATGGATTAGAGAATTGAGAGTAAGATCTGAAGCCATAAGACTCCTAGAAGAAAACATAGACAGTAAACTCCCTGAATCTTGGCAATGACTTTTTGATTTTGACATCAAAAGCAAGGCAACAAAAGAAAAAAAAATTTTTAAAGACAAGTGGGACTACATCAAACTAAAGAGCTTCTGCACAGCAAAGGAAATCATCAACAAAACAGAAAAAGCAACCTACTGAATGGGAAAAAATGTTTGCAGATCATATATCTCATAAAGGTATAATATACAAAATATATAAAAACTCATGTAACTCAAAAGCAAAAAAAAAATCTGATTAAAAATTAAGCAGATGATTTGTATAGACAGTTTTCCAAAGAAGGTATGCAGATGGCCAACAGGTACATAAAAAGATGTTCAACATCACTAATCATCAGGGAAATGAAAATCAAAACCACGATTAGATATCACCTCACACCTGTTAGAATGGCTATTATCAAAAAGACAAGAAATAACAAGTGTTGGCAAGGATGTGGGAAAAAAGGAACCCTTGTGCATTATTGGTGGGAATGTAATTTGGTGCAGCCACTATAAAAAATGAAAACACCAACTCAAAAAGATATCTGCACCTCTATGTTCATTGCAGCATTATTTACAATAGCCAAGATATGGAAACAACCTGAGTGTTCACTGATGGATGAACGGGTAAAGAAGATGTATATATACATACATATATACACACACACACACATATATATATACATACACACATATATATACACACACACCACATACACCACACAGAATGGAATTTTATTATTTTATTCAGCAAAAAAAAGAATGAAATTTTGTCATTTGTGATAACATAGATGGACCTTGAAGGTATGATGCTATATGAAATAAGTCAAACAGAGAAAGTCAAATAAGTAATCTCACTTATATGTGGAATGAAAAAAACCAAACCAAACAAGCAAACAAACAAAAACTTACCAAGCTCATAGATACAGAGAACAGACTGATTGTTGCCAGAGGCAGGGTTGGGGGTGGATGAAATGGGTGAAGTAGGTCAAAGGACACAAACTTCTAGTAATAAAACAAAAAAGTCATGGGGATATAATATACAGCATGGCAACCACAGATAATAATACTGTATTTCATATTTGAAAGTTGCTAGGAGAGTAACTTTTAAAAGTTCTCACAACAAGAAAAAATATTCTATAACTATATATGGTTATGGATGTTAACTAGATTTATTGTGGTGATCTTTTCACAATATATAAAAATACTGAATCATTATGTTGTACAGCTGAAACTAATACAATGCTGTATGTCAATTACACAACAATTAAAAAAAAAAGAATACAATTCTGAATCTGAATGCAACGTGCTGAAGTTTTCTAAATCACTAAACTGCAGCGCTGTACATAAAATATAAAATGTGTGCTTAGATTTTATATTACTAAATAAGAGGCACAAGGTCATGTCTATGTGATAATAATTTGAAAATATTTAGTACCAAATAAGTCAAGGAACTGGAAAACTGGACACAAGAGTAAAAATGCTGGTTCACTGTCAAGGGATGTTCATGCTATCCAACATTTCCGGGAAGTAAGAGTCAACGGTTTGGCAAATCCTTGCAAACCAGACTAACTACATTTTATTCTTATGGTCTAGTTAATTAAAAACATCAGCTGGATGTTTCAATTAATTCATATCAAATTATCATTCAGAGTATGAGATGAAATATGTAATACATTTAGAATAGTACCTGGCACATAGTAAATGACCAATAAATGTTATTATTATTATTATGCTGTCAATAATGCTTGCCAAATATAAGAAAATTGAAGATAATGCTATGTAAAGTCTGTTCATCACCATGGAAGTATTTTTAGTGTTGCATTGAAGAGAAAGCAATAATCATTCCTTTCTTGGGTTTGTTTCCTGTTGCCTTCTGAAGTCTGTGATTAGAGCATTACTGCAAACCCATGATGACAAGCCTGGTCATCATAAGTATAACAAATGTCAGGAAATTCAGTTAACCCCATATCCTGTTCTTCCTGTTAGATACATTTCTATTATTTTAGGTGAGTACTAGAAATTTTAGAACTCAGTTCAAGTATTACTTACATACTGTGGCCAAAAGTATACACTGAATAAATTTTCTATAAGGCAATTTTGCAAGACTTTGAATTTTTGCAAACTGTTTGAACTAATAATTTTCCTTCCTGGAACCATGTATATTCAAACATACTCATCTGTAAAGATATTTATTGTGACAACAGCAAAAAAAATAGAAGAATTGAACTGCCCAGTGATAAAGCAATAGTTTAATAAATTATGGCAATTATAAATGCGCATCAATTAAAAATAATGTTGCATAAAACTATATTGATGCAGAAAGAGATTCTTAATCTATTAAAAACTTCAACTGCTATTACCAAAAACTAATGTGACCCCATGTTTTGTAAAATATAAAAATAAGAGACAGTCGTTGACAGAAAAATACTGCAAGGATATATACTAAAATTCTAATAGTACTATGTCTAAATGGTAGTGTTAGAGGTAATTTCCACTTTTTTCTCTTGTTCTCTAGGTGCATTTTCTAATTTTTTAAAAATGTATTCCTGGTTTTACTTAGAAAAACTAGCAGATTCTTTTTTCCAGCTAAAATATAACAACATAGTTACAACATTAAAACTTACTTTACTAACGTCATTGCATACTAATAAGCATTCAAAAGTAAGAGAAATAAAGAAAAATAAAATATATTAAAATTAATAAAAACATACAATTTACATTTGTTCAGATTCAGTCAAATATTCAAGACATATTTTAGTGGGGTCAGGAATGAAAAGAGCATTTATACTGCTTCCAAAGACAACAGACAGGTTTATAGCTCTGGTGCCATTATCATCATCATCATCATCATCATCATCATCATCATCATCATCATCAATTAACATTCACTGAATCAATTCTCTAGGGATATAAACCTATTTCCCAGAAATAGGGCACATCTGGAAGTGAAAGTCACTTCTTCAGGGTTCAAGAGGACTACTTAGGAATCTCCTGTTCAGAACGTTACACAACATCTAGTCTCCTGAAAGAGTTAATGTAGTTTCCAGAACAGTCCAGCATATTAAATAGTGTCAACAGAAAACGGCTGGATTATAAAACATAATTCCTGAACAACTGCACTGGGAATAGCATGGCTCAAATAATATATTACCTTTAAAAAAAACTGCTGCAGATGCCCATGGCTGAGGAGACTTCTATCCCAAGACACAACTGCTCTCAGAACACCTGACTAGGTACCAAGCAAAATTTAAGACATGAAAATTGAGATCCAAGGTAAATAATGTGCCAGAAAAAGAAAGAAAAATTAAATCAAATTTAAGTGAAAATTTAAGAAGTCTTCACATTATTCATTCAAAAAACAGTTTCACTCTCAAAATGTGTATAGGTAGATAAATGAGCTTTGTGGCCTTTGAAGGTATGTCTTCTTCCATTTTTTTCACAACAGTTTTTTAGTTTAAATTATCTAGAGATTTAATGAAATCACCCCAATTGAATACATAATGTGATTCATTCCCAAAGAATAATATCTAGGCTGTATTTTTCAAAAGGAAAAAGGAAGCTCCCAAATGTTCTATGGTAAATATGCAATGGAACATATTAGTTAAGAATACTTTATAATTTGTATGGTATGTAATCTGTACAAATATCGAATCACTATGTTGTACACCTGAAACTAATGTAATATTGTAAGTCAACTACACCTCAGTTAAAAAATAAAATAAAATAAATAGATAAAAAATTTAAAACACCCTCAAACAAAACAGAATACAAGGTCTAAAATCAAACTGCTTGGAGTCAAATCCCAACTCTGCCAATTACTTAACATCTTTATACTCCAGGTTCTTTATCTGTAAAATGGGTATAATCATTAATTATAACACCTACTCATAGGTATACTGTGAGGATTAAGTGAGTTAGTACATGTAATAGCATTTAGAAAAGTACTGGGCTACTCAATGGTGTTTATTATTATTTGTTTGCTATAGTATATAATCATGGAAGCAAAGTAAGGCCTCTTTTAAGTTACCATCCTGAATAACTTTCTCTGGAGAGGAATCAGTGTCTCCTATCAACTAATGTGGGGCCTCTGGTGAAGTACCACAGTGCTCTTCCCTAGCTGTCTCCCATTAGCACTTTCCCCTTAATTCCAACAAAGCCTAAGTCATGCTTTTGAAATCTACACATCACTAAGCACAGAGAGAGAGGAATATGTTGAATGATAAACTCAAGATTCAAAATAATCATACATCAGAAAGCTGAACTATAAGTACTATGACAGAATGTCTGGTTCCATGGAAAAGTGCTCCATTATTTTGCTTCTATTTTTTAAAAGTACCAAGAAATTCAGGGGCCATTAAGAGAAATGTATATGACATAAATTATACCCTGTAAAAAAATATATTATTCACTATTTAATACTTATTAAATATTCACTATTTAATATTTATTGAAACCATTCCATCAGTTCAAAGACTACACTGTGTATTTTCTATTTCACTTTCTGCATTCTTCTTTTCCAGAGAAATCAGACACTAGTTACTGGGAAGGACTCTTTTTACAGCTTGTTAGACGAGGGATGAGACAGAAAGGAAAATTATTTATTTCCTTATTTCCATGTTTGTCCTTTACAATAATTCCTGACTGAAGACAAATATTCCACTGAGAACTTTCCTTGTGGGCAGCAGAGCAGGATGAAAAGAACGAGAAAATGGGAGCCTGTATAAGAATCTGTTTTCCACTTTTAGCTGAGAGCCAGTGAGTGAGCATCTTTAATTCTGCTTATTTCTTTGACCTCATTCTTTCCTTTGTTAAATTAGGGGCTCTGACCAGCTGATTTCTAAATTTCCTTGAGCACTGTCTATAATTTTAAGAAATAAAAACAGTATGTATTTTCAGACACTCTAATATGAAAAAGCTATGATATCAAAATCACTTAATAACCTAGCTAACTCATTTTCAACAATGGGTCATCAGTTAAACCAAATGTTTCTTATCCAGATTTTGGAACAATGATCAATTTTCAACTAATATTGACTATCTGGGATTTTCATGGCCTTCCAGAACAGCACCAGGCTATAATTAATGAATGATATGATATGAGATAATATGATAATTATATATTTGCCCCCTTAAATTGAGCTAGCAAAACTCAAAGCCTTTCAGATATGGCAAAAGGATCTGTTGAGAATAACTGGGTCTGTTTGGAAACAAGAACCATCTTCATTACCTTTAGCACAGGTACATAAAACAACACTTTTATGTATTAACTCCCAGCCCTTTACCTTAGCCTCTAACTTTCCCGTATGGCTTGCAAGCACATGCTTTATGACACGACCTGGATTCATTTTAAAGTACAGGGTCCTGGGCTTCCTTGGTGGTGCAGTGGTTGAGAATCTGCCTGCCAATGCAGGGGACACTGGTTCGAGCCCTGGTCTGGGAAGATGCCACAGGCCGCGGAGCAGCTAGGCCCGTGAGCCACAATTGCTGAGCCTGCACATCTGGAGCCTGTGCTCCACAACAAGAGAGGCCGCGATAGTGAGAGGCCCGCGCACCGTGATGAAGAGTGGCCCCCACTTGACGCAACTAGAGAAAGCCCTCGCACAGAAACGAAGACCCAACACAGCCAAAAATAAATATAAAAATAAATTAAATAAATAAATAAAAATGCAATAAAATTAAAATAAAACAAGTAATGTCTGCTCATTAAAAATTAGAAAACAGGTAAATTTATTTTAAAAAAATTGTACAGGATCCTCTGGAAAACAAATATTTAATTTTCAAGTAATCATTTAAAATTGAGTATAAATGATTCTTGAAATTCTTGAATTTTCCAGAAGGGGGGAAATGTACAGAGTTAAACTTTGTCTAGTTCCTAATTTTGCTGTGAGCCAGTTCCAGTTACAAACAATGCATAACCCAAAGGTATAGCATGTATTTGTTGTTGTTGAATATTCAAGAGAGAAACAATGGAATCAAGAAGTCAAACTGTATTCCTTAAATATATACAATTTTTATTTGTCAATTATTTCTCAGTAAAGCTAAAAAAAAAAAGAAGAAGAAATAAGATTGAGCAAATCACTTCTATCTTACTTCCCAGATTATGACAGAAATAATAAAGTTTTCAAAAAAGAAAAAATCAAGAAACAAGAAAAAGTATAAGAAGATCTGAAGAATTCCTAAAGAAAGAAAATATACTGAGCCAACTATGGGGGGAAATAATAGCCAGAAAAAAATCACAAACAATGACAATCAAGAAAAAATGTTATTGATGTGGAAGAGGTTTGCAAGAAATTCAGAGCTAAGACTGCGCAGATTAAAAACTGCTCTGAGATAGTTTTTAGGAATAATTAATACGGTAACCAACAGAAGCTCCTCCACCCCACTGGTTCCTACATCATCTTCCCCTTTACCGAGCAAAGGTCAAGGAGAACATATGCCCCTGAGAAATCAGGAAGAAAGGTTCTCTGAGCAAGAGAACGAATGTGCCAGTTAGCTACATCAGGGAACTACCACACCCCAATTACCCTCAAACATTGACACCTCACTCGCAGTCACTCATTCCCGTAAATTGAATGGCCTAATGGACAGGGATTTTTCAAAGGAAGAGATGAACTGACCATCAAAAATCCAAAAAGCATTTTAGTAAGCAGTGTGCCAAAAATAAAATAAACCCAACTCAAAGCATACCGAACTCAAGGAACTAACACCCATGGCAATCTAATTAATAAGTGTAATAATGACAAGGATCTTAGAGAAGATTGTATATATATGAAAAAAAAAAACCTGTAGATCTCAGAAATTTAAAAAATACAACTGTCAAAATAATGAATAGATGAGCTAAAATAGTTAAATATACTCAACTGAAAAGCTCATTAGTTAGTTGATGTATTAAGAAAAAGATTTTTCTAGTAAACTATCCAAAAAGGCTGAGTATAGAATGTAGTAGAGCATCAGAAACATGAAGAAAATTTTTTAAAAATTAGAAATGGCTGGAGGAGTGTAAATAGGAAGCATAAGTAATTAGAAGGATGATAGAAAACAATTTCTAAGAACTGAAGATAACTCAGAATGATGAATGAAAAAAGGATATGTGTGTATGCATGATAGATATATAGTAAAGATCCATACACTGTGTATCAGGAGAATATCTGAAAGGATAAAAAAGCCAAAAATGGTACCTCCAGGAAAATAAGTAGAATTAGAAAAAAATAGAAAGAATGAAGAGGGTCTTCAAATTACTTTATATGTATTGCTTGAATCTTTTATAATTAAAATGTCCACATGTATTACTTGGCTTAATTGGAAACATAATTTAAGAAAATGAATTAATACTATTTTTAATTGACTAATAATATTTTCAATGTTAACATAATAGAAAGTTGAAATTAATAATATTTAAAGTTAAAAGTATTTCACCTTATATTAAAATAAAAACTAGTAATTTAAGTATAAGAAAACAATATGAAATAGTCAACAATATTTAAATTCATTTTAAATATATAAAGTCCCATAACTAAAAGGACTTTCAAAATTAGAGGAAGTCAGAGACACTTGGTCTTGCTACATAGTACATGCTTATAATGATATGCAAAAAAAAATGGGTTTTCAGAAACTCACATTTACAAGTTAGGAATAGGAAAGGCAACCACCACAGTCTTTCAGAGATAGGTTGAAGATGGCGCCTCCTCGTAGGAAAGGGAATGACTTAACGCAAAAGAAAGGATCCCTCAAGATAAAAATAAATAACTGGTATCAATTTCTCCAACAAAAATAGCTTAATAACAGGTAGGCCTGGTTTGCTCAGGAGGAAGTAACAGAGGGTTGGGATATCTTTTAGGGATAGAAGACATAAAAGACCATCCAGGCTGTTTGTATATTATTTGACTGTTTCACTTGCTAGCACTAGATCAACTTTCAGTGAGAGACAGGAGCATATTCCCTCCCCTTAAAATTCAGGAATTAAAAGTGGAAAGGAAGACCCAAACTATTAGCCTCTGTTAGTTAATAGTACCCGGACGCAGGTACTCAATAATATTTTTGGAATGAATGGATGAACTAGTTCTAATAAACTCCTAATATACCAAGACTAGGTTGTTATATGTTGATTCACAGGGAATGAGGGAAAATGTTTAATAAAAGTATATGGTATTTTGCTTTCAAGGTCATCTCCACCACAGACCAGCTATCAGATCCTGACTACATAATTACTTCCCTTATTTTATTGCACTAATAATTGTCTTGCTTCCCCTACCCAGTTCAAATTAGCTGTTCAGATGAAGTGCATGTTAGCATTTTAAGTAAAAGGTATATTACCCAATAATATGAATCATTCCAGGACAATACCAGAATTGTCATGCAATCCTCTCCTTTTAAATATTTCAACAACAAAACAGAAATTTTTAGATGACTTTCCTCCATCAGCAGTGAGTAGTCAAGGTAACAAGTACTGACTCTCCAAATATTACATCACTGCCATGTAAAGCCACATGCATTAGGAGACCTCCTTGCCTTTAACCTAAACATTAGGGTGAGCTACCACAGTGCACGTGCACATCCAGCATGTAAGTATGGATCAATTCCTAATCACTCAGGTTAACCGACAAGATTGAAAAGAAAGAATGAACGAAGTGGGAGAGGGGAATTTAACCAAGAGCAGTGGATTCAGTGTGCCTGGGCCACAGAGAAGCTGAGGGAGGCTCAGGGAAGAGTAACGCTACCAGTCGAATCCAACAGAAGGTTCAAATCTAAGTTTCTGACGACTAATCCTTCATTTGCTCTCTATACACTAAGCAAGGAAATTAATCTCTTTTTCTTAGCAAAAGATTAGAAAATCTAACAGCTAATGAAAAGAAAAGGAATGCAGTTAGATCAGTAGGTAATTTCTTTAATCCCATTGTAAACATACAAACCCTAGTTATTCTTTCACATTCATAAGTCTACATATTTCTTATGGAAAATATACCTTTAGTTATAAAATAACTAAGTTTGAAAAGTAAGGTAGATGAACTTTGTACACAAGTGGAATTGAAACAGCACACAAAAGGCTTGTTTTGTATGGAATTAAACTTATTTTGTATGGAAGAATGTTAAAGTCCTAGTTAGTAATTCTGAAGAAAGTGATAATATATATTCACTAAATTTTGGTGAGTTTTACAGTATACAAAGATGCCGATTTACAGAGGTGACTAATAAAGTAATGAGTATCTCTGCCAACCATATGTAAAAATTCATGTAATACTGTTCCAAGTATTAAGCACTCCTCTAAGCACTTTACGTATATTTACTTATTTATTCCTCACAAGAACCCTAGAAAGTAGTTGCTATGATTATCTTCATTTCAAAAATGAAAAAATTGAAGCATATAGAAATTAAACACTAACAGTGTCCAAAAAGCAGCTGTGAAGATGTAAAGTCTGAATTCCAACTATAAACTGAGCTATTAACTACTGCAAGATATTTTGCCTCATGCATCATAAAAACCTGTATCCCTATTCACATATACAATTCACACTATAGGGCACCAAGAAGAATGTTTACTGAGGTAGGAAGGGTTAAGACTCTAAGAAAAACAGATGATCAAAGAGTGACTCCCTGTGAACTAAACAGACCGAGTATGGCTGTACCAGATATAAATAAGGTTATCAGTGAGACTAATATGGATGCAACAAGATTAGGCTGAGATTAGGATCCAAGTATTGACATACTGAACAGAAGACTTGGGTTGACATTTTAAAAAACTTACCTGAAATTCAAGTAGTTGCAAAAGATTAAATTTCCAGCATATTTTAAAACTGAAAATTTTAAATAAATGGTTAATTTACACATTTAAATATAAAAGAAATTAAAGTACCATATAAAATTTATACTTATAAATAAGTTTAACAGCCAGAAATTTTGCCTTGCTCTTTTAAATTAATTTTCATTCTCACAGAATATTATTTTTATGTAATGTACTTATGCTTAGGAGACTTTTACTGATCACCCAATTATATTTTTCAAACGATGTTCTAAAGATACATTGAAATTTACTATACTTATTTTATGTGACCATAAGTTTCCAAGTGTCTAAAGTTTCTTCAAGATTGAATTTTCATTACAATAATTATTAGAACACAGTTGAAAAAAATATATATGTATTTAAATTTTTTAAGTAATTAATAAACCTAAAATCAATTTTCATTGCAAATGTATCTCTTAATGAGATGGGTAGAGCTGGGTTTATTTAGTTTTTCAATTGGGTCATATATCTGTGGATATTACTGCTACAATGAAACAATTCAGCATCAATTTTACTCTCACTTTTCATTTTTATAGATGTAATCTCTGAAAACCTTGTTCAAATAAATAAGTAGATGGAAATTGAAGGAGTTTGGTTATAGTAATGCCTCTCAAGTTTTTAAAAACCTTCTGAATTGAAGATTTAAAATTCCATAGTCATTCATCATTAAAGAAAAAAAAAAGTCATTGTTAGTAATCTAGCAGGTTCTGCAAAGGAAAGGAAACGACCTGACTTGAAAAAAAGTATTTTTACCAAGTCATCAGAGCCATGCACACTCTCACCACTAACAACAATATTTCAAATCCCCCCTTTATGGCTGCCCCAGTGTTTTATATCCTTGGGTCACATGTATGGAAAGATTCATATGTGAGGAGAGATGTACTTTCCTATTGTGAAAGAGGAAATCGGAAAAAAAAAAAAGACTAGCTCTTTCATCTCTGGGATGTTCTCAAGGAAGATCAATTTTAGGAAAAACTAAAAAATAAAGTTAGAATCTGGAAATTATTTCCTTTAATACCACCAAAGTCTAGTACCTCTTGGGAAGTCTTTGTTTGCCCTCCGGATACACATGCTCCAGAAGAGAGACCACTGGTCTAATATGCAAAGGAATATTTAGATAGAAATAAATTAATGTGCTTATTTATGAGTGTGTGTATGTCTGCAGGTTTGGGAGTGTGTGGGGCAAGTTACTTCACCAACCAGCCTCAGTTTCATCTTCTGTAAAACTGGAAATAGCTTTTTTAGAGTTCTAATGAGAATTAGATATAACGTGTGCCAAGAGCCTGGCACCCTGCTTGACAGAAACCAGACATTCCATAAATGCTGTTTATCAATTTTCATACAGCATTTTGCACTTGTGGCTCTCACTATCTAGAGTCCTTTTCCCTTGAATCATCTCAAGCCTGGCTCCTTATTATCATTCCATTATAAGCTTTAATATCTTCCTCTGACTTTCCTGAAAACCCAGTCTAAAGTAATCCTCTAATCACTTGCTATCTCATTTCTGTTTTCTTTCCATCATAGCTCTTAATGCTACCTGATATTGTCTTGTTTGTTTACATCTTGTTTGTTTGCTTTTATTGTTTGTTTTTATGCACTGGAATTTGAGCTCTGAGAGAGTGGGATGTTATCTACACCTCCAGTGCCTTAAGCAGTGTCTGGCACAAACTTTGTTTGCTATAAATGATTGTTTAATGAATAAATGAGTCTGCCATAATAAAATACCACAGACTGTGTGGCTTAGAGAACAAGAAATTTATTTTCTCATAGTTTTGGAGGCTAGACCTCCAAGATCAAGGTGTCAGCAGGTTTGGTTACTTCTGAAGCCTCTCTCCCTGAATTGCAGATGGCCACCTTCTCTTTGTGCCCTTATGTGGTTGTCCCTTGGCCTGCATTGTTCTGTCCTAATCTTCTCTTATATGGATACCATTCATGTTGGAGTAAGGCCTACTCATCTGACCTCATTTTACCTTAAATACCTATCTAAAGACCCCATCTCCAACTACAGTCACATTCTGAGATACTGGGGGCTAGGATTTCAACATATGGATTTGGGAGGGATACAATACAGCCCATAACAGTGAGTGAATACTCTGAGTTTCAGATTCTAACCTAAAGCAGCCAAACCATTAGTCCTGACGACTAACTTCAGGAACCTCTGCTCACCAAGTAATAGTTAGGTGATGTCTGGCAAAAACCTAGTAAGCAAAGTACAGCCTCCAAAGTACAGGCTAAAAACAGAGCATACTATATCTACATAAAGTCCTATAAAAATGTTAATGCCAGCATTATTCATAATAGCCAGAAACTGGACACGACCCAAATGTCCACCTACCAGTAAAGGGATTAACAAACTGTGATATATCTATACAATGGAATAACACTCAGCAATAAAAAGGAATGACTGATATATGAAACAAACATGGATGAAACTAGAAAGCAAGATGTTAAGTGATAGAAGCCAGACAGACTCTGTACTGTATAGAACCATACACATAACATTCTAGAAAAAGCAAAACTTTAGGGACAAAAAGCAGATCAGTGGTTGCCAGGGACCGGGGGTAGGGAAGAAAATTAACTTCAAAAGAGTTCAAGCGAACTTTATAGGGTGATGAGAAAATTCTAAATCTTGATCGTGCTTGTGGTTACATGATTATATATATTCGTCACAGCCCATCAACTATAATGCTCAAAATGAGTAAATTTTATTATATGTAAACCATACCTCAATGCAACTGATTTCTCAAAAATTGGAGCATATCAAGAACACTTGGAAATCCATGTTTTCATCAGATAGATTACCATAGGATTTTTGCAAATATCTTTTTCACATATATTTTGGGAAGAAAACAAATATGCACACGTATAAATACACACACATGTTTATAGTAAAACTAGGCAAATAGAAATGTAGATTTCATTTGTAAAGTTCTAGAGAGAGCTAGAGGAGCACAGAGCACTGTCAGTGTGAACCTGGAATTTTCCCTGACAGCTGCTGAGATAATGCCTCACGCATTTCCTCTTGTTTGAATCCCCAAATCCCAAAACCTTCCCTGAGCAGTCAGTGAGGATGTTGGAAGGACCCCTCCAAGCTATCATTACTCGTCTTCACTGACTGGAACAGACTTGAAGATTTTTATACATTTTTCTATTCCATATCATTTTAAAATTTCCTGTTGAAGTGCTTCTCCCAAACAATAAAAAAAATACTGATGCTGTAGATAAAGTAGCACTCAATGGAAATTAAAGCAACTTGAGGGGTTTAGAATACTTAAGCTCCAACTGGAAAAAAGGAAGAATTTGGAGGGAAAAATTGTCTAGAAGGACTATTCCATAGAGGACAGATGGAGAGGATATTTGTGTTTAATTTAAATGTTCTGCGAAAGTTAACACTTGCTGCAGCAAAGAAACACCCCCAGGTTCCTGGCAAATGACAGGAACACTTTATCCTGAATCCTCAGCAGGATCTGAGACCTAGGGATTTTGAATCCATCCGGAGCCAGAGTTCTCTCTTTGAAATGATGCAAACCAGGAAAGGACTCTGAGGAGACTTCCACACCTCCACTCCAAACATATGTGCAACGCTAATCCCCCAAAGTTTCATGTTCTGATTAATTAGAGATACCAGGTTTTCATAATCACTGACTGCTCTTTCTTTCGGGGCTGATTTGGTTTAACGATGCCTGACATTTCATCCACTACACTCTGAGCTTTTTTACAGCAATAAAAAATAACAGCCTCTCTCTCTGACAGCAAAGAAGGTTTATTCACTGCTGTCAAATAGATGAACAGTTATAGCTCTCCTCCGTAGTAACTCACAGCACAATAGGTGGAACATCAAGAATAATTATATCAAATGGCCACGGAAACTGATTCACAGGATGTGCAGGTGAATGCTGTTTCACACTTGACACACTCTTGCGTCTTGTGCTGCTTCCATCAGCGAAGGGCTTCTCGAACCTTCCTCTGCTCCTCATCTGAGTGTGGAAAGCTGCCAGGAAGGTTCCTTTTGAAAAGCTGTGACCTAAGGGACCATACCCACCCTGGTCTTCAAGGACCCGCCTCGGGAAGTGGCCTCTTCACTGCCTCAGTGGAGGCAGCTGCCATTAGTGGAAGCGGCACGTGGTGTCTGGGGCCAGCATGGAGCTGTTGAGATCAGCAGTAAGAAATGTGGATAATGGCACAAGTAGCCACCCAGGAGAGTCTTGAGGGAGAAAAAGGATTAATGACCTCTGAGACTTGTTCTTTTTCTACTCTTTTCCTGAAATGTCAAACCATGGAGCCAGTTATCAATCAAGAGAGTGAAATGTATCAGTGGATGGGTTTGGTTTGCTACAATGACAGTCAGCTCCACTTTTGAATACTCTTTGAAAATAAGTTTTACTGTGCAATGCTGGAGAAAGCCAACAAATAATAAACCTGTCACAGCAATCACCAAGTGCTCTTAAATACAAAAGTCTCTGCTGTGCAGCTAGCTGTAAAGGAAGCCATTCCCAAGCTTAAAAAATTGTCAGTGCTTAATAACTGCATCTGATAGGATTCTCATTGAGGGCTGCTTTTTGGGGTGAGGATCTTCCACGCTCTCAAGGCAGGAGATTCCTGCCCCCACTGGTCAGTAGTTCAGAATGGAGGCCCAGCAGTTCTTTGAGCTCTATTTACTTTCCCAACCGTGCTACAGTTACACACCAACAAGTTCATCTTTTCGTTTAATTCAGAAAACCATACTGAACTGTGCTTATCGTGCATTTTTGGTGGCAAAATTTCAAAGGCAACACCAGTCCATTTAATGAAAACCATAGGCCTCCGGGCTCTGTTCAGCACTCCTCAGCCCTGTGGCCCTCCAGGTGGCCTGCCTGTGCTTCCTCGTTTGTCCTCCCCAAGTAGTTCTTGTTATGCATCATCCCCTGAAGACTCTGTCCCTGTGTCTGTCCATTTCTATCCTCCTCTTTAAAGTGATCAAACCAGAACTTGACAAAAAAAATTAAATTCTCATACAAACCCTGACTTGAGAGAAAGGAAGTCTCTATTAGAGAGCAGAGTGCTGAGTGGACACTTTTCAACAGTATCTTGTCACTTTAGAGGGATTTGGCTGGAACAAACTTTGTGGCCAGATTCTTCAAAGGAGGACCAGGAAAGCTGCCTGCTGGGTACTCTGGTGGGTTCACTGTGAACAGGAACAAGTTGCTTCCACTAAGAAAAGTGCTGTCTCTAATCAAGGTAGAGTTCCTAGGTATTTAGAAGGCTCACATTTCCTAAGAGGAGCCAGGTCACACATTTTTTGGTGTTGAAACTAGTAAGTTACTAGATTTGGAAGTGACAGCTACAAGCTCATAACCCTCAGGAAGGTGTAGAAAGAGGGGTTTTGTTAAATGAGTTTTCTTCTTCTATGTTAAACTTTTCCTTACCTGGACCGTATGGGGGTACAGAGGTACAGAAAGCCTCTTGCTGGCTTCCCTTTTCTGTGATGCTACTGTGGGTCATCTCCAGCGTTCCTAGGGGGCATGTCCTTATTGAGTGTCCATTTGTAGTTATTTTTAGAAAACCTGTCTCTCCTGAGCCCCTCTGAAGAGAGCAGACAATTACATGCAAAGGTGGAGATTCGTTAGTGTGGTCAAGTAGCCATGTCCAAAATGGCTTTCTAGGGTTAAGAACAGATAAATCCTCCCAAGAAAGACATGGAACTAGATGGTCCATGGCTTCCCATCTAGTAACATGAAAACAAGATCCCCCAGACCCAGAGTGACTCCTCACAGAGACTAACTGCTGACATAACAGGATACCCTAATGGCTGTTTCTCCTAATTTATCATTAGACCATTTTCAGTGAATGGTTCAACAACACTAACAACAACAAAAATGTGTTTCCCTGATAGAAAAAGTGATGTTACTTTGCCCAGACTTTCCATGGAAACACTGGTTTATACACTCATTACCAAAATATTCATCTCATTAGAAGATACGTAAAATTGAGTTATATGTTATACCAAAACCATTCATTTTTCTCCATCACTACATCAAAATAATTTAACCAACAAATATTTTTAAACTGATTTTGTCAGTTGCTAAAGCCAAAAAATATTTGGAGTCATACTTGAACTTTCTCACATCTAATCAGTCTAAAACCCAGTCAACTCCACATTCAAAATACACCTCGCATTTGACCAGTTTTCACAATTCTACCAATTCTACTTAGCCATCTTTTGACTATATCATTTTTAGTAGTCTCCCTGCTTCTGCCTTCCCTTCTTTAGTTCATTCTCCACAAAGTAGAGATGTTGGTAAAACATAAGCCATATCATGTAAGTTGTCTGCTCAAGCACTACAATGGATTACCCTGTCTATTACAGAGGTTGGCAGTTTTTTTTTCTGAAAAGGGACAGGTAATACATAACTTAGATTTTGTGGGCCATATGATTGATCTCACAACTATTCAAACTTGCCAATGTAGCAGGAAAGCAGCCATAGATAATGCATAAATGAATGGGGGTGGTTGTGTTTAATACAAACTTTATTTAAAAACAGCAGAAGACAACATTTGGCCTTGTTTGCTGACCCCTGGTATATAAGACCATACACGGTTGGCTTCAAGTTCCCTGTGCTAACAATCTCCTTCTTAATAACTCCATTTTAATCATGGTGGTCTCCTTACTGGTCCAGAAATGTGCCAAACACAGCCCCATCTCAGGCTCTTTGCACTTGCTATATTTTCTTAAAATGTTTAATTGAGATATATATTGTTGCATAACAAATGATACTAAGACTTAGTGGCTTAAAACGACAAAGACATTTATTTTCTTTCATGATTCTATGTGTAGACTGTTCTCAGCTGGGCATTTCTTCTTCTACACATGATGTCAGCTAGAGATGCAATTACCCAGAAGCTCAATTGAGTGGGAACATCTAAGAAGGTTTATTCACCTGCTAGCAGGTGATGCTGGCTGGTACCTGGGCACTCTGCTAGATCTAGTTCTCCTCCACAAGGTTCCTCCATGGGACCTGAGCTTCTTAAAATATGGTGGCTTGGTTACAAGGGGGAATGTCCCAGGAATACAAAAGTAGAAGCTCCAGATCTCCTAAATTCCAACTGTGGAACTTATACAGCATCACTTTATTTATAGGCTAGTGGTCAAAGCAAGTCATAGGGCAAACCCAAATACAGGAGAGAAAAAATAGACTCCATCTTTCAGTGGGAGAAGTATCACAGAATTTGCAGCCATCCTCATTCTATTACAATGCCTTCCTTTGCTTGTACTTTATTTTAGGTCTTTATTCAAATGTCACCTCTTCAGGGAGGTCAGTTCTGGCCCTGCATCCAAAACACTTACTATTTTCTTAACACTATTTTATTTTTTTCTGATTGTAATTGTTCATTGTATACCTTTATGTGTTAATTTGCTTATTTTCTTTTTCCCTACCACTAGACAGATGTGTGTTGTTTGTTCACTATTCTCTCACTGTTTCCTAAAATAATCCCTGACACAGAGAGGGCATTCACTATTTTGTGAATGAATGAATGGAAGAGTGCCAATTCTGTACAATGCACTGTGCCAGCCATTAAAGATAAAACAATTCAATAGATAATGTCTGCTCTGAAAAACTCATAGCCTGAAACTGAGAGCCTGTTAATCTAGAATTGATTTCTCTTTAACTCCAATAATGTGAAAGAGAATCACAAAATTGTGTAATTTACAAGCAAAATTTATAGCGCTCAAAAATGAAAAGGGAATACTAAATATTTAAACAAGTGAGAATACACTGCTCTCCTCTCCTCGGCCAGTGGTAGGGGTTTCCAGGCACCTGCAGCGACAGGACTTCTGAAGCCATTTCAAAGTTCTACAGGGAAGAGTGTCAAGACCGATAACTACTTTCTGCCAGGGGTGTTGAAGGGGGTATTTACCAGATGGTTTTTATTTAAATACTGGAATTAAAGAATAAAATACTGATGAAAAATGGCTTACAAATATCTTCAAAATACAAAGTATGATCTATTTTTTAATCTACTTGCATGTTTTACCATTTGCTCTGATATCTATATCCTAAAAGATGTCAGGGAGAGAGTACTGAGACTGAGAAAATGTATTAGACCACACTAATATGTTGATTATTAGCATTAATATTTGGAATAATTCTATTTACTAAGTAGGGAAGCTCATACAGAGCAATACAAAACAATAGCAATAGTTAGCAAAATTATTAGTGAAACCTAGATATCCAATCATTCATCTCTCAATTCAGGAATTTCTTGACATTCAGAGTAAGAGACGTGTTCACTGTGTATATGTGTTTTGGAAAGTTAGAATAAGATGATATATAGGTGTATAATAAAAAAGTGATGTTTTTCTTCAGGATTCAATTTTGTTCCAGTGTCTACCTTAGACCTTAAGTCACTGTTGCTGAGAGAGAAATTACCCAAACAACTATTACAACCCTGGCCATGTTGCTGCGATCTTTCAAATGGGTCAGAAGTATCTTGGGGGGCCTAGCCTATATTTTCCAAGAAAAGAGAAAGATTATGGGATAGCAAGCATGGTTAGAATAGTGAGTCTTAGAGTACAGGTTACCTCGTATAATAAAGAGAACTCAAAGATAAAATGACTCGAACAAGACAGAAGTTTGTTTCTCTCTCGTAAAAGTCCAAAAGTTGGCAGGCAGCCTAAGGCCATTCAGTGTACTTTCTCCATGATACTATCTAGGTATCTAGGTTACTTCTATATTGTTGCTTCACTCACTGTTCTTGAGTGTGTCACCCTCACCTGCACATTCAAACTTGGATCACCATCACACTTCTGCGTTCTTGTCCCGGAAGGGGAGAAAGGATGTGTGGAGGGTAAACAGCTTATTTTCATACACTCAATCTAGAATTTTCACATATTACTTCCACTTACATGTCTGTCTCCAATGTTTACACATACAGTTCAAAATGTAGTCTCCAGTTGAATGACCATGAGCCCCACAGCAACTCAGAGGATGACAGTATTAAAAGGAAGAAGGGGAGAGTGAAGACTGCAGAACAAGTAGTGTCCTAGACATAGTTGACTAGTTCTTCCAACCCCAAAATTAACAGATTAGCTTCCCTTAATCTGGATGAGATAGTGTTCTTAGGATCTGAAGAATTTAATATTGGTTTAATTATTGTTTCAGAACAGAAAAATAAATAGAAGGGAAATTACACAAGAAAAAATAACATTTTTTCCCTCTCAAAATGTGGAAGATAACACGAGTCATATACACACAAACACACACACACACACACACACACACACAGTGAATACAGGAGAGAAGGTGGTCATTACTTTCTCTAGTGTCTCTTGATAACAAAAGAGATAATCAGGTCAAAAGCAATTATTCATTTTTATATCTGCAATATAAAAGGGGAAAAAAACCAAAAAATAAACCAAAAAAAAAAAAGCCAAGTGGAGAACA
Organism: Balaenoptera acutorostrata; assembly: GCF_949987535.1. NCBI lineage: Eukaryota > Metazoa > Chordata > Mammalia > Artiodactyla > Balaenopteridae > Balaenoptera > Balaenoptera acutorostrata. The sequence goes on along the minus strand of NC_080084.1, from coordinate 22,890,510 downwards.
GAGATGACCAAATTCTCTCACCAGAGAATGATCTTATTTTGAACTCCCATTGAGGAACTGCAGAGCCTGAGTAAATTGAGTGATTATATATAATAGCCACATTTTAATGTTCTTGAATTGAGCACCAAGAACAAAAACTAAAACATTTTCCATTTAAGAAGATATCCAGAGATGATTGTGGAGTAACATCACTACTACCTACAAAATTTCATCTTTATAAAAGAATCTAAGGAGAGATTATACTTATCTAACAGAATGTTCAAGGAGAAAATGAAAATGAAAGAACCAAAGAGAATGACAAGTATAGTATGATGCAAAATACGTAATAAATGAATCATAAAAACTAATAATTAAAGCTGTAAAATCAGTCTCCCAAATATACCTTTGCATTTGTTGAACTAGTTTACTTTTTCATTTTGTTTTCACAATGATACACATAATTCCACATAAATGAAAAACTATTTTTGCACATAAAGACCAAAATACTGTTTATTAACTGTCATTAGATTTGTTCTAGAAGAAATTATTAAAAAAAAAAAAATCAAGACACCATGTAATATTCTATTTCCCTTGGCCCTGGGAATTATGAGAAAACAAAAGGAGGGAATATGTTGCAAAAAAGGACAAAAACTAAATGAATTATATAAATTGTTGCCAATAAATTTATATTGCCATCATTCATTAAATAATTAGGGCTAAGATCTTTTAGGAATGTAATTTTTTTCTAAAGTCATATGTTGATAGTCTATGTAAGAAAGGATTAACTACGAAAAACTATCCAATCATTAAAATTGATTAGAAAAAAAGACTTTTAAAACTAAAGAACACTGCCTAAGGTTTTTCTGCATCTCTGTGATGATCTTATTTGGAAATATTATAAATTAGTAAATAAATATGTGCTGTGTTGCTTTGTTTTATAGTAAACTGAGAAGAACTTCCACTGACCACACGTAGAAATTGACCCAAAGTGAGATGAGTTTAGACTCAGGAGATTAGACAAAGCTAAAGTATCCAAACTCAGAACAGGGATCGGTACTCTTTTGCTGTAAAAAGTCAGATAGTAAATATTTTAAGCCATGTGGATCACATACCTTCTCTGTCCTGTGTTGTTATATTTTTTTTCTTTTTATAACTCTTTAAAAATGTAAAAACCATTATTAGCTTGTAGGCATAAAAAAAGGCCAAGGGTCTTGCTTGCTGAACCCTGCTCTAAATGGCTAACCATGTAATGAGAATAATGCTCAGTTTATATCTCTTCTATGAACATGTAATTTCCTATAAACATACTTATATATTTTTTATGGTAAAATCCTCATGTTCATTGCTAGAAATTTATTTACTATCCTTTTTAACAAGACTCCCATTCCCTACTTTAACTCAACTGCTAACAATCAGGCTGGGATAGCCTTTGGTTTTACTATGAAAGTTATATAGTTTACCAACATGCCAAAGCTCATACATATTTGTAACTGTATTTGTATTGAAGGAAAGATCAACCTATTATATGATACTGACAAATGTGCTGGGCTTTGCACAAAGCATATACATGCGTTATCGCAATGCTATTTCTCACTAACATGCTATGAGGTGGCTACTTATAATCCACATGAGAAAACTGGGCCCAGAACAGCTAACTGACTTTCCCAAGGTCACAGAGCTACTATGCAGTGAAGCCAGAATTTGTATCTTTCTCCTAAATTTAAGACAAATCTACTCTATCTCTTCTTTGAAAATCCCCACCCACTTCCTCAGGAGTCTTATACTTTATGAACTAGGAGATAAACTAAATCTGGTCCTCACCTGTTTTTGTGTGGCCCAGAGCTAAGAATTGGCTTTATATTTTCAAATGACTGGAAAACATTCAAAATTCATGACATGTGAAAATGATATAAAATTCAAATTTTGGCATCTATAAATAAAGTTTTATTGGAAAAGAGCAATACTCATTCATTTTTGTGTTGTCTGTGTTGCTTTAGTTCTACAATGCCAGAGTTCATAGTTGGGGCAGAGACCATTTAGTCTGAAACCCTAAAATATTTACTATCTGGCCCTTTATAGAAAAAGTTTGCCAACTACTAGCATAGATTACGACTTCTCTTTCTTTTATATTCAACCTATCCTTCTAACTAGATATTTACCCACTGTTCTTAATTATATTCAGGTCATTTCCATTTTTAAAAAAAAGAAAGCAATAAAAAGAGCCTTACTCTACCATTTGTTCTGACCACCAGCCTTACTCTCTCTTCACGGCCAAATTAGTCTGGAGGGTTTTCATTATTAGTCTCTCACTCACTCATCACCCACACCAAATTGTCTTTAGGGACTATCACTTTAACAAGTAAGCTTTCAATAACATCACCACAGATTATAAATATACTAGGTCTCATCTGACTTGTCTGTTTGGAAAGATTCTATACTATTGACCCTTCTTTCATTCTGAAGCAAGTTCCTTTCTTTGCTTCTATGTGCAAAAAATGTGCCTGCTTTTCCTCCAGCTTCTCTAGTCACTCTTTATCTGTCTATTGTTCAGATCCATTTTCCTCTTACCAGAATTTAGTAGTGTAATTACTGAGCCTGAAGATTCAGGCTCTTGAGTCTTCTCTTTTTTCAAACTCTGCATCCTCTACATGATTCTTATACATTCACAGCTTCAATTCCTACCTAGACGCAAACAACTCACAAATTTATATCTCCAGTTCAGACATCACTTTTTTTGCTCCAGAGTCATAAATCCAATTTGATATCACCCCTTAGTGTCTTAAATGAGCCTTGACATATACAGAGCCAAACGATAATCCTTCTGCACACACCCATTCTTCTTCCACCCCACCCGCTAATTTCAGACACTGCCACCATCACTCATACAGCTCCTTAAGACTAGAAACCTTAGTACTTGACACCATTTGACACCACCTCTCCCCAGCGTCCCATATCCAGTCCATTAGCAGATCCTACATCCTTCTGGAATCCATCCCCTTCTCCCCATTTCTCACTAGTCCCTAAATTCACATCAGCGTAACCTTTTACCTAACCTGCCTCGGTGTACCCCTCACTGCTCTCAGGTCTCACTCTGGCTCCTTCAGCCTACTGTCTACGCTGCAGCCAAAGTGATCTTTGACTTGGTACCAGGACAAAAGTTTCCAGAGGGAAAGAAAAAAAAAAAAAAGAATATTGACAAGATAAAAATCAAGTTGGCATCTGCAATCAGCAATGAGGAAAATAAGTTTTCAACCTAGCAAACTACATGTAGCCAAAATATTACTATTGTTCGATAGGAGAAAAAAAGACATTTTTAGATGTTCTAAACTTATGATATTTATCTTCCAAATATTTCGGTGGAAAAAAATGATTACTTAATGGTTTATTCCAAGAATATTGAAAAAAATTCCAAGAAAGAAGGGTACACAGTATATCAGAAACAGTGGACCTGATTTAGATGCATAATACCATCCAGGATGCCCACATGTGAACAGTCACAATACCTGGAAAGATCACTTCAAAAAGACAGTGGGGTTTTTAAAAATCAATTCTATGCTGAAGTAACAAGATGATGCTGGTGATAGTGTGAAGCCATATTATTCTTCTTCAAAACAAGAAAGAAAAGATGTGATGAAAAACTCCAGGGAAAGCCACAATAAAACAGTACTAAAAAGACATGGTCCTCAAGAAAGAAAATAAAATGTGATGTGTTCTTTAGAAATTAGCTAAGTGTAAAAAATGACAAATTTTAAGAGGTGGAGGATAGTGGAAAGACATTGAGGGATGCTAAATTCTAAATTACAAAGTGGGTATACTGCTTAAAGCTGCTGGATAAAGAAACAGAAATCTGAATATATTTAATTTAAATATAAATATATTGATATTATAAAGATATCAAATGGAGAGAACTGACTAAAATTCTATCAAATAATGGCAGGAGAAGGAGAGATAAGGAAGTGAGTGGGGGTCAGAGTAAGTGAGCTAAGCTTGTCATCTGTTGTAATAGTGATTTCCTATTACATATAGCTTTTAGTTGATGTAGTAACAAGTTAAGGTAGAAACATCACATGGGATATAAATGTGACTCCCAGGAGAAAATAAAATAGGTGAGCTCTGTGGAGTGGGACGGGAGCTAGATGGAGGAACTTTGCTCTTTCTTTTTGTATTCTGAGCTCCTTGAATTATTTATTTACTAAGTGAGTATATTACTTGTGTAATAAAAGAAGATAATTTTAAAAAGTAAACTGGAGTTTGAAACCATTCAAATATTAAACTTTAGAAGGGACAAAACTAAAAGTCCTGAGAAGGAAGAACAGAAGCCTCACAAAAATAGAGAAACTAAAAATAATTTAGAGAGATATTTATATTCTTGTATATAAAACATCTTGATCTTACTGCCAAACAAATATGATCCTTAATATATCTCTCATAAAAGAAATAATAAGAGAAGGCTATTAAACTCAAGTCACACATACACTGGAGTTGGAAATATACAGAATTACAATGATACTTGTTATTTCACATCAAGCAACAACAAGTTCAAGTAGTTCAAGTAAAACTATCTTCAGCGGACTTCTAACTGTGATAATATGAGGCGAGAAAATTTAAGGGTTATATATATATTCTTTGTTTTTTCACATCTTTATTGGAGTAAAATTGCTTTACAATGTTGTGTTAGTTTCTGCTGTTATGTAATCTCCATATATTACAGAGTTCAGTGTGAAAGTGCTCCCTCTGTCTGTAAAACACAGCCTGGCAGCACAATGTACAATGCATATCTATAATATTTAGCAATGGCAAGGCACTCCATAGATTCCAGCAGGTACCTGCATTCCTCCCACAAGATTTTAAGCACCCATTCTTTTCCATCTTATGTTCTCATGAATATCTTATACCGTTTTACAGCTAAGGAGAGATAAAAGCATAATAATTATATTTAATTATTAGAATAGCTTTTTAAAATCACAAGTATCTACTATGGAATTTGAGGGATATTTAATGCAAAACTGAACATATCCTCCATAGTCATTTTCTTTTTGCAGTTATCTTATTTCAACATGCCCAGTAGTGATGAATCCATTTTCATATATACACAACCACAGAATCTAATATTCAAAAGGCCACCGAAAGAGCACAGTCTAAATCACACCAGGTACACAAATTGCTTCTCTCTTATCCCTGAGAGATTGCTTGCACAGTTCCAGTGACTGGAAGATCACTTCAAAACACAGGCAGATTTACTACTATCAAAAAAGGCAGAAAATAACAAGTAATAGTGAGGATGTGGAGAGGTTGGAACACTTGGGCACTGTTGGTGGGAATGTAAAATGGTATAGCCCCAATGATGGTTATTCAGAAAGTTAAAAATAGAATTACCGTATTACCTTGGATATATACCCCAAAGAACTGAAAGTAAGGTCTTGAAGAGACCTTTGTACACTCATGTTCACAGCAGCATTATTCACAATAGCTAAAATGTGAAAGCAACCCAAGAGTATATTGACAGATGAATGAATAAGCAAAATGTGGTATATACATACAACGGAATATTATTCAGCCTTAAAAAGGAAAGAAATTTTGACATATGCTACAACATGGATGAACCCTGAGGACACTATGCTAAGTGAAATAAGCCAGTCACAAAAAGACAAATACTGTATGATTCCACTTGTATGAGAAACTTAGGGTAGTCAAAATCATAGAGACAGAAGGAATGGTGGTTGCCAGGGGCTGGGGGGAGAGGGGAGGAAATGGGAAGTACTGTTTAATGGGTACAGAGTTTCAGTTTTACTAGGTAAAAATAGCTATGGAGATGGATGGTGGTGATGGTTGCACATTATGAATGTATTTAATACCACTGAACTGTACACCTAAAAAAGGTCGAGATGGTAAATTTTATGCTGTGTGTATTTTATTACAATAAAAATTATAAAACCAGCCTGATTTATGGTTAACAAGCATTCTATCTTATATTAAGTTGAAACTTGCTTCAGTTTTACCCCATTAGTCCTGGTGAGATCTGACCATTAAAGCAACATAGACTAACACTATTTTTGCTTGCACATCACACTTCAAACATTCAAATTTAGCCATACCATATTGTAGGCTTCATTCAATGCAGTTAAATAAACTGATTTTATAATTTTGGTTCAGGGCATAATTTTGAAATCAGATGGACAAGAGTTCAAGTTCTATATCTGCCAATTACTAAGTATAATGTTTGGGACAGGTGATTAACCCTTTTAAGCCCATAATGTATAGAAATAATAGTAGTAAATGACATGTAAGTTAGTTGTGAGATAACACACATATAAGGCACTGATAAACAACTGAGGTATTTGAGTCATTTATTATTTTTATAAGATTAATATTTCACAGGGTATTATGAGAATGAACTGATACAACCCACAGAAAACATTTTGCCAATTCTAAAGCATTATTCAACAGTAATTGTTGTTTCTAACTATGTTTGATCCTTCAATTATAATGGTCAACCTAAGGTAAGACAATATTAAGCTTGTTTCACTCATGAACTAAGCATAACAAACTACTAGATATGCTGCATTTTCTATTTTTACAGATGTGTTGTAGTGGTTTATAACCAGGCATTAATTCTAAAATAACCTTTGAAAAAGATTTTTATCCTTAACATCTATTAATTCCATATATAAACTATGATGAAGCTGAGCCAGGCAGAATTGAACATTCAAGATAAACAATTCTTGACTATTCAATGACACGACTGTAGAACAAAAAATGCTATTGAGGAATGAATGTTATTATTTTGAGTGTCTACTCATGAACTTTATGATTTTCAACATCAAGCAGGCCATTTTGTGTCTCTTGCCTTGAAGCTGAATAGGCTAGCCACAGTCCATCGACACTGGAATAACCCAGAGGCCAGTAAATTGTATCATTATGCAACTCATACCCCACAACTGAGAGTCAGCTTAAAGAAAGAGCAGGCGAGTAGAATTTCACCATAACACATTTTATCAAAACACAGTTCAGCTTTTTAATTAGTATTAATGAATTAATGTCCTACAAGAAATATAGTATCCCATGAATCACTTGGAAAATTCATAGAAGCTACAAGTGTTTATTAGGAAGAAGGAAAGAAATGAATAAATGAAAGGGAAATACAGTGCTTTATGGAATAAATCTACATACAAAATGAAATCCCTTGTACTTTCTAGTCATAAAAGTGTAAATCATTCTTAAACAAGAATTATACTATGTAGTTTTACATTTAACTTAAGACTTTATTAATACTTTGTAAGAGTATCAGTATTCACTTCTTTGAGGCTTAAATATTTGTTTCCAAATCTGCAATAAAGCATACTAAAAAAAACAAAGCTATCAAATACAAAAACACATACAATCAACTTTCTTCTTATGGAGTTTATACTACAAAAGTTTCTGACTAATCAAATGAAATCAGAAGTGTTTAGTGACTAACTTAATACCCCCGGTATCATTTAGCGTGTTTTAACTCACTGATATGAACAACAGGTTAATGTTTGGATCACTGGCAATCATTATGTCATTTTTTGAAAGTTCAGAAATATAAAAGCATATAAACTTAGGAACAATTGGGAGAATATTAGAAAACAAAATTATAATTTGGACATTATTGTTTATATTAGTTGTATTATATCTTTTTTGATTGTGCTGTCTAGAAGAAGTGATAAAAGACAAAGGGCCTACAAAATAGACCCACCTGGAGGTGGCTTCATTATATTAGATTAAGATATTTTGCTTTGGAAGTCCTTTACTACATTATATTGGAATAAAGTAAGACATATATTGTAAAATAGAGCTTCATCCTAAATTAAACAAACATGTATCGTGTGACTAAATTTATGAGCTATGTTTATTATTATGTATAACAGCTTATTCTCTTTGGCAGGCAGAAAAGTAAGAAAATAACTGGAAAATGATACTTGAAAGCACGTACACTTTTTTAAAAGAAAATTTTAAATAATAAAAATAAAAAATAGGTAACATTTATTGAGCACTTACTCTATTACATAAATTGCATCAAATTTGTATGCTTTATATGTATTATCTCATTTAATTTTCCCCCAAAACTATTTAAAATAATTACTTTTATTGACTCCTTGTTACAGACAACAAAACAGAGCATTAAAAAGGTAAAGTGATTTTTTCAAATTCAAATAGTGAGTAAACAGCTGAGTCAGGATTCAAATCCAGATCAGTCCTGAAGCAAAATGCAGACTCACAACTGTTATTATACATACCAGTGATTTTCAAAAATGAGTTGTAACACCAAAATCAAAGGCAACAACAGCAAAAATAAACAAGTGGAACTGTATCAAACTAAAAATTGCACGGCAAAGGAAACCATCAACAAATTGAAAAGGCAACATATGGAATGGGAGAAAAGATTTGCAAATCACCTATCTGATAAGGGGTTAATATCCAAAATACACAAGGAACTCATACAACTCAATAGCAAAAAACCACAAATAACCCAATTAAAAATGGGGTACAGGACTTAAGTAGACATTTTTCCAAAGAAGACATACAAATGGCCAACAAGTATGTGAAAAATTGTTCAACATCATCAGGAAAAGCAAATCAAAACAACAAGGAGATATCACCTCATACCTGTTAGGATGTCTATTACCAAAAACAAAAGAGGTAGCAAACACTTGTAAGGATGTGGAGAAAAGGGAACCCTTGTACACTGTTGGTGAAAATGTAAACTGGTATATCCACTATGGAAAAAGTATGGAGGTTCCTCAGGATATTAATAATAGAATTACCAAATGATCCAGCAATTCCACTTCTGGGTATATATCCTAAGGAAATGAAATCATTATCCTGAAGAGATATCTATTCTTCTAAGTTCATAGGAGCATTATTCACAATAGCCAAGTTATAGAAACAAGTTAATGTCCATCAACAGACGAATGGATGAAGAAAATTCACATATAATGGAATATTATTCAGCCTTAACTAAGAAGAAAAACCTGTTATTTGTGACAACAAAGATGAAGCTGGAGGGCATTACGCTAAGTGAAATAAGACAGCCAAAGAAAAATACTACATGGTATTGTTTATATGTGGAATCTTAAAAAAAAACAAAAACAAAAAAACCCCCATCAAACTCATAGAAATAGAGAGTAGAAAAGTGGTTGCTAGGTGCCGTAGGGTGGGGGAAATAAAGAGAGGTTGGTTAAAGGGTACAAACGTTCAGTTTTAAGATGATGAACAAGGTCTAAGGATCTAATGAATAACATGATGACTATAGCTGATAACACTGTAGTGTATAACTGAAATTTGCTACAAGAGTAGAACTTAAAGGATCTCACCAAAAAAGAGAAAAAAGTAAACATGTGAGGTCATGGGTGCATTAATTAACTAGATGAGAGGAATCCTCTCACAATGTATACACATATCAAATCATCATGTTGTACACTTTAAATATCTTACAACTTTGTTTGTCAATTATACCTTAATAAAGCTGGTGGGGAAATGAGCTGTAAGTCAATTTAGTTACTAATGACCAGCATTTATTTAAAAACATGAAATAGAGTTGAATCAAACAGAAACTATCAGAATGCATTGCAGAAGGGTAAATAGTTTCAAAAAACTTTTATTTCAGAAGACGGATGATAGGTTAGGTAGATAGATAGGCAGACAGGTAGATAAGAGGTAGGTAGGTAGATAGATAGATACATAGATATACACAGATAGATGCACACTGACAGAATGGAGGTCATGTAAGGCATTTCCTACTTTAGAAACACTGTGTGTCAAAACTTAGGTGGTAGAATAATAATAATAATAGCACCAATAGGCATTAACCCACTGGATTGTTTCAAGCATTAAATGAAAGAGTGGACAGTACCTGTGATATAGTGAGTGTTCAATAAGCTTATGATTAGCCTTCAGTAAAAATAAAAGCGTTTTTAGTATTTCCACCCCTACCACTGATAAAAGAGCAAAGGCTGCCTGCATCTTAAGAGTTTTATGAGCCTTAAGGATCTTTCCATTTTATCTAATCTAATAGTTTCTAAGACTTAAACTCCACTATATAAAACAGATAAGTGCAGACTGGATGAAGTGAGGCACAGTTCTGGTCTCTGAGCTCAGCCTGCCCGTTTTGATCATCCAGGCATCAGGCCCAAGTTCACTTAGTGAGCTCCTCCCTGACTATCCAATCTATACCCGTACTTACCACTCTGTTTATATCACTACTTGATAATCTCTCTCTCTTCTTCTTTTTTTAAAAATTTTAACTACCACACTACCACCAGCAACAAATGTTAGGTCTTTGAAAGCAGAACCTAATATCTTATTCACTAGGTAGAACTGTGCCTGAAACATAATAGACTATCAATAAATACTTGAATACATATAGACAAAATCAAGAAGTCAGTGGAATTTACTTCAGTGCCCATCCAATCTTTCTTCATTCAGATCCTCGAGTCCTTGTTCTGGATCATCCTAATCCTCACTAAGAGATAATCAATATTATTTTAAGGTGTCTGCTCCTGAGTGTATAAGAATTTGAGGAGGAGGTTACCTCTGAAAGGCCTTGCAACCAGAGCTCGGGAGGGGCTGGCTGGGGACAGTCAGGCAGAGTCACCATTACCTACAGAGTATCACTAACTAATAAGTACTGAATCTCTCACTTTCCCTCTCCTTCTTTCCCAGTATTCTCCCAGTTGTACTGACAGTGAATCTGGGTCTTGTGTCAGAACCAGAAGAAGTGGGAGCACAAACAAGGGAAAAAAAGCTCTCATGAAAATATGACTCTTTGTGTTACATGAGGAAGTATCAATTTATGTACAAATAAACATTACTTTATTTGTACATAAATCCCTTAAGCATAAGGTATGTTTTCTTATATTAGCAAGGAATGTCTGTTAACCAGGCAGTTGAAGAATCCCAATGCAGACTGTGAAATTTATTGAGATTCAGAAATGATGCTTTCCTGTATTTTCCAGTAAAAATAACATTAGGTTTTTTTAAAAAGTACCCTTTTAACCAGAATATAACCCTTTATCCTTATTGGGGTAAGGGAACATTCAATTTCTTCATTTAGGAACAGTCTTACTCTCCCCTCTGAGCAGTATAATCTAGTTTTTAAAAGCTGGCCTAACCCTTGAATGGAATATGCAAAGATAAGAGTACATGGGAAGATGAGAGTCTTAAAGGGGGCAGAATAAAGAAGACAAAAGGTCATTCAGAAAAATCACCTTTAACACTTAGGAGTCAGGCTGCAGGTGATCAGAGTGGCATGTGTGGAACAGCTCCCACTCCTCAGGGCAGAGCAATAAAATCCTGCTCTAAAGAGAACTGTCACAAACGTCTTACACAGACAAATAAACACTATTTTTTTGGTTTCTTTCTTTCTTATCTTCTTCATTTCCACGAGACTGATCCTCCCCCCCCTTACTTTCATTCTGACTTTAAATAGTCACTTAAAGATCTGTAACGAAGGGCCGCCCATCCCTGGAGCAATGTGCCGGCTTGTGCCTAGCTGAAATATTTGATGTTGTTCAGACATGACCCTGCTATTCAATTTTTACAGATTCTTTTTTATCAAGATTATAATAATGAGTTCCATTCTAGGGCGAGCAAATAATCTGTCAGAGAGCATACTTTATTCCTCCAAGGAATAAACTCTTCCAAGCAAATGGGATCTCATTAACTAACTTAACTGAGAACACATATGCATAATGGCATTAGGCATTTCAAATGGCAAGGTGCCAATTCTGGATTCCAGAAGAATCTAAGAAATAGCACATTAGCCTCTCTGCCAAAGTTAAACCACATACACTATAAAATAAGAACACAGAATACAACAGCTATGACATTTTAGTTAGTATGATGGTTAATTTTGTATCAATTTAACTGGGCCATGGAGTGCCCAGATATTTATATTTGGTCAAACATTATTCTGGGTGTTTCTGTGGGGACTTTTTGGATGAGATTAACACTTGAATAGGTAGACTGAGTACAGCAGATTGCCCTCCATAATGGGGGTGGGCCTCATCCATTCAGTTGAAGGCCTGAATAGATCAAAAGGTTGACCCTCACTTGAGTAAGACAGAATTCTCCTGCCTAATGGCCTTCAAACTAGGACACCAGCTTTTCCTGATTCCCGGCTGTAACTAAGACATCAGGTCTTCCTGGATCTCCAGCCTGCCAACCTTCAGACTGCAGCTACACCATTGGCTCTCCTGGGTCTCCAGCTCACTGACTCAACCTGCAGACTGTGGGATTTGTCATATATATATATTACATATATATAATACACACACATCCTATTGGTTCTGCTTCTCTGGAGAACCCTGACCAATACAGAGGGATAGAGTTAAGTTATATTACAAAACACAAATCTTTTACTTCTGTTTAGATTTTCAAAAGATGGGGTAAATTTTACTTGGTAGTCAGTTTTGGTGAAGTTTCTGGATCCTCCTCTTTCTGTAATACTCCCTTCAATTTCTAATAGGTAACAGTTTAATATTTAGATATTACATTTTTTAAGGAAAAGTGAATATTCTCCCAGTCAACAGAGTAGTAACAGTATCATTTCCTGACTCCTAGAATTTTAGTTGGAATGAACTTAAAAGAGAAGCTGATCCACAGCTTCTGTGTTTGGAAAAGAAAAGGGGCACCAAAAAGGTGAATATGTCTCCTAGGCAATACAGCTCATCAGAGGTGATCCTCAGGCTCAAGTGCAATACGTTAATTCAAATCAGAATTGTGCTGCTACTATGCACAGTTTGATGTTTGATACATCCAAATAAAATTTACAAACCCATCTGAACTCTACCCCATTTCAGAGTTCCATGACCATAAATGAGAGAAAAAAATAAAATTACGAAGAGAAATTCTCCCTTGGAACCTTTCAAATCCTCCCTCCCAGCAAAGCAAGGCACATACCCTGAGCAGCGTGAGATCACTGTCTCTGAAGTTGGTTAGAAATCTATTGATAATCTTTCATTACCTCACAAATGTGGAGAAACTGGGTTCTTGTGGGTATTGATTCATTTACTTCACCTCCTCCTTTGCCTTTTTTCATTTGGCGGGATTGATTTCCTTTCTCCATATAATTTCACTTGTCATATTCATGACTTGAGAATTGACCCTCTTCTCTTTGTACTTTCCTTTATGAGCCACATTTTTTTCTCTTAAACAACTGAAATGCACATTAATAAAAATTATTGAAGATGGCATTTATGAAAATGCTTGCTTTGGATTATTTTTTCTTACTAACATGAATTACTGTACTTCCTACACCTATGAAGAAATATCAAATTAACACCAGCACTTAAATAGTGAAACAAAAATTCATGAGGTGTCCAACTCTAGCCCCATCTTAAACACACCCCAGCAGCAAATTTAATCTTTAGCTCTCTTTTTTCCTACAGAGGAAAGAAATGGGCTCTTTGCCTCCCGGTTTCTAAGGTGATGCCTAAGTTATTAAATTAAAAAACAAAAACAAATCCTTAAAGCTCCCTTAAGAGCTGTAGGAAAATGAGCCTTCTAAAACGCTGGCACACTGGAAGGACCCTGCTTTCTACCCTAACATGAAGATTGAGTCTTCTTGGACCTGAGTTTGGTTGAAATAAACTCAGGTCCAAGTAAAGTTTGATGCTTATAAAATTTCCTTATGTCCAAATATTATTAGTGAATATTGTTCCAAACTAATGATGTAAGACCTGGGAATGTAAGGGCAGAGCCAGAGCATGAACCAAGCCTTCTGGGTTGGGCAAGCCTCTATCGTGTGCAAATACTGACACTGGCCGCGTGCCCCGTCACAGACTTTAGGGAACAAGGAAAGCTACATGGAGATTCACTGCTTTAGCTGTGATCATTGTCTTCTCTTTCTAATTTATCAGATTACATTTTCTGGTATGGGAGTTCTGAGGTTTTTCTGAGGTAGACATTCCAGTTCCTGGCATCTACTGTCTTCAATTATTAAATAATTGAACAAATTTATTTCTCTCTTTCTTTCTTGGCATGAACATGAGAACAATAAAAACCTAGGCAAAGCCACAGAGATCTTAATATTTTTCTAAATTGCCTCATGCAGACAAATCAACTGTCAAAAGCATAATATTCCACTAAGAGTACAAGTGCACACAGTAATGAAGTATTTTTTTAAATTTTATTTTCCAAGCCTTAAGTGACTTGAAGGCACATTACCTAAAGGAGGCTTGAACTATCAGGAAGAGGAAACACTGGTTTGACTGACCTAAAAATCAGGTTTAGTATGTATTTACTGTAATTTGCATAAGTTATTCAAGTATCTTGAGTGTCAATTTCTTCATTGGCAAAGTATGGAAATAATACCAACTCAGTAGACTTTCTGTGAGAATTAGAGAGAATGAACATAAGGTCTTAGCAAACTTCTAGACACTACATGGAAACACAGTTTTCATTTTTAAGAATGTATTTGCAAAATTCGTAGAGAGAAGAGTCAGTGCAAGGCTTAGGATAGATAGATTGAAGTTAGATATTGTACCTTTCTGGAATCTGAGAAGAATGGAAGATCTGGAGCCAGAACCAGATTTAAGGGGGATAAGAGACATGTTTGGATATTTAAACACTACAGAAGGTCAGCATTAAAAAGTACCTGATGATTTTTTGGTTAGATGGAAATATAAGAAAAAGCGTTCAGTTTGGCTGCTAGCATCCCAATGAAATGACCAAGTGAATATAAAAATTGGATAGGGGCTTCCCTGGTGGCGCAGTGGTTGAGAATCTGCCTGCCAATGCAGGGGACACGGGTTTGAGCCCTGGTCTGGGAAGATCCCACATGCCACGGAGCAGCTGGGCCCGTGAGCCACAATTACTGAGCCTGCGCGTCTGGAGCCTGTGCTCCGCAACAAGAGAGGCCGCGATGGTGAGAGGCCCGCGCACCACGATGAAGAGTGGCCCCTGCTTGCCACAACTAGAGAAAGCCCTCGCACAGAAACGAAGACCCAACACAGCCAAAAATAAATAAATAAATAGTGAAAAAAAAAAATTGGATAAAATGGGAATCTGTGCTGGGAAACCAGAATGCCAGCTATGTACCAGAAATATAAAAAAATTCCTGCTAGATATAGTGCAAACATTAAAAATAAAACAAGTTAGAAAAAGATATTCTTCCTGCCCTCATGAGAAAAGCACAGCATTCTGGGAGCTCCATATTGAACCTCCTGAACACCTGAAACCACACCTACCACCGGCAGTGAGAGGAGTTAGAAGTGCTATTACCCCTAGTGCATTCAGGAATCACACCACTCAGAATCCTTGCTAATTATGAAGAGCAGCCAAAATTGCAAGCAGATGTAATCAGTGGGTCGGGTATCCACAACAGCACAGCCAGCAGGAATTTAGACCACTGGGGCCTCTCCATGGTGTAGACAACATAGGACATAGTATAGACAGTTGTTCAGGGCATAGCCACAACTTGTGGCCGGCTTAGAGAATTTATCTCTGGATTTATCAACATGGGAGTTTTTTGAGAACTTGATCAGAGCAATTTCATTAAAAATAATATCAGTATCTTTTTAAACTTAAAAAAATAATTTTAAGACCATATTGAAGAACTTAATAATATCCCGTGTTGGTGACGGTATGGGAAATCGGTAGTCTTGTTCATCAAATATAAAGGAAAATTTTTGTGGAAGGCAATTTAGCCTAAAAACTGTCCATAATGTTTCAATAAATTGAAACTTAGAAATTTCTCAAAGGAAGAAGATATGGATGCACACAAGAATTTATATCCAGGTCGTGTTCGTATTTGCCTGACTTAAAGTGGCAAAAAACAAATTGAATATTATCTGTCAGTCCCCTCCACATATTGCCATTCTATGTACTACTTTACCTGCCAAAACATCTTCTCCTTTCCTAACTTGTGCTTCTCCTTTCTGAGTCAGCTCATGCCTCACCTACTCTAGAACCTTTTCCTGACATCCCAGGCTGGATAAGAGGTTCCTCCTCTGAACTCCTATAGAGGTCTCTGCATATTTTTTCATCACTGTGTTTATCACATTACATTAAATCTGTCTGAGTGACTTTCTTCGATACTAAGCCACAAAATCCTGAAGTACTCAAAAACAGTTTTTGAATTGAACTGATGTGAACTATATAACAATAGGGAATACAGAAGGGACAGTCTGGTGGAAGTCATGTGTTCACTTTTAGATATACTGAGTTTGCAGCAATGGTAGAATATTCAAATGAAGATTTCAAGGAGAACTTTGGAAAACTGGCAGGTGGGAATTCACATCTGAGGATCAGGAAAGAGGCCAGGACAAGACATATTATACATGAACTCCAGTTATTTATTTAGAGGTAACACTTTAAATACGGATGAGAATATCTATCTATCTATCTATCTATAAAGAAAAAAGAAGGCAACAGAAAGAAACTTTGTGAATGCCTGCAGCCAGAGGATTAGAAAGAGGCTTGGAAAGGACAGTGTCACCAAGGCCAAATAACAGAGAGTCTCAAAGAAAAGTAATCCATTTGTCATTTTGTTGTTGCTGTCTATGGTTAGAGCAGTGATTCTCAGCCTGGGATGATTTTGTCCCCAGGAAAACATTTGGCAATGTCTGAAGACATTTTTTGTTTGTCACAACTGGGAGAGTGGGGATGGAGGGCAGGGGACGCTACTGGAATCTAGTGGGTAAATGCAAGAGATGCTCCTTCTATTACTTTGCTATGACTGCCCTAACCAAATAGCACAGTCTGGGTGGCTTGAAGAACAGAAATTTATTTTCTCACAGTTCTGGAGGCTGGAAGTCCAAGATCGAGGTGCTGCGAGTCTAGTTTTCCCTAAGGCCTCTCTCCTTGGCCTACAGATGGCTGCCTTCTTGCTATGTTCTCACATGGCCTTTTCTCTATGTGTGCACTCCCCCAGTATCTTTTTGTGTGTCTTAATCTCCTCTTTTTATAAGAATACTAGTCAGATTGGATTAGGGACCACCCAAATGACCTCAATTTAACATAATTATTTTTAAAGACCATCTGCAAATCTAGTCACAATCTGAGGTACTGGGGGTTTGGGTTAAACATATGAATTTGGAAGGGACACAATCTAGTTCATAACACTCTTTTCTTTGGTCCCTTCAAATCCATGTCCTTCTTACAAGCAGAATATATTCACTCCTATATCAAAAGCCCAAGTCTTAACCCATCCCAGCATCAACTCTAAATCCCAAATTTCAACTAAATATCATCTAAATAAAGTGTGGATGAGACTCAAGATATGATTTATCCTGAGGCAGAAATTCCTCTCCAGCTATGATTCTGTGAAACCAGAGACGTAATATGCTTCCAAAATGTAATGAAGTGGCAGGCATAGGATAGAGTTTCCCAGTCCAAAAGGGAGACAACTGAAAGAAGAAAGAAGTCAGAGGCCCCAATCAAGTGTAAAACCTAGCAAGGAAAATTCCATTCAATTTTAAGGCTCAAGAATTATTTTCTTTGGCTTGATGCTCTGTCCTCTGGATGCACCAAGGTGACAGCCCCGCCTTCTGGGCCCACTGGAGGGCAGTGTTGACCCCTGAAGCCCAGGGCGGTAGCGTGGCCTGCTAAAATGGAGGACGTCTGCGTTGGGAGTGACAGTCCGGCCAATCTCGCAATTGCCTTCGGGGTCATTATTCTTTTCTTGAAATATAACTCCTGTTTTCAGTCAGATAGCTCTATTGGTCCTCCCTGGAATCCAACAGCCTTTCATTTTGTCCCATCTCTATTCCCTTTAGTCCAAGCTGGCAGTGTCTCTGTGGGCACAGTCCCATCTGTAATTCTGGCTCCTGCTGAGATGGCTGATTGGATCCACGGATCACATCTGTAGTCTCCTTATGAAGTGACTGTCCAGCTATACCATTGGTGTTCTTTCCGGAATATGCTTTTTCATTTTTTGCAATATGGATAGACTAAGAATTTTCCAAATATTTAAGTTCTGGTTCCCTTTGGCTGAACAATTCCTTCAATGTATCTCTCTCCTCTCAAACTTTACTGTAAGCAGCAAAGGGAAACCAGATTGACATTTCAGTGCTTTACTTATGTATCTCCTCAACTAAATATCCAAGTTCAACATTCACAAATTTTACCTTCTACAAAACATTAGAGCACAATTAAACCACGTTCTCTGCCACTTTATAACAAGGATCACTTTTCCTCCAACATCTAATAACATGTTCCTCATTTCCATCTGAGGCCTCACCAGAAACACCCTTAATATTTCTAATAACAATCTCTTGAATACAATCTATACTTTTTCTAACATGTACCTCAAAACTCTTCCAACCTCTACCCATCACCCAGCTCCAAAGCAACTTCCACTTTTAGGTATATGTTACAGCAGCACTCCACTTCTTGGTACCAAATTTTATGTATGTCAGCATTCTCCAGAGAAACAGAACCAACAGGATGTGTATACGTACACAGAGAAAGAGAGATTTAGGGAATGGCTCACAGAACTGTGGAAGCTTGGCAAGTCCAAAATATTACAGGCCCATAAGATAATTCTTTTCAGACTGGAGACTCTGTTGCGGTTCAAGTCCGAAGGCTATCTGCTGGCAAAATCCTTCTTGTACTCATGAGGTTGGTCTTTGTTCTGTTAAGACCGTCAACTGGCTGGATAAGGCCCACCCACATTATGAAGGGCAATCTGCTTTACTCAGAGTCCACTGATTTAAATGTTAATCTCATCCAAAAAATACATTTACAGAAACATCCAAATAATATTTGACCAAATATCTGGGCTCCATGGCCCAGCCAAGGTGACACATAAAATTAGCCATCACATGGCCTCATCCTACAATGCACAAGACAGTTACCTGCAACAAAGACTTAACTGGCCCAGAATGTCAATAGTACTGACATTGAGAAAGTCTGGTCTGGAAAGGTGAAGAGAATATTAGAATGGTCATGACATAAACAGCAAAGCCCATAACAGAAAAAATAGAATTTAGACACCTTGAAGGCAAAATTGTTGGTACATTCTCTTTTCAAGTTACTCCCACAAAGGTCTCAATAGAAGTGCTCACAGAATAGTGGGTAATCAAGAAATGTCACTGACTGACAATAAGTGGACTCCGTGACTGGGAAAATGAGAGAAGTAACGCCAATATAAGTTTTATTTGGTTTCATAACATTCCATGGGAGAATTTTTTTCTTGGCCATGGGTTTAACATATTCATTTTAAAAGTTGACTGTTAAAATAACAGACTTAGCTTATTTTCAACCTTTTAGCCTATGCCACTTTATAGTGTGGCTTTTTGTCATTGTTTTAATCAGTCTTAGAATCTACTATTGCCTTAAAGCTAAATTAGGGGTTTTATATTTGGAAAAAAGGTATTTTGGCCAAATATATGTAAAACAACAAAAACAATAACAATACCTATATAAAAACCACACATTTTATAAATTTAAGAATTCCTAGTCTTACAAACCAAGAAGATTCCTCTTTAAAAGGACTTGGATTTAGTTTTCTGAACTAAAAAAAAAAAAAAAAAATTTTTTTTAAATTAGTACAAGCATGAGTTGGTGCTATTTATTTGGTTTTCTCCCATAATAGCATTGCTTTATAGTGACTTAAATTAAAAAAGAAGTGTATCTATTATTTTAAAAATTTATAGCTTGAATATCTTAATTTCCCCTATACAAAAATTGAATAGCTCTTTCTGGTCATTTTTAGTAGATACAAATTGATTACGTAATCAAAGTCCTTCCACTAGGAAAAAAAAAATATGTTGTGCTGCATTCTCTATACAGTCTTTCATAATTCATCCTGATCGACGTAGCAAGCAGAGCTGAGAGGATGCTGAGGCTTCACAAAGTAATCAATGAAGTACCAGTGATGCATCAAAAATAGCTGCAAGGCTATCCATGGTGCTTTATAGTTACAAATATGCTGTCAAAAAATAGACGCTTTTTTTTTTCCCTGAGTATTAAGCACTTGTTTCTAGATATTTAACTGACCCCTTAGTTCTGCATTCTGTTAAGTTTCACTCACAGAGAAACTGTTCACTTTCTTTAGGGACCGACTGCTGGCCATACCTTAAGCTATCACTTCCTACTAAATATTTACTGCAATAATCCTCACATTCTTCCCTGAGTCATTCATATACTTAAAGACAAATCCTAATTTCATAGACCATTCCTCAGGCTGGTTAGTCATGCCTAAGTGGTTCTTCTTTGGGCTGAGCAGTGTGAGATGACCATGGTTAGCATTTCCATATTTTTTAAATTAAAATAAAGTTGCATGAAGTGCATTGCTTTCCTTATAAACTTTGAGTCACGTACTTTTAGTTAAAGAAGACGTAAGAAAAAACTACTTTATTTGCATCTTTTTTTTTTTTTAAACAATCTTGACTGGTTATCATTGATGTAACCTTAAGAGATAGGGAAGCAAAACAGTGTAAATTTATATTCGATTGAAGGTCAAGGAATACTTTGTCTAAGTGTCACTGACAGCACTGGTTAAGACCACTCACCTTAATCAACTACAAACCAGACGGAAACTACTGGAGCTCTGAAACACAATGAAAACCCAAGTATGTGAACTTATTATTTCAAACCTGGCACTTGCCATATCAATGTTCCCCATTTGAAAGATTTCTTTTCCAGAAATGCTTGTTTTTATTTGTGAGATATTTAACGGCATAGTAGTCGTATTATTCAAAGAGATATTAAGTCTGACTCATAACAAAGTAGAAGTAAAATCTATACCTTTCTTTGAGTTGAACTGTGTTATTTTAATAAGCTTTTTATTTTGGAATAATTTTTAGACTTACAGAAAGTTTGCAAATATAGTACGGAGAGTTCCTGTATACCCCGCATCTAGTGCCCCTATAATTAACATTTTACCTTGTCGTGGCACTTTATTCAAAACAAGCAATTGACATCGGTATATTTATCAGTTTCCTAAGGTTGCTATAGCAAGTTGCTACAACCTTGGTAGCTTAAAACAACAGACGTTTATTCTCTCACAGTTCTGGAGGTCAGAAGTCCAAAATCAAGACATCCCCAGGGCCATTCTTCCTCTAAAGGCTTTAAGGGAAATTTTGCTCTTTGCTTCTTCTGGTTTCTGGTAGTTGCTGAGATTTCTTGGATTTATGGCTCCAATCATCAATCCCTGTTCCACGATCACATTGCCTCCTCTTCTTCTGTGTGTCTCTCTGTGTTTCTCTTATAAGGTCACTTGTCACTGGATTTAGAGCTTCCCAGATAATTCGGAGTGATCTTATCTCAAGATCCTTAATTACATTTGCAAAGATACTTTTTCCAAATGAGGTAACATTCACAGGCTCTGGGGATTAGGACAGGGACATATCTTTTGAAGGGGCCAACATTCAACACACTACATTATATATTATTAACTAAACTCCAAAACAATTGTTCCAACAATGTCATCTTCCGGTTCTAGGATCCAATCCAGAGCACCACAATGCATTTACTTGTCATATCTCCCTCATCTCCTCTTGTCTGTGACAGTTCCCTGGACTTCCCTTGTTTTTCATGACCTGGGGAGTCTGGAGGTGTACCGACCAGCTATCCAATAAACTGCCCCCTCACCAATCGCGGTTTTTCTGATGTCTTTCTCTAGACTGGGTTTAGAGGCTTGGGGGGAAGAATATCACAGAGATGAAATGCTTTTCTTGTCACATAATATCAGAGGTACATGATATCCACAAGACATCACTGAGGATGTTAACTTTCATCACTTGTTTAAGGTAGTTTTTGCAGGTTTTCTCACTCTAGCATTACTATGTTTTTTTTCTTCCCCTATTCTATTCTATGGAATCAAGTCACTAAGTCTAGCCCATAGTGGTTAGGTGGATGGCGGGCAGGGATTAAGCCTCACCTTTATAAAGCAAAATAACTACATATATTATTTGGAATTCTTCTGTAACTTCTCCCCCACTTATTTATTTTTAATCATTTATTCATATCAGTATAGATGTACATACATTTATTTTATACTTTGGGTTATAATCCAATATTATGTTACCTATTTTGTCACTGAAATTGTTCCAGCTGGAAGTTCTTTCAGGTTGGCTCCTGTGTCCCTTTGACAGGCCCCAATCCTTTAGGTTTTATTGAACACTTCTTTACTTTCTGGTACTACAAGTTATCCCAGGCTTATCTTGTATTTGTGGTTTACTTTTTAAAGTCAAATAAAATATTAAATACGCAAGAGTTTAGTTGCTTATCTGGAATGAGGAAGGGCACTTGCCTTTTAATACCTCTTGGAATCTAGTAAGTGAAAACAGTGGCACAGTTTCATAAAGTGATGATTAAACAAACAGCCAAGTTAAAGAGTTATGTGAGATAAGTTAACTGCTTTTCTTACAACTAAATGTGCATGCCTCAAGCAGAAGACAGGGATGAAACACTGACTTCTAATAACAGAGTGAGGAACTCTTGACTCCAGCACAACCTCAGCTGAGACTGTCAACTCCCTCATGGTGCAAACCTCACTTGGCTGGAGACCTGGCACTCCCTCCTTACTTTCTTTTAACTTTCCTCAGTGTTTGTAAATGGAGCAATGGTGTTCTCTCATGAAATCACCAATTGAATAATACATTGTTTTCATACAAGAGTTTTGGCCCTGGAGAACCCAGAAAATTTTACAATGTAGGTATAGGTCATGTACCCCAGAAATGAAGTGAAACAGCGCTGCCTGTAGAAGCCTGTGAGTACACACTTGGAATAAACAGCACTATGCAGGATTTCAACTTGTGTATTTGTTTATACTCTCCCTAGAAGAGGAAAGGGAAGAAATGCCTCCCTGATTATTGTTGGACTTTCTGGGAGGCAGGCTATACTTACCTAACACTGCTTGGTCAACTGCACAATAAAACAGGCCACAATTAAGGTACTATATAGCAATAAGGATAACTTCAATAACATATGATATTTTACTGTTTTCAAAACACACACACACACACACACACACACACACACACACACACACACACAATTTCATTACCAAACAGCTCTGCCAGATGGGCAAGGAAACTATCCAATATATTATCTCCACCCTGGGGATGAAAAAGCCTGCAGGAAGACAGGCTGAATTTCTTGGTGCAATCATAGTTATTTACTTCAGAACATGAGGATTCAGGAATGCCTTCTGAATCATTTTGTATTAACGATATATGCACAGAAAATCACAAAATGTGCTATATATCTAAAATGCTCTTTAATGTTCTTATGGAACATATGAAGTTAATCCCAATGAGAAATATAAAAACAGTTACTAAGCAGTCAACCTTTCCTCTAAACACAAGTTGCATTTATGTGACCCAGTGTACTTACAGCCTAATTAACCAGATAGTTTTCCAAAATTTAGTCTGGCATAAATCCTTAAAACATCATTTCAAGGAAATTATGTGTGTATTAGTGTCAAGGTGGGAATATATAGTGTTTCTTCCTTTAAAACAAGAAGTTATTTCAATAATACATATTTTAGAAAACGTGCATTGTAAGATTTTAAATGAAGAGATTATGACGTGCTCTTTTGCTTTTTGGCATGGAACATTTTAAAAATAGTGTATTTTGCCTTGTTATTTCTACAAAAGCACTTAGCAACCTTTCATACTTTCAACATCATTTCTTGACAAGACAAAGAGAACTGTAGTCTGTGGGTGGCACTCTGAAGTAATAATCAGAGGATTGTCATAAGAAAGAACATCATGTCAGCTGTTAGAATGTTCGCCAACTATACTTGTCTGAGAATCAGAAGAAATGTCTTCATGATTATTTATGCTATAGAGTGATTTTACTTTTGATAAACAAATGAAGTCGTTAATTCTAAAGGGTAGGGCTTCACTAACGGAGTCAGCTTTAAAAGAGTAAAGGAAGGAGGAAATTAAGCAGTCCGCTTATTTAGGATTTTTTTCCTCTGCTTGTCACTGGTCTTCTTTTATCTTCTCTTCAAGACAACTGTGATCTAAAATATCACTGAATATGAACTGTAGGGAACTCTCGGAAGAATTAATCAAACATATTTTGATGTTTGGTTTTTAAGTGCAGTTAGGAAATTACCATCCCCAAAACTGTTAATTAACGCTAAAACTGACAATTATTCCATTTCCTTTTCTCATCAAAGTGTGGGTGAGTGCTTCATTCTCTTTGGATTTTCAGAGTGTAACAGCAACAGCATATAAATCTGACTTCACTTCTTTCACTTCTGCCATACATGAAGCATAAGGGTTGTCATGGTACATCTTCCTGCTTCTTTTTACTTCTCACCTATTTGAGTCTTTATATTTAAAACAGGATTCAAGTAGACAACAGAGTTGGGTCTTATATTTTTATCTATTCTGATAATGTCTTTTCATTAGTGTATTTAGACCATTCAAATTTAAAGGGAGTATTGATATAATTGGATAAGTGTCTACCATGTTTGAAACTGTCCTACTTCCTCGCATTTGTTCTTTGTCTATTTTTGTTTCCCCTTTTTCTGCCTTCTCTCATTTTAATTGGGCATTTTATAGGATTCAAACTTACCTCCTCCCCTACCATATCAATTATACTTCTTTTTAAAAATTTTAGTGGTTTCCTTAGAGCAATATATTTTTTAATTAAGCTAAGTTCACATTTTAAATACCATTCAAGTACCTTATAACAAAGTATTCCCAATCGTTCCCTTTTATCCGTTATGACATTGCTATTGCAAAGCATTGAGTTGTATCTCCTTAAAATTCGTATATTGAAGACCTAACCGTCAATGTGATAGTATTTGGAGACAGGGCCTTTGGGTGATAGTTAGATTTAGAAGTCATGAGGGTATGGCCCTCATGATGGGGAAGAGAAGGAAGCTGGTAAAAGACCAGAGCTCTCTCTCTTTCTCAACCATGTGAGGACACAGCAAGAAGGGAACTGTCTGCAAGCCAGGAAAAGGGTCCTCAACCAGAAACTAAACTGAACTGCACACTTGTCTTAAACTTACCAGCCGCTCGAACATGAGAAGTAAATGTCTATTGTTTAAGCCACCCAGTCTGAGCAGACTAATACACTATCATCTATTTCACTTAACTATATATATGCTATAATCATAGTGTTATTATTATTACTTTTAAAAATGTTATCTTTTAGATCAATTAATAAGTAAAAGATTTTTTTGCCTTCTTTTACTCCTCCAGTGCTCGTCCTTTCCTTATATAGATCCAAGTTTCTGACTTATATCATTTTCCTTCTTCCTGAAAACTACTTGTAACTTTTGTTTCAAAGCATATCCGGTGATGAATACTCTCAGTTTTTGTCTGAGAAAGTCGTTATTTCTCCTCCACTTTTGAAGGATAATTTCTTTTGACACAGAATTTCAATTGGTAGGGATTTTTCTTATTTCTTTCTTTCATTTCTCTCTTCACTCCACTCTCTTCTTGATTGTATGGTTTCTGATGAGAATTCTGTGATTCTTATCCTTGCTCCTCCCTAAGTAAAATGTTCTTCCACCTCTGGCTCCTTTCAAGATTTTCTCTCTGCTTTCTAAAGTTTGAATATGATATCCCCCTGTGTAGATTTTTTGATATTTATCCTTCTGGGTGTCTCTGAGTTAAACAGATTTGTGATTTGTTGTCTATCATTAATTTTGAAAAGTTCTCAGCCATCATCACTTCAAATATTTCTTCTGCTCTGTTCTCTCTTTTTTCTCCTTCTGGTAATCCAATTAGATAGATGTATGTTATACCTTTTGTAATTGTCCCACAGTCTTTGGATGTTCTCATTTTTTTATTATTATTTTTTTCTCTTTGTATTTTAGTTTAGAACATTTTTATTGACATACATTCAAAGTCACTAATTCTTTCCTCAGCTGTGCCTTGTCTACTGATGAGCCCATCAAAGACATTCTTTATTTCTGTTGCCATATTCTTGATTTCTATAATTTCCTTTTGATTATTTCTTAAAGTTTGCATTTCTCTGCTAACATTAGCTACCTGTTTTTACATGTTGTCTACTTTTTTTTAATCAGAACCTTAACATGTTAATCATAATTATTTTACACTCCCTGTCTGCTAAATCCATAATGCGCCATTCCGAGTCTGATTCTGATGCTTGCTTTGTCTCTTCAGACTGTTTTTATTTGGCATGCCTTGTAATTTTTTAATTACAAGAGATTAACTTTTTAATTAATAGGGATAATCTGTCTTATCTCTGCCTCTATCCCTATATCCATGGCCTTTAGTGTGAGGATTTACAGTAATCTGGCTAGGAGCAGAGCTATGTTTAATGTTTACTGTAGCCATGGATGCCAGAGGCTTCAAATTGCTCTAGTGTCCTTTTTGTGTGTCTGTAGTTGTCTTTGTGTTTCCTTAAGAACTATTCTTCAGATAGAGTCTGTGTCTTTCAGCCCTTTCATGTGTAATCCACCATTACTATACTGGAGTCCTGTGTGCACAGTGCTAACGTGTGGTGGGTGGGAAGCATTCTAGAATCTCATGATTAAATCTCAGTGTTTTAGTTGGCTTATATTCCTGACCATCACAAGTGTTTCTTAGCTTTTCCTCCCTCCCTCAGTGGTAATACATGAAGGCTAGAGGGGGCTGGAGTCAAAGGAATACCTTTCCCCCAGGTGGGATAAGTCCCTGGTAGTCTTTTCCCCTGGATTCTGGGCTTTTGTTACAGAGGGCTCTGAGCATATTTTAAAAGGATTACTCTTCCCCTCCCTCTGCCACAGCCATAAGAGGCTCTCTCTCAGCCTTTCATCTTGAGATAGTGGTGGGATTCTGAGTTCCATCTGGAGTGCAGGGGCTCCCAAAGATTAGGGTCCCCAGAAGTGTCTCACTTTCAAATCATTCCACACTCCTCCTCTAGCAACTTATCAACACTACCATTTAAGTGTTCCTACATGTTTTTGGTTCCTACTGCCTCTGCTCCAAGTATGTTGGTCTTGGCTGTGATTCTATGTATTTGCCTATGATTCTCTGCATTCACTACCTCTCCAGATTTCAGGATGGTGGTTTGCCCTATGACCTCAGTTCTCTGCTAGATCCAAGAAAAGTTGCTGATTTTCAGTTTATTAAGCTTCCTATTTTATGGACAGAGTGATGACTACCAAGTTCTTTATGTATCAGGGGAAGCTGTTAGAGGAAGTCTTTAGATTTAGCACTAGACTATTTTTACTCAGTAATTTCCTCACTCAGGACAGTCCCTGGAATGTATCACTATACTTCAATTTAAAAAAAAACTGTATTAAACAAAATCATTTAACATTTAAATAAGTGATAAAATAGCCCAGGATTCTGGATGTGATAGCTAAAAAAACCAAAAAATGACTGCATTAATTTTAATGTATGAAAAATTATATCCCAATAAATTTTAAGAAAATTTTATTTTATTTTTTGTTGTTTTTTTATCATTTAATACATTTTAAAGTGTATTCAATTTAAAAAATATATTTATACATCACTGTTGATAGGATTCTCATAACTCAAAGTTTTTCCATATTCTTTTTTCTAATTTTAGTATTTTTTAAATTTTTAAATTTTTATGCAATTTCTAAAGGTTACTTTGCATTTACAGTTATTACAAAATATTGGCTATACTTCCTCATGTTGTACAATACATCCTTGAGCCTGTCTTATACCCAATACTTTGTACTGCTCACTCTCCCACACCTATATTGCTCCTCCCCCGTCCCCACTGGTAACCACTAGTGAGTCTGATTCTTTATTATATTCACTAGTTTGTTGTATTTTTAAGATTATACATATGAGTGATATCATACAGTATTTGTCTTTCTCTGTCTGACTTATTTCACTTAGTTTAATGCCCTCCAAGTCCATCTATGTTGCTGCAAATGGCAAAATTTCATTTTTCATGGCTGAGTAGTATTCCATTGTATATATGTACCACATCTTCTTTATCCATTCATCTGTTGATGGACACTTAGGTTGCTTCCATATTTGGCAATATTAAATAATGCCACTGGGGTGCATATATCTTTCATAAAATATATTTTATGAAAAGTTTAAATCATATATTAACTGAAAACAGAGAGAAAAGAGAAATCCTTACCCTCTATTTTGTTTCTACTCTTACTATGAAGGGATATTTAGTATACTTAACATTGATAGAAAAGAATAAAAGTTTGGCAAGAAGGTTGTACAAAAGCTCTAGTTCTTCTAAATAAGTTCAAGTTTCAAAACACAGAAATTATACCCTATGTATTTTGGTCACGGTTCTTCGTTGTCAAAAGCAGAATCCATTCTAATAGTTTAAACCGTGCTATGGACTGAATTGTGTGCCCCCTAAATTGCTATACTGAAGCCCTAACCCCTAATGTGACTGTATTTGGAGATGAGGCCTTTATAGAAGTAATTAAGGTCAGAAGAGTA
Source organism: Balaenoptera acutorostrata (assembly GCF_949987535.1). Taxonomy (NCBI): domain Eukaryota; kingdom Metazoa; phylum Chordata; class Mammalia; order Artiodactyla; family Balaenopteridae; genus Balaenoptera; species Balaenoptera acutorostrata. The sequence continues at coordinate 22,862,200 of NC_080084.1, read as the reverse complement.
TGGCCCTGATCCAATACAATTAGTGTCCTTATAAGAAGAGACGCCAGAGAGCTTGCTCCCTCTCTGCCATGTGAGGATGCAGCAAGAAGGTGGTCATCTGCAGGCCAGAAAGAGAGCTCTCACCAGATATAGATGCTCCTGGACCTTCATCTGGAACTTCCCAGCCTCCAGAAAATAAATTTCTGCTGTTTAAGCCACTTAGTTTACAGCCTTTTGTTATGGCAGCCTGAGCAGATTAATACAAAACGAAACTGCTTTATTAAAGCACACTAGATTGCTTACAGAATCTCTGACAGGGCAAGGAAACCAATTTTGGTTGCCACTCAGGTTATCTGCCACTAAAACCTCTACCAGAGCATCCCAGAGAAACCAAGTATCTCCAACACGTTTTCCAGAGCCAGCCTTCCCTCCACGTGGTCACTGCCTCGGTTACCTCCTTTCATTCTTCCAAGTCTCCCATGGGGGTAGCTGCCTGGCAGAGCCCAGGTGGGCCAACCCACAGAATCCACCCCACCCATGTGTCCAGATCCCTGTTGGTAAGACCTCTGAGCTGCTGTCAGGGCACTTCAAGCAGTTCTTCAAGGAAAAATTGAAGAAAACCCGAAAATATTCTATAGCTGAAAAGGGGACCAAAGAATCCCAGACCAGACCTGTGAGTCTAATGTTCCTCTGCCAAATTTCAAAGGAGACTGTTAAAAGGATGATTTTTGAGTCTTTAATGGAAAACAGTAATAATCACTGAAGACTATACAGTTTCATTACGAACTAGGTTTCTCAGAATGGTATGACTGATCTCAGAATGTCATTCGAGCGTTTCCCATACTATAACTTGCACAGGATTAAGAAATGTGAAACAAGTTCAAAATGGAAAAGTAGGTAATTGATTGATAGCATCCTAAAAGGGAATTTCTAGGTACCTGCCAGGAGAAACATTTTTTAATATGAACACACACACACCAGCTTGTCGAATTTGCAAATGACACAGTACAGAGGCACAGGTTAAAGAGAGAGCCTCTGACACTATATTTAATTTTTTTCCTGCTGCTTTTGCTGGTGGACTTCACTCTTGCTCCATTACCCCCACACCTCCCACCTTGAAACTTGTTAAGAGTGCTGGGCTTGGATGAAAAGATCACTCCCACAATGTATCTGTTTGATCTTAGCCAATTCATTTCATCTCTATGGACTTCTGGTTTATCATTCGAACACAAGGATCATTGCCAAGGACCACTGCAGCTCTCAATCCCCATGATTCTTATGAAACCTCTTGTGTTTGGCAGCACTTTTATTCTTTTCTGAGAAAACAGCTTTTAATCTGCTCTTACCTATGAGTTTCATGAGGCTATCCTATTGATATGTTACTGAGTACTTGGAAATCATTGGTTACAAAGGACAAATAAATAGTAAAGTATCTTTTCTGAAACATCTTTGTTCAAGACCCCAGCTCACAGCACTGTGCCTCTTAGTATACCCAGGGAATGATTTAAAAACAAACAAAATCAAACAAACAAAAAACTGGAGGAAGGAGAAAGAATGAGGGAGATTATAAATTGTGTTTGAAATCTTCTAGTGATTAGCCTACTCCTGGAACTTTTTAACAACAAGAATGATCTTTAAATTATATTGTGTGTTCAAATCCCTCTGATTGAAATACCAGAGCAGCTTAAGCTGAAATGAATCTAACGAGAGTGGAAGAAATTCTGGTAACCTCTCAGACTGTGTCCATGGCTGGTAGGAGAAAGTGTCACCATCCAATTTTCCTTTCTTTCTCACTACAATCCTCATCACAGTAAGTGCTGCCTTGATATTTCACCAAAGTGCATACTACACTGACATATTGGGGTCTCTGCAATTAGATCAACTGGCTATTTTTATTACTTCATTTTATGGCTTTCAGAAAAACCAACTCACCTGTGACATGTGGAGTTTTAAAAGAAGTAAAGCAGTAGATCATATGGGAAGGGGCATTAGCCATGAGTAATTTACATCTTGATATCAGGTATACAACAATAATTAGAAAATTTTATTAGGGTGATAGAAAGTGAGAACAGAGTTCTTTTTAGTTTCAGTTTCGCTTCTTTCACAGATTCCAAATCTTGAGGTTCCAATAAACACCATTCCCTTTAGTCATCTCTGCATGAGCACAGTCATGCCGGTTCAAAGCTAATAAACACCTATGGTCTACGTAACTTGTTTAAATGATGCATTTATTCTCAGGCTCATTGTGAGATGTTGATAAGCCTCATTTCATAACCCAACAGAGTCTAGGCACTGTGAGAAAATTAATCAGAACAAGTAGAAATGCCGAATCGTCAAATTCAGTTCCAAAATTAAAAACCATCTACCCACAATTTATATTCTATACATCTGTATACTTTCTGGCAAACTACTTTGTACAGTAGTCCCCCCTTATCCTTGGGCGATACATTTCAAGACCTCCAGCGGACGCCTGAAACTGTGAACAGTATCAAACCATATATACGCTGTTTTCTCCTACACATACACACCTATGATAAAGTTTAATTTATAAATCAGGTACAGTAAGAGATTAACAAGAATAAGTAATAATAATATAGATTATAACAATATCCTGTAATAAAAGTTATTTGAATGCGTGTAACCGAGCAGGACCCTGGGAGGCCTTCCCAGAATAGACCCCCACCCCTGTCCTCTGCCTGCCTTTTGTCTGCAGAAACGCTTTAGTCAAAGAATAAATTTAATCAGAGAAGTGAGAAAATGCAGAAAGAAAGGAAAACAGTCAAGCAAGACAAAATAATAATACTTTAGCCATTAAACAAAGTCAAGGACCTTTAGTTCCTCCTCAAGGACTATAGATACTGTTCTGAGCCGCGTCCTGCGAGCTGTTTGCCAGATGCTAAAACCCCCGCCAGGTGGGAGAAATAAACTGCTGCCCACAAGCACGTAGACCCCAGACTGATTGGAACCAGGTTGATGGTGTTGACTCCTGATTACCTCACCACCAACCAATCAGAAGAACGCCCACGAGCTGCTCACGCCCTGCTCCTTGAACACGGTAAGATTCCTCACTACCCCCTCCAGGGCGGGACACACAGTCTTGAGGGCATTAAGCCCGCTGTGGCCCCCTTTGCCTGGCAAAGCAATTAAGCTATTTCATTCTGCTTCACCCAAAACTCTGTCCCCGAGATTTAATCCGGCACTGGTGTACAGAGGCCGAGTTTCCGCAACATGTGATCAAAATATCTTATGGTACAAATTTAATGCTTTTTTCATCTTCACTAAGCACTTAAGCACTTGTCACATAACTTTTGCAGTCTGAGGTGTGACAACAAAACTAGCACAAATTTCTTTTTCTTTCTTCACAATTTCAAGAATAGATTTGTTCTTACCGTAGGTCTTAGCAACCTCGTCAGACGATTTCTTTTTCCGTATCAAGCCACCTCTTCACTTAAAGGAAGCACTTTACGACTTCTCTTTGGCATATCCGAATTACCAGAATCACTATTCTAGCGTTTTGGCGCTGTTATTAAGTAAATAAGGGTCACTTGAACACAAGCGCTGTGATACCGTGACAGCCGACCCGCTAGCCAAGCTGGCTGCTAAATAACTAAAGGTCCGGAGTCCCCGGACAAAGGGATGATTCACGCAAGTCCGGGCGGGATAACGCGAGATTTCATCACACGAGATTTTATCATGCTACCCAGGTGGTGCATAGTTTAAAAGGTACGAATTGTTCACTAATGGAATTTTCCATTTTAAAATGTTTGGACTGTGGTTGACTATGGGTAGCTGAAACTGTGGATAAGGAGGGACTACTGTAAAATAAATTCATAAGTAATGATCTTGTGCAAAGGCTGACAAAACTCTTTCCTGAGCCCATTTGATTTCTCAGATTTGCGAAGGGAAGAAATGATGGATATTAACAGAGAATTTCTAGATTTGGGGCACCGTGTTTGTGAAGAACCCCAATTCATATTTCCATAGAACCAATGGGCCCCTTTCCCACCAACATGAGAAGCAGTGGGAACTGAGAACTCACCTTGAACACCAAGTTTGTTCTCTGATAAGCATAAAAAAAGACCTTCAAATCCTTTTCCCCAGAATGCTGCACATTTTGATGTAAGACCTCTTCTTACTGAAGCTTGCTAAAACTGTCGAGTCCCTCGCTGTCTGACCTGCTCTTCATATTCTGCTGAGGCCAAAATGTGTCAAATGGACAGATTGCTCTGCCAGAGACAGTCAGATTTTGTCAAACTAAGAAAATTAAATCCAGGCCCTGCCATAAAAACACAGCTTATGAATCTGCCGGACGCACCAGCGAAACTGGTCTCGTTCACAGCTGCACTCCCTCCTTGCATTTCAACATTGGCCCAATGTTGATTCAAAGCATAACCGAATCAGAAATCTCTCAAGCAACCTCTGCTTCAGCTGACACAGACGACTGCTTTTGGGTAAGTGGTGTTTGTCAACCCCCAGTCTGAATTGCTGACCATAAAACATGAGATAATAAACAAGAATTAGCTCCAGAAGAGAAGCTCCAATTGTCTGAATTTGTCTTTTCCTGTTTTTTGTCCCCTGGGAAAAATAGGAATTCTTTACTTCATCTTTCATCATGTTTTAGTATTTTAGGGGGGTCTATAGTCTCTAAATTGGTTTGGTTTTCAGGTAGGATTAGAATTCTAGTTGCATTATCATTAATAGTGTGATTTTGCAAGTTAATTTATGATGGTTAAGAACTCCCTATTGAAGAAAATAGTCAAAGATTAGATACATAGGAACACAGCCAGGTATTCAGGGGAGATATACCGTCTGGAGCACTTCCTTCTGGGGTGTTTCTGGTTTGCCTTTGTCCTGGGGTATCTAATGTCTGTCTGACGTGCTCTGAAGGCTTATGGGTGAGCTCTGGATGGATTCTAAGGTTTCTGCATAAATCTCAGAATTCTTCATTTCCTCCACATAAATATTCCAAAGAACAGATGGCTTGGAAATTATTGCATCACAAAGTGAGACAGAAATAGGAATGACCTTTCTTGCTCAATTACTAATCATCATTTGATTCTGGCTAGTTTGAATGTAGCGAAATGGTTGCATCTACCTTTAGTCATAACTCAATTTCCAGACAAATTATATATTGCCAGAAAAGTAAAACCTACACTGATACTCCTGTATATGAGACAAAGTTTTTCTAGAAAGAAAAGAAATGGCCAGTTTTTTAAAGTATCATTTTAACTAATTCTACCTGTGTTTACCTTTTGCTTCCAACCAAAAGGTTAATTTGGATTCAATCTTCCAGAGCATTGAAAAATTGTGTTCATAATTATTATTTTATTCTTCCTGGTTTTAATGTGTCAACCCTAACCCCTACTCCCAATGAGGCTCAGTTATTTATTTATTAAGCAGTCAACTACTGGGATGGAGAAAGAATGGTCCTTACAGCCTGAAACTATGAATGCACTGCTTATTATAATTTGCTAGAATTTAGTATGAACACATATATATGCGTGTCAAGTTAAACAGCTATAAAATTACTGTAGAGTTGGAATATGAAATGAAAAAACATACTTCAAGTATCTCTCAGAGTTCGTTCTTCCAAGAATAATTCTCTTTAATTAATTGGTCAGGTGCTTACTTAAGTCATGTCTTTAAATCTCAGAGCAGAAGCAACAATCTATGTTTAATCTGTTTTCCCAAATGCAAGTGGACTTGAACTGAAAATTTAAAGGTGAAATAAAGCTGTCAAACCTATTTTATGATGATTTGCAATTAACATAAATAAAATGAATACTATAGAACTTTGAGGTTCAGCTATGACTGAGACTTGTGTTATTCATATCTGTTTGCTGATTTTCCTCGTTTCTAATCTTTAAATAATTTACTCTCTATCCTTTTCATCTTTTTTTCCACCTGTTGAAATAAAACAGAAAATCTGTTTCAAAAACTTATTTGTTCTAAAATTAAAGCTACCCAGCTATTAAACAGTGCCTCCTTTGTCTACACTTTGCCTTTTAATTCTCTCAAGGCATCTAGGTAATTATTCATTTGACCTTGAAGTTTTGACAACTTTTATTTGTTATGAGCCTATGAATTCAAGATCTAGAAAGATGGTCATTACCCCTACATTACATTCAACCAAATTACAGAAACAGAAGTGGTAAATATAATACAGCAAAATATAAAACAGTGGTAAATATAATACAGCTTTCTACTGAAGGGGCCCAGACAATATCAGGTAAAGCACGGGAAGGGAAAAGAACTTTGAAGTGGTCGTAGATGCAAAGAAAATATGTGAATGTAAGTTCTGATCTATGGAAGCTGAAGGAACTAGCAAGGACATAAACCTCATTTTATAGCTTGAGCATTTAAGGTATGGAAGATAAAGCAGAACTGTGATTTGTAGCTACCACAAAACATACCTTTGCTGCTAATATCTGGCATCTTAACTACCTTACTTGGAAAACACTTTCTGTACTTCAGACTTTTTGTATTTCTATGCTATTGACAATTGAGTAGAGTGTCTATTAACCTCATGGGAAAAGGATCTAACCCAATTTTTTTTTTTTTTTAGTAAAATAACCGTTAAAGAAGTAACAAAGTGTTTTTATTTCTCTTGTTTACTTAACAGAGTGAACGATTAAAATATTCACCTTAAAAAGTATGTAAACCAATAGAACTCCAATCACCCTAGGCAGTTTGGGTGGTGTTCTGTCTAGTTTTTAAACAAGTCTTTTAGCAGCTGAGCCTCTTCTTCAACTGAAATCACACACAGGACTTTAGTTTGTAGAACTGATTAAAATAAGGTCAAGGCCTACCCCACTCTTCTCCAGGACTTGGACCACACACACACACACACACACACACACACAGAGTGAGTGTGGTCCCTGAGGAGATCCAAGGAGCCCACCCAATTTAGGGTGGTTATTTAGAAAATAACCCTACTAAATGGTCTCTCAAGATGTCTTCCAGCCATTGGTTAAATGGTTTTTTCCTAAAGTGCTGCTAGGGCTAAAAAAAATCATCTTTTTAAGATTAAATGGACAGTACTTTTCAAGTGTCATTTGTTATTGCCAATTTTAATTTTCTCTCTGAAGACACAATCCCATGGTCCATACCCTGGAGTCAGACTGTCTGATTCCAAAACTTAACTGTGACATTTACTAACTGGATGACCTTGGAGAAGTTACTTAACTTCTCTGAGCCTGTATGTCCTCATGGATAAAGTGGTATAATAAGTGTAATTACCTTCTTAGAGTTTTTTTTTTTTTATAAGTTAATCCATATGGAGCCTTTACAAAAGAGCCTGGCACATAGTAAGCACTAAGTATAGGCTACTATTATTCAGTTCAATAAACCAAGTACCCACAATGAACAAGGCACTAAGAGTTTTAAGACAATGAACAAGGCACTAAGAGTTTTAGGCAGTAATGAGAATTGGTAATACAAAATCCTAACCCACACTAAATTTCCAACATCTCTAGATAAGGATCCATGTGAGTGCTTAACTTATAAGCCCTTATATAGCTAAAGAAGAGTTTCTAAGTCTTATGAGGCTCAAGATACCCAAAACATTCACCAATTTACTTGGACCAAGCTAAAAGAGAACAGATGCAAGATGCTAAATGTAATTCCAGGGTCCATTTCATTAACAATGACAGGTAAGAGCTCAATTGCTCCTAGGCTGTGGACTCTCTGATACTCTAGAACATAGAATGGGAGTCCTCTGCCCTCCCTCCACAAGCCTATCAACAGGACCTGTATGAGCCCAGGCAGAGAGGTTGCTGGCCCGCTGTACCAAAGCACAGAGCAAGAAAAAAGAACAAACAAATAGGTCCTGCCTGAAAAGTGTGTTTTAGCTGGTGAGAATGCAAAGTGGTGCAGTCTCTTTGGAAGACAGTTGGTGCTTTCTTACAAAACTGAATGTACTCTTACCATACATTTCATCAATCACACTCAACAACAAAGTCTTAATTTTTTAAAAAATGAAAAAAAAGGATGAATGATTTAAGAAAAAGTGTTTTTATATATACAATGGAATATTATTCAGCCTTTTAAAAAAAAAAGGAAATCTTGCCACTTGCAACAGCATGAATGAACCTGGAGAACATTATGCTAAGTGAAATAGTAAAATACATCAGACAGAGAAATACAAACACCGTATGATCTCACTTATATGTCTAATCTAAAAAAGTCAAGCTCATAGAACCAGAGAGTAAGTAGAACAGTGGTTGCCAGGGACTGGGGATGGGGGGATTGGCAGTAGAGAGAAGTTGGTTAAAAGGTGTAATGTACAGTATAATAACTATAGTTAATAATATTGTAGACTTGAAATTTGCTAAGAGTGAATCTTAAGTGTTCTCATCACACACACACAATGGTAACTATGTGATGGATGTTAATTAACATAATTGTAATTATTTTGTAATGTACATGTATATTAAATCATCACACTGTGTACTCTAAATATATATATATATATATATATATATATGTATGGTTTTTATTTGTCAGTTATACCTCATTAAGATGGGGTGGGGGGAAAAAGTGAATTTTGCCATCTCAACACTGCCCATTAGAGAACCATGGCTAATGAATGCTGGGCTGTCACCAGCCTCACCAGGTGAATCAGTCCATCTCCCAAGAAGAGGAGCAAGTAAGGAGACTCAGTGGTTCTCAAGGGGGTCAGATAGCACCACTGGGGGAAAGAAAGGGTTTAAACATAAAGGGAATGTTTTGGGTTCACACAATCAGCAATCGCAGGGAAGCTACACTGTCCTGAAATGAGAGTCACAGTTCTATACAATGAAGAATTGTCAGGCTCAATGCACCTCCAATAAGAAATGGTAGAAAGGTAATAGAGACAGCTTCTCAACACTTCCACTATGGACTAAAGGTAATGGCAGAAAGTCCTTTCTCTGTGACCTTAGGAGGAAAGTAGGGAGAGGAGGAGAAGTATCCTCCATGCCACCTCTAACACACACACACAACAAAGGTGGCTTTCAGCTGGGATCACAGAGGTCTCCCGAGGAAAAAGTTAAGTACCTAGAAGCAACAATTGTTTTTATAAATGTTGATATGCAAGAGGCAGAGGGTATAGCATGGAAGAGGAACAGGGACAGAAAACAGTTGAGAAAGGGTGGATGGGAAATAATGTGTAAGTAGGTGCCAGAGCTGAAGGAGCACAGAGGTCCTGGTGGGGTGGAGGGATAACCACTCTGTAAAGTTGAAACCCAGTCTGTAGGTAATGGAGAGCCACTGACCTCGTTGGGTTGGAGCAAGTATACGCTCAGAGAAACAACAGATAAAATGGATTCAACAGGTAACAGCACAATTTGGAAGGTTACCCTAGCTGTCTCAACAGAAGGTATCACAGCCTTTCTTCCTTATCTGCCAACCCACATCTCCTGCATTCTGCAAGACTCAGAGCAACACAATTCTTCATAGTCGTTAGCATATAAATACACAATTTGCCTTATGATTTTTGTAACCATATCGATCTGAAATTACTCTCAACCCTGAATTATAGAGCTGAAGCAAACCTTGGCAGTTATTTGGTCCAACCCTCTCATTTCTCATAGGAGGGATCTGAAGATGAGAAAGTTGAAGGCATTTTTAACAAGGTCATACAACTTCATATGCATAATTTACTTCTCTAATTAGTCAAGTTCCTTGAAGACACATACTATACCTTGGGGTTCTAATATGTGGTTATTCAACTTTTTTAAACACCGCTTAATCCAGTACTTTGAAAGTGACCAGTCTTCACGGGAATATGTGTTGCCCATATAGAATTTTGGTGAAGGACATCTAGTTAAAAAAAAAAGTCAAAAAAAAAAAAAAAAAAAGATTCAGTATAACAGGATTCCAGTTCATTCTCAAAACCAATCCCTACAGAAAATTCTAAATTCTTGTGTTTTCTATGTGAAAATGTTTATAGACACTTCCTAAATAGCCTAACTAGATTTTCATAGTCATGTAATAACAAAAAAGTCAACCTGACTTCTTCCAATCACAAAGATTCGCAACATCAAGAGAATATTTCCCACAAATATAGAAAATATTGAATAGAAAAAATAAATTCGTGAACAGCAGCCATGGAGCTAGCATATTAAATCTAAGATATTCAGTTCTCTTTGCAATACTTGCATTAGTGATGAACTACCATTTCTACCCTGGGTGTAAGATTTCAGCCCTCCTTTCCTTCTGAGAACTCTGTATTACTAGTACTTAACTTTAAGAAGTCAATTCTTAGGATAAAAATATAGCAATGAAATCTTCAGCCAACTTTGCAGAGCCTCTGGGAGATTTGCACACCTAAAAGTTACCCAGACTGCAGCTTCTTCTAATTGCCAGATTATACCTTCTGGTGAATAGCCATACCTCTTCAAGAATAATCTCTGTAAACCATGACAGACACCTTGGAATGTGACTTTTACATAAAGCTTAAATAGAAAGTTTCATTAACTAAGTATACAATGTGCTTTAAATATCTGTCTTGGTTTTATCCTACTTCCAAAGTGAACTCTAATCAAGCTTTAGTAAAAGTCTTTAAATGTTAATTATTTGATGCATGAATGCATTTAACTGGCTGCCATCCTGATTTGGCAAAGAAAGAAAATGTTTAGATGATTTTCCCAAACCTGTAGGAGAAAACCTCTCTTGCTCCTTCAATGTTCCTAAATTCTACATTTTGGTTTGAAGATGTTTTAGAATAACAATATCGTGGGGGTTTTTTTCTTTCTTTCTATTTATCTTGATTTAACTATTCAGAGGCAATATTTTGTATATTCCATGACTTTTCCTCAATTCTAATGATAGAGATGATTTCCCACTTCCAGAGGTTTCCCAAGAAGGGTGAAAAAACTTCTACCCCACTCCCAGCTGAGAAAAGTGTAGGAGGAACATTGCTCTTCTTTCTCCAACTTACTACTTTACCCCAAGGAAGCAGGAATGACTAATAACTAGGGCCCTGGAAAAGAAACTCTTGAGTTTGCTGTTTGTTTGTTTGTTTTTTTCTCAAATCATCTCGCTCAAAGGAGGAAGTCTCACTAATTGAAGAAAAACATACTTGCTAAAACATAGTCACTTTTCATTGTTATTCTATCTACCCTTTCTCAGAAGTAAGATTGAAAGAGACGAGTGACTTTGTAAAGCTAAACACAACTCAATGCAAAGCTGACACAGACTCATACAGAACACTGCATATGACATTGCCTCTGCTCGGATAGCAGAGACACCTAAAATTCACAGGTGTAAAAGTGAACTCTTGTTCACACCACCTTTCAAACAAGCTCCTTCCTCTGTGTTCCCCAGCTCAGGCAATAGCACCACAAACTACCAAGCAGTGGTAGATTTCTCTGCCCCTGCTGCGGTATAGTTGAAGTAGGCATGGCCCCCAGGCCAGATATGTCTTCTTAAATGTAGTTACCAGTCCAGATTAATCAGCATATAGAGATATTTTGATCTCCATCTATATAATTTCTCCTTCCTCATTCTTTTCCTTCTCCCTCACATTTTAAATGGTTTAGAATTTGGAGATATACGGATTATAGTACAGTGAATTTAATAACAACTTTATAAGGAAAAATAAAGTACCAAATTAAAGACCCACTTTAGTTTAAGACACATTTCAATCTAAAAATGTTCAAATGTAGGGGCAAAGGGAGCCTGGAAAATACAGTAGTTTGGAAAATATCTACCAGTCATATATTTTTACTTATCTATTAGCAAAAGAAGTATCTAATTAGTAATAAATATTTATTTTCTGAGGAAAGATTATATTTGAATTTTGTTACAATATATTACTGTAATAATAGAACCTTCTACTACTGAAGTCACATGGTTTCCAGAATTATCTTTCTCCTAGCACCATCATGCATGACTAAAACTTTGAGCACCATTGCATCATTCCTTCTGAGCTGACACAACACTGCTCATCAAGCTTCACTGATGCCATCCCAGTCTACTGGGAACAAAGTATCTTATTGCAGAGATGGAATTGTCATGCAAAAAGAAAGTAATGAAGCACAGGTGGTCCTTGGACTATGGAGAAAAGGTAGAATTGGGTCAGGACCAAACCCTGAAATCATAAACTAGGGGATGTGACCACTGTGGGGGGAAAAGCCTCAATCATTCACAATCCAGAATTTTCCAATTTTCAGCCCCACAAAAAGGGTGACTGCAAAGTTTTGTATGATTTGCTATATGGGAAGAAAAGCCTCTACAGGAGTTAAGCTTACAAATTTATCTTGCAAGAAGCGTTGTAACAGTCTAGGATGCTCTAGTGTTATATAAGGATACATATTTTTAAAGAAACTATTTATTTAAAATGTAAATTTGTATCCCTCAGAAAAGGATTTAAGATAGCTAACAATTATAATTAGCTTCAGGAACAAACAAATAAACACAGAATAAAATATAAAATTGTCAATTAATGACCCCATAATAAATAGCCAGCAGTTGAATAAAATTATCCTTTAGGCTGAGCCGTAAAGTATCAACACAGGCAAAGTTAATGAATATTTTATACACTTTAGTTAATAATGGACTTTAGATGTGGCAGGTATGTATTCCAGAAACAAGCAGAAATTTGAGTATTGTAAGGCTCTCTATCCCTGTTCGCTGATATTATGTCAGCTATGGGGCCATTTCCAATGAAGGTAGCTGCATGTCTTTTGATTGATGATTTGAAGTTTTTCAAATTTATTTGTATATATTGATGACTCACAATAGTTGTTTTAGGCTAAATAACACCCCAAAGAAAGGTAACAAGTAGGATAAGATGCATAACTTGCTCATTGAGGGTTTGGGCTCCACAATCAGATAGGTTGGATGAGAATGTCTAACTTGCACAGCTCTAGGTCCTTAGACAAATTACTGACTCTCTGTCTCAGTTTCTTCACCTGTAAAATGGTCAAAATAACGGTACCTATTTCATGGCTTACTGTGAGGGTCAGTTCATGGAGGTAATGACCTAAGAATAGTGCCTGGCACATATTAAGTCCTCAGTAAATATAGCATTAGTAATATTGTTGATATTAGTATTAGATTTACCATACCTCTTGCTCAGCTAGAGAAGGAACAAAAGAGAAAAAAGTGTCATTCTGTTTATATTCAACTTTGGTTGATATGGAACAGAATCCATCCAGTTGCAAATAATATGAAATAGTAAGTAAACTAACTTGCTAACACTTTGGTGTTTAAGTCAGTTCCGGCAGAGAGCGCGGTGAGAAGCGGATCGCGGCCTTCTAGCCCGGGGCCCTCCAGGCCCTCCGGCCTCCGGTCGGCAGGTGAACTGGGGGCCCCCGGGACAGGCTCAGGCTGTGTCTTGCCGAGCCCCAGAGCCCTCGCCGCAGCCGCCCACTGGCAGGGCCCGAGCCTGGAAGCAGCAACGAACGTCTCCCCCACCCCCACCTCCGCGACCTAATGGCGGCGGCCCCTTGGAGCCCAGATCCCGCCCACCGCCGGGTCTCTTGACCCCACGCTGTAGGGGTTAGGCGAAGCCTCCGGCAGGCCACCGAGGACGTGGCGCCTTTGGGCGTCGGGCGTGGCAGGGCGAGAAGAATGGTGGCCACTGGAACGCCGCGGAGGGCCCTTAGAGTTTCGAGGGCCCGGGAAGGGGGGTCTGCGTGGACGCCAGCTCAGCCACCCTTAGGCCTTGGAGCCCGCGCGGATCCGGGACCTGAGGTGACCTCTCTGTCCCAGTTGGACGAGACCTCACCTCGTCCGGAGAACTACGGACAAAGGCCTGAACGGGCCCGGAAGGTGAGCGGAGCCCCGGTCGACGACGGGTGGAACGTTAGCGGGTCATCGGGCGGTTGGTCGTCGTTCTACCAAGACTTAGATGTCGGAAGATAGAAATGGTAGAATAACGTACCACATGCGGCCAATAGGAAGTGCCCGCCACCCTTTGGGAAGATTTACTGGCCGTTTATAGAAGGCCTGTGTATATAATAAGAAAAAGCTGCTCTCAACTTTCCCCCCAACCTTTCGAAAGAAAACTTTTCGCTACATATAGGCCTTCTAGATGTGAAGAGGTTGCCGACGTATGATAGAGTTAAAGTCACATGTCTTGTAAATGCCCATTTGTTTCTTTAAAAAAACCGTAGAAAAGAAATGTCTTCTGGAAATGACTTTTCGAAATGGAGTTGTTTGACCACCTCTAGAGGCGACATCAGGAGCCACAGAGGTCCACGTTTGTCCAGTGGGTTAGAGGACATGGAATGGCAGACGTTGAGGAGGAAGAAAAGAAGGTTCTATGCCAGACTGGTCACAGTTAGAAGACTTTTCCATATTAGAACCATTGTTTTGTGTGTGCATTTTATTCCTTACTACTGTAATGTAGTTGACAATAAGTACTTTTTTGAAATATCTAGTCTTTCTAGATGTTCTGAAGTGCCTGATATATGTTCAAAGTAGAGGTAGTAAAAAGACATTTTGTAAATATCTTTTTGTTAAAATTCGTATGAAATGTTGTTTTGGGGGGGAGGGGTGGCCAAACCACCTTTTTGAACAGTACGCAGTATGCACTGTGTTTGTGCACTGGTTCAAGGTCGGGGAGAGGAGAAGGAAGTGCAAAGAGCTCTGTGCCAGTGTGTTTATAGTGAGGCAAGATTAACCATTGTCTTTTTTATGTTCCTGCATTTTGTTTCACTTTGCTGTGTATATAGTGTATATAATGGACAAATGAGTCCTAATTTACAACACCTAGTCTTTCTAGATGTTAAAGAGGTTGCCAGTGTATGACAAAAATAGTTAGTAAATAATACATTTTGTATATTTTGTGTTAAAATTTCTAGGAAAGATTGTCTTCTGAAAATTTGAGCATTATAGCCCTCTGGGTTGGAGGCGGGGGAGAGAGAGAAGGGGGTTGGTCTTAAAATGGCTAGAATGCTGGTATTTTGAAGACACTTTCAGATTATAACTGTTACATGTGTGCAGTTCGTTCAATACTGTTCTGTATATAGTGGACAAATTAAGTCCTTATTTGAAACATCTAGTCCATCTAGATGTTTAGAAGTGCCCAACGTATGTTAAATGTAGAGGTAGTAAAATATCACTTTGTAAATATCTTTTTGCTAAAATTCATAGGAAGTACTGTCTTTGGGAATGTTAAATGTTAAACCACCTCTCTGAACAGTATACTATTGTCTATACTTGTTCAGTGGTTTGGAGGAGGGAGGGAAAGAATTGCAAAAGGTAATATGCTAGTGTGTTCATACCTGGACGTTTTCATACAAAACCATTTTTTGTATGTTCATTTTGTTTTGCTGTGTATATAGTGTATATAATGGACAAATTGAGCCCTAATTTTGCAACATCTAGTCTCTAGATGTTAAAGGGGTTGCCAGTGTATGACAAAGTAGTTAGTAAAATTAGCACATTTTGTCCACTTTATTGAAATTCATAGGAAAGCTTGTCTTCTGTAAATGACTTTTGGATATGAATTTGTTCAACCATCTCTAAGCATTACACATGCATGTACTTGTCCACTGGATTGGCGGCGGAGAGAAGGAAGTGAGGGAGGAAATGGTTCAGGCCAAAATGGTCATATTTAGAAGATACCTCAGATTATAACCCTTGTTACATGTGTGCAATTTTATTTAACAGTGCTGTGTACATAGTGGACAAGTAAGTTCTTATATGAAATATCTATTCTTTCTAGATGTTTAGAAGTGCTTGATGTATTTAAAAGTAGTTTTAGTAGAATAATGCTTCTTGTAAATAGCTTTTAAAAACTGATGGGAAATACTGTCTTTGGAAATGGAATTGTTAAACCTCCTCTCTGAACAGTATACTCTGTGCTTGTTCATTGGGTTTAAGGAGGTGGGCGGGAAGATTGCAAAAGATGTTTTGCTAGCAGTTACTAGAACATTGCAACTTACCCATTGCTCTATATGTGACATGCATTTTGTTTAACTTTACTGTATATATTTTGTATATACTGGACCAATGGGTCCCAATTTTATAATATCTAGTTTCTAGATATTAAAGAGGTTGCCAGTGTATGACAAAAGTAGAGTTAGTAAACTAACACATTTTGTACACTTTGTGTTAAAATTCATTGAAAGGCCGTCTTCTGAAAAGGACCTTTGGAAGTGAAATTGTAAATCATATCTAAGTGACACCTGTGCCTGTACTTGCCCAATGTTGGATGGATGGCCGAAAGGAGGTACTGGGAGAAGTGAAGTGTTCTAGATTAGAATGTTCCTATGTAGAAGACACTTTCAGATCTAACCATTGTTACATGTGTGTAGTTTATTCAACACTACTGTGTATATAGTGGACAAACTTAAGTCCTTATTTGAAACATCTAGTCTTCCTAGATGTTTAGAAGTGCACAAAGTATGTTAAAAGTAGAGGTAGTGAAGTAACATATTTTGTAGATATATCATTTTGTTAAAATCCATATGAAATACTGTCTTTTAGAAATGGAGTGATCAAAATGATCAAACCACCTCTCTGAGCAGTACACATTATTTTATTTGTGCTGGTTCAGGGAGAAAGAAGAAAGTGTAAAGGGCTTTATACCAAGACTAACCATTGTCCGGTATGTCTCTGCGTTTTGTTTTACTTGGCTGTGTACATAGTGTACATAAAGGACAGAGGTCCAAATTTACAACATCTAGTCTTCCTAGATGTTAAAGAGGTTGCCAGTGTATGACAAAAATAGCCGATAAATACATTGTGTACACTTTGTGTTAAAATTCATAGGAAACACTTTGGTGTTTAAGAGTGTCAGTCAAACATGTCCAGTGGAATCTTGATCATCTGAGAACACTCTTGTTTTTTGCCATTATTTCCTTTAATACTGTGATATAGGAAGCATCATTTACAAACTACAACGAGATGCATAAATCAAAAGACCCTGTTTTTCAACGTACATGTTTTCTGGCCTTTCCAGATCATGGCATTCTTGGCTCAACAGCAATGTAATTTCTCTCCTGAGCATTTCTGTGTATACTTCATGGCCTTCATTCCTTGTCAGGTTTGCTGTTGCAGTTTCCACTAATCCCTGTGAGCACATTCCCTGACAAGGAATAGAGAGTCTGGGTCATTAACCCAGTCAAGGGCACTGGGCCACATTTTAGAGATTTTTTTAATCACACACCTTTGATCCCAAGCAATACTTCTCAGCTGACAGTTCACTGAGCATTTAATACATATTAAATGATCTTGACAGAGAAATGTCCACCCCAGCTGCCCAAAAAGGATTCCCTACCCCTGAGATTATGGTTGATCCCAGGAAAGCCTGTAGCCTGCCAAGAATGGAACTCAAAAACATATTTTCCATACAGAAAGTGGCTCAAACATGTTCCTTTTCCTTGAGTAGATTATATGGGCAATAAAAAATAAACAGAGTAATGCTATCCTGAATTAGCCTGCAGCTTAGGTCACTATCTTTATGCTATATGACCTCTTCACTCTAAACTTGAA
Organism: Balaenoptera acutorostrata; assembly: GCF_949987535.1. Classification (NCBI taxonomy): domain Eukaryota; kingdom Metazoa; phylum Chordata; class Mammalia; order Artiodactyla; family Balaenopteridae; genus Balaenoptera; species Balaenoptera acutorostrata. The sequence continues at coordinate 22,844,791 of NC_080084.1, read as the reverse complement.
GAAAGACTCATCTCCTATCTTTTGCAAATGATTCTAGAAAAAATAGACTGAGCTTGAGTTGTGGAGCTGGTTGGTCCAGATCTCGGAGGTGTATCTGAGTACACAGTTTTCCCTCATTAATGAGCAATCAGAGGCCACTAGATCCATTTATCCTTTACTCATTTATTCAAAAATCAAATGCCTACTATGTGCTAGGCACTGCTACTGGGGCTGAGAATACAGTAGTAAATAAAAAGGAGGCTTGGCTTTCTAATGCATTTTGCCTTCAAGAGGTGGGTTTTATGGACCTGATAGTTAAGCTTTTAAAACATTCTGACAAAGTCTGGGCTTATAGATGAAGAAGAAGAAGAAGGAGAAGAAGAAGGAGAAGGAGAAGAGGAAGAGGAAGAAGAAGAGGAGGAAGAGGAAGAAGAAGAAGAGGAAGAAGAAGAAGAGGAAGAAGAAGGAGGAGAAGAGGAAGAGGAAGAGGAAGAAGAAGAAAGGAAGAAGGAGGAGGAGGAGGAAGGGGAGGAGGAGGAGGGGGAGGTAGAGGAAGAAGAAGAAGAAAGAAGGAGAGGAAGGAGAAGGAGAAGAAGAAGGAGGAGGAGGGGGAGGAGGAGAAAGAGAAGGAGAAGGAGAAGACGAAGAAGGAGAAGAAAAAAGGAGAGGAAGAAGAAGGAAGTTAGCTTGAAAATGGGAAGCATGCAGGATTTCTTCCCTCATGCTCTTTTCCTTAAAAAAAATAGCTAAAAAAGGGAAAGTGCAGAAAAAGAAAAAAGAAATAGAAATAGTAGCCCTTTCAGAAAAGAAAAAAAGCCTATTCTATATTTTATAAGAAATAAAGAACCTTAATCAAAACACTACCCATAAAGAGAATAATTCAGGATCAGGCAGAACACTGAGAAATTTAGTATTTGAAACATATTCAGGATTAAGAATACTGATTTTCATGAGTTGAGAGCTATTTTTCTTCGATCAAAATTTCTAAAACAATAAGGAATAGTCTATCAACAGACAGGAGTCAGCATGAGGTACAGTTGTTACTTATACTTTAAAATGCTAAGTTAGCGGAAATCCAGGGAGTGTTTTAACTGTCGTTCCTGCAGAGAAAAATGTCAAAGAGAAAACCCTCAAGTTACTCAGAGGCTGTGAGGGCTGTAATACATGATTGGAACCCAAGCTTGTCCATCAAAGACACCCTGTGGCCCAGAGTGAGAGCTCTGGAGAGCTATACCAGGCTTGCTGCTCACAGGCACTGTTTTCAACATCAGGTAAAGTAAATTTAAGAATTGCAAACTACGAAAATAGATGTGGACAATAAGTCCCCCATTTTCAATCCAACAACAGTTGTCATGCCTTTCTGTGAAGGCACAGATGGTAGTAGTTAACAGATTTCTTCCATAATCGTTAAAATGAAGGCACGGAGCCAGATTGCACTAACTGAAGAAAAACATGCTTGCCAAAACATAGTAACTTTTAATTGTTACTCTATCTACCCTTTCTCAGAAGCAAGACTGAAAGAGCCAGTGACTCTGGAAAGCCAAACACAACTCAATGCAAAGCTGAAACACACTCATAGAGAAAATTCCATAAGACTTGGAATAGCAGAGACACCATAAATTCACATGTACAAAAGTGAACTCTTATTCACACCACCTTTCACCCAAGTTCCTTTCTCAGTGTTCCCCAGCCCAAGCAATAGCACCACAAACTACCAAGCTGCCTGAGCTACCATTCTGGCAATCAACTTCAGTTCCTCACATTCTTTGGCACCTGGACACCTAACCCATCATTCACCCAATATCAAATTCTGCTGATTCTATAACAAGGAAGCATCTTGAATCCATCTGTTTTTCTTGCCACTACATTAGCATATTTCACCTAAAAGAAGAAAGAGTAACATAGATGTATGTTACAAGAGTATCTGGATGAAGATAACATCATATGGAGATGCTACAATTATTTTATGCACAATAAGTGGCACTCGATTAAAAAAATACTAGGAAAGACAAGAAACAGGATTTTATAACTAAAATCCATAAAACTACCATAATTTCCAAGTAGTGAGTGATGCGCATAAATAATATTCGGGGATATCAGCAACAACTGTAATGTGATATGAAAAGATCCATGATTTGATTGATGATGGTCACAGATTCTGCTAAAAACCACTGTAGTTTGCTGTCTACATTCATCATTGAAGGAAAGCCTAGCTTTGCAGTTAGAATGGATGTAAATAAAGACGTCATTTAAACGAACAAAAAAAAGACAAAGAAATAGACCTACATCTAAATGAGATATTGGGCTTAGACAATGAAAAATCTAAAATAACTGTAATTATTATGTGTAGAAACTAGAGGCAAAGATGATGGAAATAAATTAAAAGATGAATTTCTTCAGATTGTGGGAGTCACTAATAAAGAACACAATGTAAATCCTAGGATTGAAAAATACCGTAACTAATATGAAATCCTTAATAAATGGATTTGTATATTTGATGTAGAAGAAAACAGACTTTCGTCTGAGAAGCATCACATGGAAACCCCGGATCAGGGCCCTCCAGGAGCGGAGGCATCAGTGGCACACCGCTGAGGAAGCTCACATCTGTCTGTGTGCAAACTCAAGATGTACAGCCCAGGCCCATCCATGTTTATTATTTACAGCATAACACTGTTTCTAACCATAAGTGGTGATTCTCTAGTAGAGAAGAAATAGGCTACCTCAGTGGAGAGAATATCCCATTGCCTCTATTAAACCTACTAAATAATTTCAAGCAAGTTCTGATTGACCTTGAAATATGAGCATTTTTCTCTTACAGGGCTGTGAGGAGACATTGTTCTCTATTTGTTTGTTTAACTGTAGCTCCTGGGTTGTCACTGTGTAAAGAAACTTTCAAATACAGAGGACTATCTCTCAGGCACTTTGCTGTTTGTCTTGTCTCTGTGACACATTCAGATCAGGTTCCAGATCCTTGTAAAAATGTAACTTCTTTTTAGTCTTAATGAGCCTCTTGAAATGGAAGCAGGGACTACAGAGGCAGATGATTTATACATACAGCCTACAACCACACTGACAGAATACAGAGCACATTATTTGTTGAAGAGGTTCATTCTGTCCACACTCAGCTCCAAACCAATCCCTGCAGGTGCTAGCTGAGCACTGGCGCTCACTACCTGTAAAGGGACCCAAAGATGGGAAACACAACAGTCAAGGGAGAATAAATGGGGTAGAGGACAGGTTCCCAGAGAAGAAACCACAGCGAAAAGGTGCATATATACACATACAAGAGGTGATAAGGAAAAGGAGATGAGACTAGTCGTTCATTTGTCACCAAGCAAAAGGAATAAGATTGAGTAACGAACTGCATTGGAAAGGATCTTCATAGATCGTTTCAACCCTACTCTGATTAAGAAAAGAATTGTTCTGTTGGTTCCATTTTGGTTTCGTTTTTTCAAAATATTAGTCTAGGCTAATACTGAACGTGAACAACAAGCATTTTCATTTTTGTCTCATAAATTTGCCCTGTGATAGCTCTTCTATACCTAACATCTCGGAATACCTCCTCCTGCTATCAGAGAATTCAGAAGTCTGAGATTTGGGGTATTTTTTTTAAAACTTTTATATATGTATCATCTCATCAAATCCTCAAAAAGGTATTTCTTCTAGTTTCATAGATGACTAAACGAGGCAGAGAAACAAAATAATCTATTATGGACATTCAGAGTCTTCCTCATTTGTCCCTACTCAACCCTAGCTCCCGTGTCTATTTTGGTCAGGTGATCCCAGTGACCCTGGTATCACTGGGACTGAATTCCTGTCTTGTCCCTCCTGTTTATGGTAAATATTGTAGGGGAGTTAATGCGGCACCCCTCTAAATCCATTGTACCCTTGTCTTTTTCAACTATCAAGACTGGAGAGCTGAAAATGCACCCTCCCCAGACTTTCTTTATTGACTATGTGACACAATTCTTACCAATGAGATCCATGCAAACGCCCAGAAATTTCTGTGAAAGAGTTTGCTTTTCTGATAAATGGCAGGGGGGTGAAGGTGGGGAACAGGGTGTGTGGGGAGAGGTCCACCCCACTAGGAATATTTTATCACCAACGTTTTTTTAAATTGCCAGCTTGTGGTGATAATGAAAAGCCCATGGACTCTTAGTTATATTTATTATTTTTAACATTATGCAGACAATGTACCCCTCATTGCACCTGGGCAGACCACTTCCTTCACCTCCCTACCTTGGTATGTCTCTGCTCCTGACACAGGTATCACTCTTTCCTCCTCCTTGCTGCCTGCAATCTGACATTTGGCTGGAGCTGGAGCTGCAATTGCCATCTTGTAACCATAAGGGAAAAGCCAAAAAATCACAGACACTACCCTACTGACATCCTCTATCCTCTGAAATAATACTAGCAACCATCCTCCCAAGACATCTGATACTTGAAAAAAATAAAACCTCCAACTTTTATAAGGCACTAGATACTCAGATTATCTGTTACTCATAGTTATCTGTTGTTACACCTAAACGTGATCCTTACATTTCAGATGTCTCTTGTAAGGTGTATATAATTGGGTTTTACTTTTTATTCAGACAGACAATTTTATTTTTTAATTTTGATATTTAATCCATTAGTACTCATGTTATTATGGCTCTATTTGAACTTGTATCTACAATCATACAACTTGGTTTCTGTTCTGTTGTTGTTGTTATCCTTTGTTTTAGCCTACCTAGATGACCTCCTTTGGTTTTCCTAATTAGTTTTATTCCTTTATTATCTCATTTCCAAATATATTAGGCTGTGAATTATAAATCCTTTTACTATTCTTTCAGTTGTTACTGTAGAGATTACAACAGACATCCTTACCTTGTTAGAATCAACTATTAATTAGTGCTTCTACCACTTTTCAGACAAGTTTAGGTTCTTAAAATTCTTTAATGAGTTCACTGCATTCTCCCACTTTGTGTGATTTTGTCATTCAATTTGATGCTACAAATACTTTACAATATTGGAATATATTAAATATTTTCACAAGGCATAATTAGCATCATTTAATATAGTCAATATGCATTCATTTATATGTAAAAACATATTTACAATTTTTCTTGCTCCCTTCCCTCCCTTCATTTTTGTTTTTCTGTTGGGGAAATTTCCCAAGGCTAAACTTCCTTGTAATGCCAGTCTACTAATGACAAAGTCCCTTTGTTTTTGCTTCTCTAGAACTATATTTATTTTGCTCCCACTTTTGAAAAATATTTTGCCAGGTATAGAATTCTAGGTTGACAGATGTTCTCTTTTATCTCTTTCCTACCATCTTTTTTGAAAAGAGATAGTAAAAAGATACAATATTAACACTATTAACACTATATAAGTTAAAAAAAATCCTTACATGCTATCTTATTTGAGAAAACTTGCATATAATTTTGTTCTTTTGAAATGTGAACCTCAATGGAATCAGAGACAAGAGCAAACCTCCTGCATCCCTCTCCAACCCGGATAAGCTCCAGATATGTACCATCATCCCCCCATGATATGTATACACTAAATTTCATTAAAGCAAATTTCGATTTACCTTTTTATTATTTTGTGGTTGTAAGAACTTTTATGATTGGAATTAAATACTGATATCCAGGATAATATGTTTTGTTATCAGAGTGCCTTTACCTATTCCTTGTTTCCAGCAAATATAAGTATATTTGTTAGTTAATGGTCCTCATACCAAGAAAAATGTACAGTAATCATCCATGTTTCACTTACAAGTAGTCAATCTGCCTAGTTCATTCTCAGACCGATGAGAGCACTTGAAGTACAAATAAATATCTTCCAGAACTAGAGTGAAATAAAGCCTAGGCGCAAGAACTTCTAACCTTGAATACAGAAATAAAAAGAACACATCTGTATTTCTACTATGTTCTCATGAGAATGCCAGATGATTGTTTCTGGGCAACTAACCTATTCTTACCTATGTTTACATACATACATTGTTTTTCCCCACCTGATCTGTTACTGAATAGTTTTGTGAAAATCAAAACATATTTCCAATTATCCCAATGAGAATTCTATTTAAATGAACCATGGGTTAAATCATTTTCTAAATGAAAGAGGCTTTCAGATTAGTTTTCAGACATACAGATGGCCAGTAGTATAGCAGATATTAGTCATGTTAGTGAGTTCTGGGTTTCCTTTACTCTTTCTTTCCCTATCTATTAGTATTTAATCAAAGGGTTTGAAAGCATTAATTCCTTGTTAATATATTAAACCAAGGCTGATTGACAACTCTCCGTGGGAACATTTTTTTTTTGCAAGTCTTTCTCACTAGATTACACCTTGCCAGGTAACTTATCCTAGCAGATAAGTTATCACTGAAACTTGCAATATGAATAGCAACACTTGACCTCTCTGTATTTATATTAACCAATCTGCCATCCTTCCAGGCAGTGCACAGGGTACCAAACTGAAGAACATCACAGCTTCCCCAATGCTTCAGCAAGCAAAGTACTAGGCTTAATCACTATACACAAGTGATCCCACTGGGCTGCCTTTCTCTAGACAACCCACCCAACTTGGTCAGCATTAATTCAAGAATGCATAGTGTAGTGGGACTAATGCAGGAAGCAAAGGCTGACAAGCCAGATCTAATTCTTAGCTCTGTCTTACAAACTGTGTGGTCATAGGGATACTTCTTAATCACCTAGACCTCAGTTTCCTTACTACCAAAATAAGCATTAATATATATTATATAGTTTTTGAGAATTATTTTAAAATTCTATGTGGATCTACTTATAAGCTCTAAATAATGTAAAAAGTGAAGAATGGTATTTATGTTACTATTATTCTTATTATGTCTGCAAGGTTAATATAAAAGTACAGCTAGTTATCTCAAAGAGTTATATAGTATAACTATGTCTATGCTACAACCAGTTACCCAGTTCTTTCAAGAAATATGCTATGTGAAATAGCTCACTGCAACAAAATAATTCAATTCCCATAAGCTTTATAGAAGGTATATTTCTATTTATGAACCTAATTTAAATCCTGCTGTATTTAAATTGTGGTTAACTGTATTCCAGGAAATAGCCACTTTGAAAATAGGTAGGTGTTCATTAAGGAAACAAAACTGCATTAATCTCACCATTACTCTTACACTGATTTCTCATCTGTATTCAAAGCTGTGTTCAAAGGATGTCAACATGGTAAAAATGTACTAGAAAGTGAGAATTGAATAAATTAGGTTCTACGACCCAAACCATGCCTCTAAAAGTGATTAAGGTATCTTGTACTCACAAAATAAACTCTGGGATCAAAAACGAATACTAAATCACCTGCATTATTAAAGACTGGCATCTAAAGGATGAATGTTTTCTTCTTTCAAACCAAAAAATGATATTTTCTAATTCTTTCTTCCTTCCTTCCTCCCTCCCTCCCATGCTTGCTTGCTTGCTTGCTTGCTTTCCTTCTTTCTTTCTTCCCCCTTCTTTCTTCCCTCCCTCTGTCCTCCCTTCCTCCCTCCCTTCCTTCCTTCCCTTAACAGTTCTCTTTCTTAAAGCTATTTTACTCAACCATTCATTATCTGACTTTATCTATAAAGTCATACTTGACTCCCAGAAGGCCAAGTGCTATCTGCTACAGGAATCTGAGTTTGCACAAGGGATTTCCTCTATGGCCGTGACAGGCAACAGATTGCAGTATACCAACCATTGATTGGTTAAAACATCTGTGGAGAGTAAGTTCATTTACACCACACATCAAACCCCTCCAGTGTGTGAGAAAATGTGAAAGTAGAAGAGTGTCTAAGAATAAAGTATTGCTACAAGTTGGAATTGCCAAAAAAAAAAAAAAAAGATTGTATCAAAGCCTGATCTACTTGACCTTGCCTAGGGCTGCTGATGTCATTAACATCAGATCATAGATTGTTAATCATAGTTAAGCAACATGTTATATAAGAGAAGCTGCTTAGTATCTTTGAGCCTTGGTTGCCCTCTCAGTAAAAGTTTCTGAAATCTCTTCCATGTGTATAGCACTCCATATGCCTTATCTGGTATCCCTCTATCTATTTAGGGTTTGTTAGAGTCAAATATATATGTTGGTATATATTCTTAACTGTCAATTGTTACCAAATATAAGTAGTAAATATTAAGGGTAGGGATGGGGAAAGTTTACCAGCTATTAAAATATTAATGAAATGACCAGTTTTTTTTTCTACTTTGGCCTAACTAAAATATAAAGAACTAGTATAGTGTCTACAACAGAATAGATACTGGATAAATATTTGTAAAATCAATTAATGTATTTATTAACTAGAAAATAATGCCTGGTCAAAATATTTCAATAGTAATTAAGAATGGCACTCATCAATGTTTTTATTATACAACAGGTTAGTTCATATTGTGGAAAATGCTCTTCATCAGTGAGTCCACAGACACTATTACCTATATTTATAGCCACAGGAAAAATCTCTGACACCTTTAAAATATTCCCTGGAGTCAATGGTAGAAATAGTCACACGCTCACCTTACATAAGGCTCAATATATAGCCTCCACAGTGGTGTAATATCGGGGATTGAAAAACTCTGAGTCGTTCTCTTTTCCTGTCCCCTGTATCTCTGCAACCTGCAAGTTAAATATTTCAATTACTTGTAGTAAAGGCGAAGCCTTTGATTCCACAGTCAAAAAAATAGTTTAAGATATTACTAATAGAAATACTATCGAATTAATTCTATAAGTCATAAGTTACTAAAACAAGGGTATTTATTAAATTATAATATGGGAAATAAATTCTGCCTCAGATTAGAAAATTAGCAAATAAATTTCTATTAATAGAGATTTTCAAAGCCATAAGGCATATATAAAAAGAATATGTTTTGTACTTCTCAAGTTGCAAATAGCAAAATATGCTGGAAAATATTTTACCAGTAGAGAAAAACAAGAAATGAGCACATAATTTTATTAAGCAAATGCAACTTTCAGAGATTTATTCAGTAAATATTAGGAAGGGGCCCACAAAGGCAATAGTGACTAGGAGGAGGAGACAAGTTGTAGCATCATGAATTTCCAAAAAGAAATGAGAAGAATTACTCCCCCACAAAAAAATGGATACAATTTGAAAAACAAGAATTACCTTTCTAGGTTCTTTCTATGAGGTCTCATTAATATTCACAAAAAACAAGGCCCAGAAATGTTAAGCACCTTTTATGCAAGTCCATTCAACTAAAGATTGGAAGAACTAGGTTTTTGTAAGACAAAGCCCAAAGTCATTCAGTCAAGCCACCCTGTTTCTCTCATCCTTGAATGAGAATTGAGGGATTTGGCTTTGTTTTGCTTTGTCTTATCTTAGTTTGGGGATTAACAGAAATACCAAGAATACAGTAAGCCTCTTCTCTTGCTATTTTTGCTATTTTAAATAATATAATTTTTCTGGTTATTAAAAAACCTATACTAGAAAAATAAGGAAAATAGTGCAACAGAAAGAAAAATGACTGGAAATGCCACCATGTAGATATAATCAATATGAACATTTCAGTACCTGTTCTTCTCTTTTTATGTATATGTATATGTGTATGTATATTTGTTTATATGTGTATATATATATCTTTACTTCTTTAAAATGTTGTGACCTTTTTACTTACATTTTCCTTTGTGATTACATTTTTTAAAAATAGGATTTCTAATGGAGGCCTTACTTCTACTTTTTTGTTATACTACCATTTCTTTAACCATTTTCCTTTACTTTGTTTCGAACTTTGTTTACATTAATTCTCCTGCCTTCATTTTTCAAAGTTATTTCCTCACCTAGAAGTCAGCAACTGTGCTATTTAATCCATGAAAATATCAACATTTTTGAAGAAAATTCTCCTGCAAACAATTTAAAAGAAAAGGTGGAAAATGTTTGTTACTTCTCACAACTCATTAGTTGTGAGTTTGATGAAAAGGCACATATATATATATATATATATATATATATATATTTTTTTTTTTTTTTTAACATCTTTATTGGAGTATAATTGCTTTACAGTGGTGTGTTACTTTCTGCTGTAAAACACAGTGAATCAGCTATACGTATACATACGTCCCCATATCCCCTCCCTCCCACCCTCCCTATCCCACCCCTCTAGGTGGTCACAAAGCACCGAGCTGATCTCCCTGTGCTATGCGGCTGCTTCCCACTAGCTATCTATTTTACATTTGGTAGTGTATATATGTCCATGCCACTCTCTCACTTCGTCCCAGCTTACCCTTCCCTCTCCCCGTGTCCTCAAGTCCATTCTCTATGTCTGCGTCTTTATTCCTGTCCTGCCCCTATGTTCTTCAGAACCATTCTTTTTTTTTAGATTCCATAAATATGTGTTAGCATATGGTATTTGTTTTTCTCTTTCTGACTTACTTCACTCTGTATGACAGTCTCTAGGTCCATCCACCTCACTACAAATAACTCAATTTCATTTATTTTTATAGCTGAGCAATATTCCATTGTATATATGTGCCACATCTTCTTTATTCACTCATCTGTCGATGGACACTTAAGGTGCTTCCATGTCCTGGCTATTGTACATAGAGCTGCAATGAACATTATGGTACATGACTCTTGTTGAATGATGGTTTTCTCAGGGTATATGCCCAGTAGTGGGATTGCTGGGTCGTATGGTAGTTCTATTTTTCGTTTTTTAAGGAACCTCCATACTGTTCTCCATAGTGGCTGTATCAATTTACATTCCCACCAACAGTGCAAGAGGGTTCCATTTTCTCCACGCCCTCTCCAGCATTTAGTGTTTCTAGATTTTTTGATGATGGCCATTCTGACTGGTGTGAAGTGATACCTCATTGTAATTTTGATTTGCATTTCTCTAATGATTAGTGATGTTGAGCATCCTTTCATGTGTTTCTTGGCAATCTGTATATCTTCTCTGGAGAAATGTCTATTTAGGTCTTCTGCCCACTTTGGGACTGGGTTGTTTGTTTTTTTGATATTGAGCTGCATGAGCTGCTTGTATATTTTGGAGATTAATCCTTTGTCAGTTGCTTCATTTGCAAATATTTTCTCCCATTCTGAGGGTTGACTTTTTGTCTTGTTTATGGTTTCTTTTGTTGTGCAAAAGCTTTTAAGTTTCATTAGATCCCATTTGTTTATTTTTGTATTTATTTTCATTTCTCTAGGAGGTGGGTCAAGAAGGATCTTGCTGTGATTTATGTCATAGTGTTCTGCCTATGTTTTCCTCTAAGAGTTTTATAGTGTCTGGCCTTACATTTAGGTCTTTAATCCATTTTGAGTTTATTTTTGTGTATGGTGTTACAGAGTATTCTAATTTCATTCTGTTACATGTAGCTGTCCAGTTTTCCCAGCACCACTTATTGAAGAGACTGTCATTTCTCCATTGTATATCCTTGCCTCCTTTGTCATAGATTAGTTGACCATAGGTGTGTGGGTTTATCTCTGGGCTTTCTATCCTGTTCCATTGATCTATATTTCTGTTTTTGTGCCAGTACCATACTATCTTGATTACTGCAGTATAGTCTGAAGTCTGGGAGCCTGATTCCTCCATCTCCATTTTTCTTTGTCAAGATTGCTTTGGCTATTCAGGGTCTTTTGTGTTTCCATACAAATTGTGAAATTTTTTGTTCTAGTTCTGTGAAAAATGTCATTGGTAGTTTGATAGGGATTGCATTGAATCTGTAGATTGCTTTGGGTAGTATAGTCATTTTCACAATGTTGATTCTTCCAATCCAAGAACATGGTATATCTTTCCTTCTGTTCGTATCATCTGTAATTTCTTTCATCAGTGTCTTATAGTTTTCTGCATACAGGTCTTTTTGTCTCCTTAAGTAGGTTTAATCCTAGGTATTTTATTTTTTGTGTTGCAGTGGTAAATGGGAGTGTTTCCTTAATTTCTCTTTCAGATTTTTCAATATTAGTGTATAAGAATGCAAGAGATTTCTGTGCGTTAATTTTGTATCCTGCTACTATACCAAATTCCTTGATTAGCTCTAGTAGTTTTCGGTAGCATCTTTAGGATTCTCTATGTATAGTATCATGTCATCTGCAAACAGTGACAGCATTACTTCTTCTTTTCCAATTTGTGTTCCTTGTATTTCTTTCTTCTCTGATTACCATGGCTAGGACTTCCAAAACTATTTTGCATAATGGTGGTGAGAGTAGACAACTTTGTCTTGTTCCAGATCTTAGAGGAAATGGTTTCAGTTTTTCAACATTGAGAACGATGTTGGCTGTGGGTTTGTCATATATGGCCTTTATTATGTTGAGGTAAGTTCCCTCTATGCCTACTTTCTGGAATGTTTTTTATCATAAATGGGTGTTGAATTTTGTTGAAAGCTTTTTCTGCATCTATTGAGATGATCATATGGTTTTTCTCCTTCATTTTGTTAATATGGTTTCTCACAATGATTGATTTGTGTATATTGAAGAATCCTTGCATTCCTGAGATAAACCCCACTTGATCATGATGTATGATCCTTTTAATGTGCTGTTGGATTCTGTTTGCTAGTATTTTGTTGAGGATTTTTAAATCTGTGTTCATCAGTGATATTGGCCTGTAGTTTTCTTTCTTTGTGACCTCTTTGTCTGGTTGTGGTATCCCGGTGATGGTGGCCTCGTAGAATGAGTTGGGGAGTGGTAGGTAGGTTATTACATTGCTCCTTCATCTGATGTGTATTTCTCTGTCTTCTCATTTTGCTTAACTTACTGTGTTTGGGGTCTCCTTTTCACAGGCTGCAGGTTCATAGTTCCTGTTGTTTTCAGTGTCTGCCCCCAGTGGGTAAGGTTGGTTCAGTGGGTTGTGTAGGCTTCCTGGTGGAGGGGACTGGTGCCTGTGTTCTGGTGGATGAGGCTGGATCTTGTGTTTCTGGTGGGCAGGACCACATCTGGTGGTGTGTTTTGGAGTGTCTGTGACCTTATTATGATTTTAGGCAGCCTCTCTGCTAATGGGTGGGGTTGTGTTCCTGTCTTGCTAGTTGCTTGGCATAGGGTGTCCAGCACTGTAGCTTGCTGGTCGTTGAGTGGAGCTGGGTCTTAGCGTTGAGATGGAGATCTCTGGGAGAGCTCTCGCCGATTGATATTATATGGGGCCAGGAGGTCTCTGGTGGACAAATGTCCTGAACTCAGCTCTCCCACCTCAGAGGCTGAGGCCTGACAGCTGGCCAGAACACCAAGACTGGTCAGTCACATGGCTCAGAAGAAAAGGGAGGGAAAAAAAAAAAAGAAAGAAGGGCTTCCCTGGTGGTGCAGTGGTTAAGGATCCACCTGCCAATGCAGGGGACATGGGTTCAAACCCTGGTCCGGAAGGATCCCAGATGCCACGGAGCAACTAAACTCATGTGCCACAACTACTGAGCCTGCGCTCTAGAGCCCGCGAGCCACAACTACTGAAGCCTGTGTGACTACAGCCTGTGCTCCAGAACAAGAGAAGCCACTGCAATGAGAAGCCTGGACACTGCAATGAAGAGTAGCCCCTGCTCTCTGCAAGTAGAGAAAGCCCACGTGCAGCAACAAAGACCCAGCACAGCCAAAAATAATAATAAATAAATAAAAATTTAAAAAATATATTGTTAACTTTAAAAAAATAAAAAGGTAATAAAAAAAATAAAGGAAAGCAGAGAGCAACCAAACCAATAAACAAATCCACCAATGATAACTAGTGCTAAAAACTATACTAAAAAAAAAAAAAAGGACAGACAGAACCCTAGGACAAACGGTAAAAGCAAACCTATACAGACAAAATTACACAAAGAAGCATACACATATGCACTCACACAAAGAGAAAAAGGAAAATATATATATATATATATATAAATAAATAAATAAAGGAAGAGAGAAACCAAATCAATAAACAAATCTACCAATGATAATAAGCTCTAAATACTGAACTGAGATAAACATACAACCAGAAACAAATAAGATGCAGAAAGCAAACCCCAAGTCTACAGTTGTTCACAAAGTCCACCGCCTCAATTTTGGGATGATTAGCTGTCTATTCAGGTATTCCACAGATGCAGGGTACATCAAGTTGATTGTGGAGATTTAATCCGCTGCTTCTGAGGCTGCTGGGAGATATTTCCCTTTCTCTTCTTTGTTCGCACAGCTCCCAGGGTTCAGCTTTGGATTTGGACCCGCCTCTGTGTGTAGGTTGCCTGTGGGTGTCTGTTCCCCTACCCAGACAGGTTGGGGTTAAAGTAGCAGCTGCTTAGGGGGTTCTGGCTCACTCAGGCCAGGGGGAGGGAGGGGTACAGAATGCGGGGCGAGCCTGGGGCGGCAGAGGCCGGCGTGACATTGCACCAGCCTGAGGTGCGCCGTGCGCTCTCCCGGGGAAGTTGTCCCTGGATCATGGGACCCTGGCTGTGGCGGGCTGCACAGGCTCTTGGGAGGCAGGGGGTGTATGTGGATAGTGACCTGTGCTCGCACACAGGCTTCCCGGTGGCGGCAGCAGCAGCTTTAGCGTCTCATGCCCGTCTCTGGGGTCCGCGCTGATAGCTGCGGCTCATGTCCATCTCTGGAGCTCGTTTAGGCGGTGCTCTGAATCCCCTTTCCTCGCGCACCCCGAAACAATGGTCTCTTGCCTCTTAGGCAATTCCAGACGTTTTCCAGACTCCCTCCCGGCCAGCTGTGGCGCACTAGCCCCTTCAGGCTGTGTTCACGCCGCCAACCCCAGTCCTCTCCCTGCATCCGACCGAAGCCTGAGCCTCAGCTCCCAGCCCCCGCCTGCCCCGGCGGGTGAGCAGACAAGCCTCTCGGGCTGGTGAGTGCTGCTCGGCACCAAGCCTCTGTGCGGGAATCTCTCCGCTTTGCCCTCCGCACCCCTGTGGCTGCGCTCTCCTCCGTGGCTCTGAAGCTTCCCCCCTCCGCCACCCCTGTCTCCGCCCGCGAAGGGTCTCCTGGTGTGTGGAAACCTTTCCTCCTTCACAGCTCCCTCCCACTGGTGCAGGTCCCGTCCCTATTCTTTTGTCTCTGTTTTTTCTTTTTTCTTTTGCCCTACCCAGGTACGGGGGGAGTTTCTTGCCTTTTGGGAGGTCTGAGGTCTTCTGCCAGCATTCAGTAGGTGTTCTGTAGGAGTTGTTCCATGTAGATGTAGAAATACATGTAGATGTATTTCTGATGTATTTGTGGGGAGGAAGATGATCTCCACGTCTTACTCCTCCGTCATCTTGAAGGTCCCCCCGCGCTTATATATTTTTAAGCTCAGATACAATCAGACAAGTTTTTCCAGCTCAGAATGTGTTATTATCATTTCATCTGTAACACCTTTCATTGTTTTCTTTGGATGCTGTTGATTTCCTTTTATACACTTTCAGGTGAGTTAGCTAAACAAAATAACCACACACTGAGATGATAGGTAGTAAAAGCCACTCAAAAAATTACTTGTAAAAACTGCATACAGGTTTGGCATGTCTGACATCCAAAGAGTAATCAAGCTAAACACTAGGGCTTTAAAATGGTACATGATAGTATATTGTCCAAATATTTACAATCATCAAAAACATCCTTGTGATTTTGAAATGTAAAGCAAAAAGAGTAGATAAATGCAAATAATTTCACTGGCCTTGAGTGCCTTAAAGTAAATTAGTCTCTTTCTTAAGCAAAAAAACAAAAAACAAAAAAACAAAAAAAAACCAATTTATGATAATCAAGAGGATTTCATTATTTTTATCATGGGAGAGGGAAACAATAGGACCCAAATCAGTGAGACCATTTGAAAAAATATATAAAGATATATTTGGCAGATGATAGTACTGTGCTAACAAAAAAAAAAAGGAGGGGGGAGAAAATTCAAGTATAATGAATGGTAGCTTTACGAAAGGATTAGCCAGAAACTGCAATTCATTTTAGGTCCTTATGGTTAAAACATCTCTCAAGTTTCCATTTTGACCCCAGTACACACCCTAGACATGGAGAAAAGAAACTAGAACTAATTGAAGAAGGTGGAGTTGAGAGAAAGAGTTTGAACAGGTTACAAAATAAAAGGCACAACTAATCAAATATTGATGCATCTTTGGCATCAATGTCATTTTATGAACACTGGAAGTTCAAAGAAGAAAAAAGGTTATGAGACCTTCAAAGTCACTCAAATACTCCATCTCATTTGGAAATTTTAAAAGCATAGATCCTTTAAAAAAAAACTATCATTTAAAAATTAGAGGCCAGATACCTAAATGAACACCAAGGAACAATACAAGCTGAGTGACCAATGCAACACCCTATTTCATATTTTGCTTTGAGTGTTCAGAATGCCAAGAAAGTTTGCAAGAAACAGCTTAAAAATCTGTCCTGTTCCAGAGATCCACACTGGCAAAGGAAAGATTTCCAAGGCCAAATTTGGAGAATTTGATATCTAAAGAACAACTGCAATATGTGTCCCTTTGTTTGGGCTTTCTATAATTTCTTTTACTCCTGGGACTTTTTTTTATATCAAATTACTGGTTGTTCTTACATCCTTTGCAAATCAGATATGTGATTTTCTTCCTTCCTTCCTTCTCCCTTCTTCCCATATCTCTTCTCTTCTTTTTTTCTTCTCTCCTGTGGTGGTCTTCTTCCCCTTCTCCCCCCAACCCTTCCTCTTCTCCTTCATCTCCTTCTCCTTCTTCCTCTTCCTCTTCCTCTTTTTCTTTTCTCCTTCTCCTTCTCCACTTCCTCCTCCTCCTATTCCTCTCTTTCTTTCTTTGCCTGAAAACAAAATCATACCGGAATTGTCCATATTGGTGTGGAAAGGTCATGTAAATGGTAAGATATTTGCTGATAGTTGTCAATTCTGACAAGATCCTTTAGGGTGGGCTTGAAATTGGGTTTGTGACTGTAGCACTCCAACTTCAGAAAGCACAAATAAAAGGGTTTCTTTCTGGGTGAGACTATAGGTGAGAGCAGTGCATCTACAGTTCCAGATCATGCCATTCGGATTCTTCTGGAAAGGAACAGAGGTGATGAACAGGAGGATTTACAAACACTAGTACTGGAAGTTTGCCTATTTTTCCTTTGCTAGTGGCATTATTTCCAATGTAAAATCACCATGAACAATTAGGAAATATTTTATGCAAATAGCATTCAAGATGAAACATTGTTTTTATCATGTAACTTCTGAATTCATTAGACTAAAGAAAAATGCAAATTGATTGCAAATGAAGCTGCCAATTAAACTTAGAAAATATTTTTTAAATATTCTCTTGGTGACAGAAGCATTGTTTTTTTCTGTTTACCCAGATTCTAAACATGATAGAGGCCAACTTATAGAGAAGCTTTAGGAAATAGTATATAGGAAAGACATAGAAGGTAAAGTTAAGGGTCTTAAAATCAATCTGTTTCTTTCAGGGATCAGTGATTTCCTTAATTCACAAGTTGGAAAGAAAAGTATATTTACAGTGAGTTACCACTGTTACCAGTATTTTGTGTAGAATGACAATATTCCATGTTTTAAATTCAGAATATAAAACAAAACTATGATGTTCACAATAAAAATCAAATCACATATTCATAATTTAGCTGGATTTTTATCTTTCAAATTTACTAAAATATCTCTTCATCTAGATGCAGGTGTCACTCATTTTCAAGTATTTCCAGGATTGAACCCTTTGGCTTTTTAATCCTAGGTCAATAGTGGAAATGTTAGCACAAGGAACGTTAATACTGATTTTCTCACCTTAGACTAACAAGATTTCTGGACTGCATTGGCAAACAATTCAATAGAAATTTAGAAAGGATATTTTAAGAGCAGGAAATCCCTTGTCAGGGAGAAAAAAACTATAGGCAGACAAGTCTCATGTCCAATGACTTCTACATTAAAAACAAATGTTTCATACTATTGAAATCATTTCATTACCCAGCTCATTCCTCTTATCTGGAGGTAATATTTTACAGATTCCAGCCTACTTTGCAGACACAAATTTCCAGCCACTCTCCTTCATGCCCCAAGAGGCCATTTCATAAGCAAGCTAAAATCAATTCAAACAAGGTTCGTTTTTTCCATCACTTTACACCCTAGAAAACTGATACAGACTTACCCAGATGAAGTTTAATACAGAACACAGCTTTATGAAGTGTGGAACCTCATTTCAAATGTACACATAATATATCGATATAGACTTTGGGAACATTTTCAAAGAATACAAATGTGCTGGGTCCAAGGCTTAAATGGTCCTTTTCGCTGAAATAAAGTTCATAAAAGATTTCAGAAGTCCAGAAAACTTTAACATTTAGTGCCTTTTTCTTGAGATGTCCCAGAATATTCTAATTTAGTAATTAAATTGTATATCCAGCGTGCAAATGTGTAGTATAAGCAATTCATTATATTAAACAAATTTGACAATTGAGGACCTGATTATGAATTTCAAAGCCTGAATACTTAGAGAAAAGATGCATGAGTAAAAACCATGATGACAATAAATAATATCTAATACTCTATGAACAATAAAGTGTCCTCCAAACTGAAGAACGTGATTAGTCTCAGCGAAGAGCAATGCCTTCAGGGATGTGGTCCCTCAAATTCTGTATCCTGTCTGAGAAACTTCACTAAGGGATGTGATTTAATAAGTAGAATTGTCTCATATATTATATCTTTCTTAAAAGCTTGGAGATACACCCTCAATCACTCCCAACCTTCCATATGGGTATGATATCTGTTATCCTAGCCTTCCTACATAAATTAATATTTTATCCTGAGTAATGAGCTCCATAACTGAACTAGACTATGCAAAAATAATACATCTTTTTTTTACTTAGCCCTAAACTGCTTCTTCTGTTTGATGGTTTCTCACACTTCAAGGTATCCATCCCACCTCATTCATTGACAAAGTGTTTATTGGGTGCTTATTTTATGCTAGGGGTTGAGACACAAAACTGAAAAGAAAATTACTTTGCCTTTCAGAAGCTAACAATTAAGAAATCCAGAATTAGGTTTAAAAAATGGGGGGGGGGGGGGCGGCGTGGGCTTCCCTGGTGGCGCAGTGGTTGAGAATCTGCCTGCCAATGCAGGGGACACGGGTTCGAGCCCTGGTCTGGGAAGATCCCACATGCCGCGGAGCAACTGGGCCCGTGAGCCACAATTACTGAGCCTGCGCGTCTGGAGCCTGTGCTCCGCAACAAGAGAGGCCACGATAATGAGAGGCCCGCGCACCGCGATGAAGAGTGGCCCCCGCTCGCCGCAACTAGAGAAAGCCCTCGCACAGAAACGAAGACCCAACACAGCCAAAAATAAATTTAAAAAAATTAATTAATTAATTTTTAAAAAGGGGGGGGGAATATTCAACCCTCCATCCATACCTTCCATAATATGTTTATTTTACTTATGTCAACCATAATCATCTCATATTGATTTATAAACATGATTCCTTTTCACAGAGGCAAGTCTAAGAAGAAAACACAATCTATGATTTTACCACTCAGAGAATCTCTATGAATGCTTTGTGTATTCTCTCCAGTGTTCCCTCCCCACCATCACCATGATGTTTATAAGTTATCTAGTCACAGGGTAAAGAAGACATGAACGTGCTTAGAATAAGACCATCCTTCTGCCAACTTCCACGGAGAGGGGCCGAAGAGGAACCAAGTCAAAAGTAAATTGACCATCCTTCCACTGACCTCCAGGTCTTTATTAGTAGAAGTGAAATGGGACACTCAGAGCTGTGCAAACTCCTGGCAAGATCTCATCACCACTGCATGCCTCGGCTCCATCATGACTAGTTCTCATTGTGCCCTGTACCCCTATTTATTTCAGACACACAAGAAGCCCAGCCCGTCCTATTTTTCTTCTAGTACCCCAGCCGCTAATCTGTTTCTGGACATCTTCTCTCTCTGCCTGGAATTTATACCCTTAACTTATTCTTAACTTATACTTTCCCATCTCTTTAAATTTGTGACTCCAGAAACTCATTCAGTCTCTCATTCATTCCCTACATCCTTAATATGTAATAGAAGTAACTTCCTTTACTTTTTGCTCTGAAGACACTGCTTCCTAGGCAACCTCCTTGGAACTAAAATGTGTCTTCCTTAACCTCATTGTTGCTTCTGAATCTTTCTCCTTCCCTTCTCCCTGTAAACACTGATATTTGAATCTCATGTGATTGGACTAAACAAGGCAGTACACCTCTAAAACTTGAGTCACCTCCCCTTATTCTGAAGGAGGCTAGGTGTTCCCTTGACCTGCAGTTCACAACATGCTCCTGGTTTTCCCTCTAATTCAATGGCCACTTCTCAGCCTCCTTTGCTGATCTGCCCTATTTGTGATCTCCAGACTTTGGAGGTCCTTGGGGCTTAGTCCTTGGATCCAGGTCTAATCGTAATAACCTCCCAAAGATCCTTCTCAAATGTTTCCATCTAAATTAAAAGTGATTCCATCCTTTCTGTTGCTCAAGCAAAATTCAAGTCATCTTGTAGCTGTCCTTGACTCCTCTATTCTGTTTTCCTGCTCATCCCATTCATCAACAAGTCTACCTCCTGAATACTGGGTTCCATCTCTAAGATGGACCATTAAAAAATGGGGGGGGGGATTAGTCCATTTTTCACATTTTAAGATTCTCTGAAATTTGCACATGACATAAAACAAATGGCAGGTCATATTTTAATTGGCAGTTCTAATTTAGAACCTAAATTATGTCATTTCTTTCTTGGTTAAAATTTATATTAAAGCATGCTTCTGCCCTGCCTAAAACCTTCCAGTGGGTTCTATCTTGTACTAGATAGAACACAAAGTCATTACAATAACTAAAAAGGGCCTATAATTTTGGATGCCCTTAATTCTCTAAATTAATCTTCCCCTTGCTCAGTCTGTTCAGCCCTCTTGGCCTCTGGGCACTCCCATCTCAGGTACCTAGCACTTACTGTTCCCTCAGTTTGGAATGCTTTTCTTTCAGGTATTACACATGCATCACTCTCTCACTTCCTTCAGGCCTTTCAACAAGTATCACTTTCTCAAATCAAGCCTTCCCTGCCTGCTGTATTTAAACTGCAACATCCGTCCTGCCAACATTCCCTATTGCCCTTCCTTGCTGTATTTTTCACCATAGCATTTATTACTTTATGACATGTTATAAGAGGCAAAACTTTCTTTCTTTCTTTTTTTTTTTTTTTACTCTTTCATTCATTTCTATATCCTTAGTGCTAAGTCTGTACCAGGCCCAAATTTGGTGCTCAATAGTTAGTTATTGAATGAATGAATATATAACATAGATGTAATTTCTCTTTTATAAAATTAGACCCAAGTAGAGTATATGTCTACTCCTCTTCTTCAGTAGTAATCTGGGCAACATTCATGTTCTTGTCTCTGATATAAATTAAACAAGTAATTTCATTTAATGTCTATTAACTTAAACATAACTATTATTAGAGATGGTATTTATTGAGCAGTCTTTATATACTAGTCATTATACTAAATGTTTTTATGTATTATTTAATTTTCATTACAAGCCTATGAGTTAGGTAATATTAGCCCTATTTTACAAATTAGGAAATCAATTCTCAGAGAAATTATAATTGTCTTAAGGTCTCCTAATAGTAAAGAGCTACAGAGCTAGGATCCAAATTCAAATAGTCTGATTCCAAAGTTCATTATCCTGCCTCTGAAGGCCAAATGTGGAATTTATGGAGGAAATCACACTAGTTGTATTTGCTATACTTATTTAGATTTACATGGCTTTATTGCTTATCACAGGCCTTTTATCCAGAGGCATCCTTGTTCACGGATTCTTTATTTGAGTTCTCTCACCACCAGCCCTGTGATTTCTTTTAAGGAACTATATATGTGTATGTGGCATTCACCTTTGTAGAAGAAAAGCTGGGATCCAACATCTTTATGATCTTTTTAAATAGTTTTTTAGGGTCCATGTTTGGAATTGAGGATGGGGTGACCTTCCAGAGAAAAGACATGAGGTATGTGGTGGGAGAGAGGAGGATTACTTAACAAAATTAGAGCTATTTTAGGGAGGAGAACGTAGTAAGGGATGCTGGATGGACAACTGCCAATGTACATGTAGGTAAGAGCTCTGTGCTTCTCTGGACTTAGCTTATGTCAAAGAGGAACTGAGGGTTCATTAGTCAGAGATCAGTATGGACCCCTGTTTATTTCATTCAGATGCAGCTTCCAGAAGAACGGGAAGTTTAAATCTACTTTACATTTTCATTATCGTTTGAATATTTGGTAGCCTTCAGGGAATAGCGAGGAAACAAAAACAGGAAAAAAATCATAGCAAGAATTTCAGTGTCTGTACTGAACTCTCTCATCTAGGTTTGGTGCAGCAATGAGAAGTTAGTTCCATCAGTGTCCCACTCTTTTCTCAGTACAATTTTCAATTCCTGGTGTATGCAGTTATCTCCTGCTTTTCAAAAGTTTGCTCTATGCCACTTTGCTTTTATGAAAGACCTACATTAGTACCTGTTTTTCACTAACCAAAAGAAATCTGAAGAGAATTTTCACTTTTACAAAAAAAAAAAAAAATGTGAAAAGGGAAATACTGTTTAGCATTTGCTTTTCAGCAAGTTGTTTCAGAGGCAGTGGGCACTCCAGTATCTGAAGTGGCGCTGCCAAGCTCCTTCCCCAGGAACTACACTAAGCATCTTAGCATCAAGCTGCCATTTGAAGTGTCTGTGAGCATTGGTGCTTTATCTCGATTTATTTTGCGCATTCCTTAGCAAGATGTGTCCTAAGGCAGTTGCTTCTTTGCTTTACCGCATTTGTGCTTAAGAAAAGTTTTCATAGGAACGCTCTACTTTCAGATAGCGCGGGAAAACCTGTATAATGTTGTCCCCTGCCAGGGTCCCTGATGTGCTCATGATAGCAACAGCACGACCCCTCTCTCTGGTCCAGTCTCATCAAGTACCTCACCGCTCAGAGGTAGAGGGTATTTCCAGAAGCCTGCTTAGGCTTCCTCCACTAATTTTCCCACTTTTGGATTCCTCAAAATGCTTTGTGCTATCCTGCTCTATCTGCCACATATTTAGCAGAAATTCTTAAGTTTCTACCATGTGTACAATGACCTTTACTGGGAACCTGCAATTCAGAAAGTGGTCACCGTTTTTTCCTCCATGTCTAGACCACTAGTCGTGCCAACAAAAAACTGAAAAAGGAGGAGGATGAATTGGAGAGCTCAGCCCAGGGGAACCGTGTGGTACACTGGTTAAGAGGGAGTCGCTGGAACCAAGAGATAAGGTCAAATTGCAGTTCTGCCATTTACCAGGATGGACAGTCATTTAACCACTGGGGCTTTGTGACTAATTCTGTAAAATGGAAATTATAGTAGTACCTACTCCACAGGGTGGTCATCAGGATTAAACAAGTTCACACATACAAGCTCTTAGAAGTGTGACGGGCCAAACAATGAGTTTTGGATATTATTATTATTATTATGTCACAACTGAAAATAATTTCAAAGGTTTTTTTCCTTAAAGTTTACATTATACAGTATGACTCTGTTTCTTATATTATTTTTGTTGGCCTTTCCTAACCTACTGTAGTTTCCATAGGCCTTTTTTGATATATGGCAACTAAAATATATATGATATCCCAGGTGCTCAACAGTACTCTAAGATACCTGCTTTGTTTCCAGTTTTATTTTGTTTCTAATTATTTATTACACTTTAAAAATACCAGGTATGGTTATCTTAAAATAATTAATAATTAATTAGGGACATCAGATATATGAATAAATTGGATATCTGAAAGCTAGTTGGTTTTTTTTTTAGTTTGGTTTATGTAGCAGTATTGAAACATAGCTCTAAGTTCTCTGACACACCTCCTATCTACCTCCTATCAAGAAGTGGGTCTATGCTTGATTAATAGAATAGTGTACAATTGATGATGACCCAGACAGCTTCCACTTTCTACTTCTGGGAAAACTCACTCTCAGAACCACCATGCAATAAGAGAAAATCCAAGTGGCCTGTGGCAAAACATGTGAAGAGAAATAGAGACCCCAGCCCACAGCCCTAACTGACCTTCCAGCCACCAGCCAGCCCAAACTTGCCAGCTATGTGAGTGCCATCCTGGAAATGAATCCCCCAGTGCCCAGTCAATATGTTCCAACAGATGGTACTTGGAACAAAGACAAACTGTCTCTACCAGCCCTGCCCATACTGCAAATCCATGAATACTATAAATGACTGTTGAAGTTTTGGTACACAAAGTTTTGGGATGGTTTGCAATTGAGAACTAGAACATATTATAATGTTTTATTCTTACCTAATTAAACCTTTGATATATAATCTTAAAATACTGCAAATTATTGCAAAAGTAACTTTTTTCAATCTCTGCTGTGCCTCTCTACCTCAGTGCTTTCCAACATAGGATCTATAAAGTGAAAGAGCCAAAATAAGGGCACCAAGTCTGATGCAATGCCTAGATAATCCACAGCCTGGATAATCAATATTGTGTCATTGAGATATAAATATAATTATCCTGAAAGTCAGCATGTGAAGAAATAACAGCAGACATTATAGCACTGCACATGCTTCAGAGAGCATGCATTTTCTGGTAAGGCTTAGAATCAAAGTTGTGCTCTTCGAGTTGTCAAACTACTTCTTAGAAGCAGTACAGTGGATGCTGGTCATTGAAACTCAAGCTATTAACAGGCTAAAATCTTAACTATTACCAGATCACAGAGCTAAAGTTTTGATTCATGTAAAATATACTAAACCATGGTGCATGCCAGCCATCAAGTTGCATGCTTCCCCATGCATCTTTGTTATATAATTTTCTTAGGGTGTTGTGTCATCTCATAAAATCTTTGCTTGCAGGGAGAAATGTTCTCCTTTTTGTCTTGAATTTTTTCTTGCATAAACATGAAAATATAAGGACAGCATAAATATTTTCCAAACCAAGATTACTCTGCTTTGCAATTTGGAAATAAAGTTTTGTTTTGACAGTTACTTGACTATGACAATCATTCTGTTATCCAGGTACATTTGATCATTATTTTTTAAATGGTAATGATCACGTGACTAAATGACTTCAAAAGAGAAATTCCTTTTAGAAAATGTCATCCTAAGAAACACTCAAACTGCAAAATAAGGTACTCAGGATGGTCTATTATTTCCTTCAAGACAGTAGGTGGGGAAAACAAAATTATACTTACCAAAGGGAAAAGGGGGGGAAGGGATTAATTAGCAGTTTGGGATTAACATATACACACTACTATATATAAAATAGATAAACAACAAGGACCTACTGTATAGCACAGGGAACTATACTCAATATTTTGTAATAACCTATAAAGGGAAAGAATCTGAAAAAAAATAGATATATATGTATTTATAACTGAATCACTTTGCTGTACACCTAAAACTAACAGAACATTGTAAATCAACTATATTTCAATTGAAAAAAAAGAAAAAGAAGAGTAAGAAAAAAAGTCATTGTAAAAAAAGACACTAGGTGGATAAAGGTTAGTAATGACAGCAACACAAGTAGTAGTAATAATAAAAAGTTAATGATTTATTCATAGACATAACAAGTAAATATTTAAAAGGTAAACAGGGACTCCCCTGGCAGTCCAGTGGTTAAGACTTCACCATCCAATGCAGGGGGTGTGGGTTCTATCCCTGGTCGGGGAGCTAGGATCCCACATGCCTTGTGGCCAAAAACCAAAAACATAAAACAGAAGCAATATTGTAACAAATTCAATAAAGACTTTAAAAATGGTCCACATCAAACAAAAAAAAATCTTAAAAAAAAATAAAAGGTAAACATATTAAATTTAAAGTAACTCAGATATAAGCTTATTGAATGTTTTCAAATAAAGGCAATAATTAATAAATATAAGGCCACATATTGAAAGTGATTATATTTATGAATTCCCATAAGCCAATTACACTTTATTCCTGAGAATATATATAAAACCTCCTGAGGATTTAACCACTTCTGACCCTGGGAGTCTAAAGACCAGCAAGTGCTAATAAAAAAACATGGCTTAATATACAAGCTCTCTGGGAATTAATAAATAAAATAGTGAAAGTTACTATGGTCCCACCTACATTATTTTTTGACTCCTTATCTAGAGACTATGCGTATTTTTAAAAAATGATGCCCAACTTGGATCTCATTTTCTACAAGTTCTCATAAATTATATGTCTTCAATTCATTATATATCACAAATTGCTTTAGCCATTTTTTTTAAAGACCTCCAAGTTCAAAACAATAATATTTGAGAATATATGATTCAGCACCTTTCATGATGGGGCAGCTGGAAAAATAAAAGATGATTGATGAAGTGGTGAGGTCCATTTAAGTCACTGGTAAATATCATGTTATCCCTTGAGATAAGTGGCATTACCACCTTTCTCATATGTATGCAGAGTCACAAGTACACATGTGAACAACTAACAACGTATGAAAAAAAAAAAAAGAATGTCCTTTGGGTGTTATTAAGTAAAGAAAAGCCATTAAACCATAAAGCAGAAAATAATTAATTCTGTAATTTACTAGTAAGCTTTCAAACTGGCAAGATATGATTCTGGTTAATATTATTTAATGTGAAAATTAATTGGAGAAGCCATTTATCAAAGACAAATTTTGAATGTGTACCAAAAATGTATGTAAATTTGTATGAGATACAGAAGCATACATGCATGCTTACTTTGAAAATAGCTTAATGAAAATAAAATCAGTGGTTCCACTTATAATTGTTAATTATTTAGTTTCTTTTTTTTATAAGTTGGTTACCTAGTTGATTTTTATTTTCCTTGATATCATTCACTAGAGTCAAGTTTTACTGCTCTATAATTTCCCTTCTTAAAAGCAATGCTAATTTAGTTTTGCTCCTTTGTAGACCTAAATTTTTCTGAGTGTTTCATATTCCCAATCCATTATTTTTGTACAAAGCCCACAACAGCTATCACTGTAATAGAGCATGTTGTGAGCAGAAACTTGAAAGACAATGTGGGGTGGGGGAGAAAAAATATAGGCCTTAGAATCCGAAAGAACAGAATTGAATTCCAGTTTTTCCTTTACTAGCTGTGAGACCTTGGGAGTATTTAATCTCTCTAATCTCTTCTTCTTCATCTCTAAAATGGGCTCCAAACACCTACTTTGAAAGTTCTAAAAATAACTAAGTAGACTCAAGTTTGCTAAAATCTGAACTGGGACCCTAGCACATAAGAGTTGATGAATATATTTAATTGCTACCATTTTGATAAATATGGTATTAATTCTACTTGAGTATTAATGTTAACAATAAGGCAGTATAATGTCAGTTAAGATCATAGATTCTGCACCCAGACTGCCTGGGTTCAAATCCTGGATTATCTACTTACTAACTATGCAACCTTGGGAAAATTACTTTCTCCATGCCACAGTTTCCCTATCTATAAAATGGGAATAATAATAAAGCCTATCTTATAGATTTGCTTTGAGGACTAAATGAATTAATAAAAGAAAAGTATGATGAGTAGTGTTTATTACATAGTGACCCTTAATAAGTGTTTTCTATTATTTTTATTCCAAATTTTGAATTTTATTGTATTTATTTTTTTGTACAGCAGTTTCTTATTAGTTATCTATTTTATACATATTAGTGTATATATGTCAATCCCAATCTCCCAATTCATCCCACCACCACCTCCCCACCCCACCACTTTCCCCCCTTGGTGTCCATACATTTGTTCTCTAATGTTTTCTATTATTATTAAGTAACTAAGGCTATTTTAATTATGATGTTATAGATTGCTAATTGACTGGGCTTGAATCCCAACTCTTCTTTCCACTTACTTAGTGGGTAACCTTGGGCAATATATTTCTGTGGCTCAATTTTCTCATGTGTAAAATGAATATAATAATAAACCTCAGAGGGTTTGGGATATACATATATATATGTGTATACCTATAAGTATATACATATATATGTTTTTAAGATATGTATGTATATTTCACATATGTCATATATCTGTATCTATATCTATATATATTGAACAACTTCTGGCACTAAGAGGTATTACATAAATGTTAGCTATTATTCTGAAAATAAAGACATAATTTTATCAGTAAAAATATTATTAAAATCATAATTATATATAAATTGAACCCCTCCCACAAACTTAAAAAATAAATTGGTTTATTAATGATAATTACAGTAATAAAGTTGATCATTTGGCTTGTCATTTCTTTGAGGCAGGGCCTTAGCTTCCATATTTTTATCCATGGGTAAATGGGTTAGAAATAAAAATATGGATTTATGTCTAAATAATTCCTTATGTTCAGTAGCAAACCTTTCCCTAGGTTCTTGACAGGCATTAATTAAGTGCACGGGAAAAAAATGATTTCTTTAAACTTTGCCCATGTTTAAATTCTGAGCACTCACAATTTAATCCACCTCTGCAGTTGTATGGAAATCCAGTGCAAGTGTTGGGATTAGAAAACCAGATTAACTGATTGTCTCTGCTAACTACAAACCCATTTCCTCAAGGAAGATTTTCTTCCAGGTTGTGAGAAGTACCATATGCCCAGAGTAAATAGCCATTAGCATAAGAAATACCCCATCAGATTTTATTAACGCTGTGACATTCTAGAAGGCCTTTTTTGACATCAGTGAAAGCCATGGCTCCAGTCTTTAGGACACAACTTGGAACCAGACAGTAAAGAATAAGTAGGTAAAAACCAGAATGCTGCAAGTCAAGTCAAAACACTCATTCCAGTGAGATGGAATGCTGGAAGCCATCCACCATGCCCGGACTCACCCCCTTTGCTGAATTCAGTCTGAGAATTCTATGCACTCAAATTGGAAAATGGATGGGTTTCTTCTATTGCTTTCTGTGAGTAAAATGTTTAATCTTCCTTTGGCTTTTTAACTTTTTGCCTGAATTATTATTTTGGGAAATCTAAGCAGTTTCAGAAACAGTTATTTCTGGTAACGAGAACCTAGAATAGACATACTCTAAATTCCTGGAGCATTGTTACTACCTGGAGTGTAAATTATACTTGTGGACACTTTTAAACATGTGTTCCTCTTTTTATAGGTGAGCCGGAGCCTATCATGTAATTGCTTTACTTTAGCAATTGCTAAATGCATAATATTTGCTGCCCAGATCTAAGGCTTTTATGTTGTACTTTACAATATAAATTATTATAATAAAACAAAAATTTTAAGCCTAATATGTAATCATCAAGAAGAACATAGTCCAACAACTAAATATCTCAATGTATTTCATTCTTTTCAAAACTAATTTAAGTACCTTATGTTTTAACCACTTGATAAATTTCCTGATTTACTTTTGATCTAAAAAGTTCTCTTCAAGCATACTAAGTTAAGTAGGTGCTTGAAAGCTTCAATTTTCAAGTGGAGTTTTCTAACAATTTTTTTAAATGGTGAATAATGATGGAAGATACTAAATAAAAACACCTCAGCCTAAGAAGCTAAGAAACCATAATGACGTCCCATATGCTGCCCTAAAATATAATCAAATGTCATCATGTCCAAAAGCATCAGCAAGAACTCTGAGTTATAGGTTAAGATTTTAAAATCATAACTCTCACAAATCCAGATATGAAAATAGTTATAGATAGTTCAGATAGATGATAGACAGATAGAGAGAGTAGATAGATAGATAGATAGATAGATAGATAGATAGACAGATAGAGAGACGGATATAGATAGATAGATAGATAGATAGATAGATAAAGTGGTGGGTAACTAGATTTACTGACAAGAAGTTGCACCAGAGAACAGATTCTGATGAACTGTTCGTAAGACAGACCTTCTTCAACCTATTGGAGCTTTCCAGGTCATCCTTGTATGTTCAACATACAACATAGAAGGCTTCCCCATAGATCCCTGGGTTTCTAGGAGGGTTACAAACACTGAGATAATACAAATTGGCGCTGGGTTTTCCAATTCATGTTAGTTCATATTTCTATATGGTAATTATGGCGAACAGTGAGTGATAAAGGACAGAAATAGGTAATACAGACTAGTTTGTATTCAGAATCCAGGTTAGCATTAAATCTGGAAAAACATTGGTAATAACTGGAGTCTGAATCCGGGTACCCCAAGCAAAAGAGCACAGGCCAGTGAATGATCTGAGTATAGAAGCTGGCCATGAGAAACAAGGCAAGGAATAAAGTCCTGTATATGAGGAGCCTGAAAATATTAGATCTGGGCATTTCTGCCAATCTCTGAATACAAGATATTTGCCCAGTGGCCCACTAAGGCCAAGGAAAACTATGATCCTCCATAAAGTGAAGCCAGTTCTTAGGGCCAAAGGGCAGGCGAAGTAGGAGATAGTCATTGTAACTTTACAACTACGGAAACCTGTCGTTTGCCATTGTAATAGGAGTTTTCTTATGTGGTGTTTCCAGAAAACTGAGAGAAGAAATTACTCATTTGTATGCGAGGCTAGGATTTACCACTCTGTGATTCTCCTGGGTCACATGCATCTGGGGTAGGATTTACAGTTTTATGCAGGAGGAACGTTCTATTTTAGAGAAATGATCCCTCACTTTTATATGGCACTTTAGAGTTTATAAAGATAGTTTACATTCATGATTATATGTTGTGGTAGATAGCAGTTTTAACAATAGCCCTAAGATGACTGGATTGCAAATGAAAGAAAATCCAGCTCAAATAAATGGAAATTTATGTAATTATTTAAAAAAAAAGGGAGTTTCTAATTTCAGGCAGAGGTGGCCTTCAGAGGCTGAACAATAGCACCAGGATATAGTTGCTCTGTCTCTCTGTCTCTGTCTCTCTGTCTCTATCTCTCTGTCTCTATCTCTTGACTCTGTTTTCTCTCCACTGTGTTTATTCTCAGTTAGGTTCTCCCTGTGTGGTAGCAAGCATGGTCACCAATACTCCGGGCTACCAAGCACTCCACTTAATAAACCTATCTTGGAAGTGGAAGAAAACACCTCTTCCTTGAGAGCTGCAGCAAGAGTTCAAGGTGTGGTCAGGCCAGGGACATGTATCCAGCCTCAACCCATCTCTGTGGCCAGGGGCATGTAGAATTCCTGTTGGTCAGGAGTGGAGGTCAGCTCCTCCCAACCCACAGGGACTGAAAATGAGAAAGGCTTAATCCCTAAAAAGAAAAGAAGAGATGCTGGGCAGGCAAAAGACCAGATGTCCACTATAAAATTATAATGATCTTTTTCAAACACGAAGTTGAGGCTTGCTCAATATCACACAGAAAACCTAGGTTTCTGACTGGCTAAGACAATACCTAATTCCAAACCCATTCTCTCTAGCCTACTCCTAGTAAAGAAGCTAAATAACCTGCCTCCAAGTCCTCTCTTGGAACTAGGGATAGCTTTTTGGCACTTCTGGTCAATACAGATAAGGTGAAGACTGCTGGGCTCTTCTAGGGCAATGTTTGCCTTCTCGATACCAGGGGCAAGCAAAGTAGGGGACATCCTTTCCCCTTCCTCCTGTCTTTACTGAAGACATGAGACCTGGGGTTGCAGCATCACAAACCCGGTTATGAAACAAGGAGTCAAATCAACACTTAAGATAGCAGAATAGAAATCTAGAAGAAAGCTGGGTTTTAGTAGCGTCATCAAGGCACTCCTAACCCTGAAGTGTCAGTCTAAACATCTTTTTTTTTTTAGGCCACGACACATGGCTTGCGGAATCTTAGTTCCTGAACCAGGGATGGAACCCATGCCCCCTGCGGTGGAAGCGTGCAGTCTTAACCACTGGACCACCAGGGAATTCCCCAGTCTAAGCATCTTGTTGTGACAGATTGTTAAGTGGCTTTATTGCCATTTTAGGCCACTTTTAGATGGAGTTCTGGTTTTTGTTCGTTTTTAGTAAAAGCATTCCTAATATATATTTCTATCAATAGCTAATCTACAGTTAGGAAGCTGATACCTTGGGCCTAGGAGAAACTGTGTCTTTTCATACTTTAGAGACTTAATTAGTTTAACTCTTTCAGAGAAATTGCATTTCATGTATTTCCAAATTCTTAGATGAATTCTCACTGTAACTCCCATGTACTAACTGCATTACCTGCCTTAAAGGCTTATTGTAAAGGTGAAATTGCATTTTTTTAAATGCCATAAAACTATAAAAATCTTTACAAAAGAAAAGCAGTCTTATTATGAGAACCATCTGTAACATCTTCCAATTCAAGAGGATATAAGAGAATGTGAGAAATCATTTCTGGCTACCTAAATTAAACAATGTTTTGTAACATCCAGAAATTGCTGTTTTAATTTAATTCCAAGATTTTTACGTAGAATTTATACACACTAAGAAATCATTAGCCACTTTAATTTTACCTTGCATATTTTTAAATGTTTTAATATGAATAAGTATTTAAATAAAAACAAAAAAGGCATATCAGGGTGACCAACCCACTGTATTTCCCAGGACTGTCCCAGTTTTAGCAACAAACGTCTCATATCCTGGAAACCCCTGATTCCCAGGCAACCCTGCTGGTTGCTCTCCCTGTGACCCTACCAATTTTGTTATCTTTCAGTCTTTTAAGTTATGTTGACTTTCACTGTTTCTAATGTTAAAGGTCCAATAATTCATCTACAGGCATACCTCTTTTTATTGCGCTTCATTTTATTGTTCTTCGCATACATTGCGTTTTTTACAAATTGAAGGTTTGTGGCAACTCTGCGTTGAGCAAGTCTATTGGTGCCATTTTTCCAACAGCATTTGCTTACTTTGTCTCTCTGTGTCACATTTTGGTGATTCTTGAAATATTTCAAATCCTTCACCATCAAAAAATCACAGCTCACTGAAGGTTCAGGTGATGCATTTTTTAGCAATAAAGTAGTTTTAAATTAAGGTATGTACATTATTTTTTAGACATAATGCTATTGCACACTTAATAGACTACAGTATAGTGTAAACATAACTTTTAAATGCACTGGGAAACCAAAAAATTCCTGTGACTCGCTTCATTGTGAGATATTTGCTTTATTGCGGTGGTCTGGAACTGAACCCGAAATATCTCTGTGGTATGTCTGTATTAATTCACTTAACAGGCATTTGCTGAGCCAGCTCACCAATATGGCAGGCTCCATGGGTACCTCCAAAGAGCTCACAAGCCTAGTGGTAAGACCTGACCTCAACACATAATTGAGTCACTATAATACCGCTTCAGACTGACCCTAGCAAATTTGTTCACTAACATCTACGGGGTTATTTATCTTTTGAAAATATCTGTTTTCTCCAGCAATAGGAGGCAGGTAGGAACTATTTTTTTAACCAGGTAAAAAATTACATTAAAGGCAAGTTGCAGACCAATCCTGATGCAAATTCAAACATTTAAAACAAAGGTGCTTAGAGTCTGTCATACAGAGTGAAGTAAGTCAGAAAGAGAAAAACAAATACCGTATGCTAACATATATATATGAAATCTAAAAAAAAAAAAAAAATGGTACTGATGAAACTAGTTGCAGGGCAGGAATAAAGATGTAGACATAGAGAATGGACTTGAGGACACGGGGAGGGGGAAGGGTAAGCTGGGACAAAGCGAGAGAGTAGCATGGACATATATACACTACCAAACGTAAAATAGATAGCTAGTGGGAAGCAGCTGCATCGGCACAGGGAGATCAGCTCAGTGCTTTGTGACCACCTAGAGGGGTGGGATAGGGAGGGTGGGACAGAGACACAAGAGGGAGGGGATGTGAGGATATATGTACACATATAGCTGATTCACTTTGTTATACAACAGAAACTAACAAAACATTGTAAAGCAATTATATTCCAATAAAGATGTGAAAAAAAAAGAATGATGGAATAAGTATTTAGAAAAAGTCTTTCACTGATAAATCATTTCTAAGTATTCTGCAAGAAAAACCCCCAAAAAAACAAAAAAATAAAAAATAAAAGCAAAGGTGCTTCAAAATAGTCATGCACTTAAAAAAAATACTCGGTGATGCCTGCAATCTGTCCTAACCACTCTGACAAGCATTTGACGTGAAAGGTTTCTCTAAGAGGAACACAGTTACATTCTAATGGCAAGATCCGCTAACCTTTGAGTTAGATTAGACAGAACAGTCCTGGCAGGAGTGGGGTGAAAAGACCAAATGGGCATTGAAAACTTGGACTCAACACTAAAGGTATGACCCTGGTGAACTTGCCAGATTCCAGTACTTCATTCACACAGTGGCAGCAAAGCCCATAAATTTTTTTCTAGCTAACTATTTATCTTGAGAACTGTTAATTTCAACAAGGGAAAAAAAAACCTATTTCTAGTATTCTCTATGCTAATTAACAAACTCTCTGCTGTGGAGTTAGACAATACTTGAACTACTTGCCATGGACACCTCTAGAGTGTGAAATTCTTACTAAAGTCCTTCAAATACAAACTAACAATTACTAGAATATGGAATGAATTTAACACATACACACACACACACACACACACATATACAAGGGAGAGATATAAAATCCTAAGATATTTTAAAATAAATTATCTTGCGACAAATATGAGCGATACCTAGTGATTATTCTTTTAAAATGTAGAAGAAATCCCTATCACCAAACAAAATACTTGGGTGTCTCAAGGACTTGACAAGGTGACCTGTGAATGAGGTCTTGAAAGATTAATATGAGTTTGCAAAATGAAGGGAGGAAAAATGATGTTAGGCAGAAGACAGAGCACTGTTCAAAGGTATCTGTGTGAAAGAGCTTGATACCGTGAGAAACAATAGGATGTTTCTGAACAAGTTCAGAGAATCTTAGGAGTGGTACATTCTCAAGAAATGTACTGAAAAGGTGATTGGAGAAGCCAAGATGGTGGCAGGATTTGCAGGTCGCGCTAAGTAGTTTGGACGGTCCACTCTAAGTACTGGGATGATAATGGGGTTTTTTAGATAGTGGGGCGACTTGTTGCTTAGTTAGCAATGGGAAGAATGGATAGAAGAGGGAAGGGGGGTCAGGAAAACTAATCAGAAGTAAGAAATGATGTAGATTTGAACTTAGGTCTCAAAATTTATCTATTCAACACCCAACACAATATTAATTGAGCATGTACTAGGCACCATGCACTAAACTAGACACTGGAAAATAGTATTGGTAAAACAGTCAAAATCTCAGCCCTCATGAACATAAGTTTGCATAAAACAGTTGTTTAGTGTAACTATAAATAAAAACCATTGCACTGTCAAAGTATTCCAGATTACATAATATGTCATACACTCATCCAACTCATGGAGATTCAGTTCTAGAAAAGGAGACAGCCATTACACAAATTTTAAGAAGAACATCTAAATCAGTATAGTCTGTTTAATGAGGATAGGTGCTCTAGAAATAAAGTAGGGAAAGAGCCTAGAATGTGTGTGTGTGTGTGTGTGTGTGTGTGTGTGTGAGAGAGAGAGAGAGAGAGAGAGAGAGTTTTAACAGGGTGAATGTGGAAGGTGGCATGCAAGGGAGTGAACTATGGAGCAATCTGAGGGCAGAGTTTCAGGCACAGGGAACAGCTAATGCAAAGCCTCTGAACAGAAGCATGCCTGGTGTGTCTGAGGAACGGGGAGGAAGCCTGTGTGGCTGGATCAGAGTGAGGGAAGGGGAGGATAATAGGATAAGAACAGAGAACTAGCAAAAGACAAGATTGTGTCGGCCCTCGAGCCAGACAAGAAATACAAACTCACGTAACTTTCGAACTAGAAAGCCCGTCAGAGGCTCTCAACTAATACCCACCAAGGTGCCAATGAGAAATCTAAGGACTTTTGAATGAAGCTCGTTTATACTTAACGGGTTGCAGTTTTTAATTGCATTTTTTATGTCTTAATTTACTTAAAAAGTATTATGTCTTATGTTTCCCATAATCGTTAAAATGGAATATTTTTAATTAAAATTTCAAGGTAAATTCGATATTGTGATTTCCCTGAAAACTCATGTTTATGAAAAATACTTGGCCTTATCCATTATGAAAAAGCGACTTTGGCTCCACTACTACGTGGCATTGGTGTATGCGCCACACTCAAGCCATGAGAAGGGCGTGAATCTGCCCTCTAAGACAAGAAAACAAGGGACTAACAAGCAGTGCAGCCTGGAAGGAAAAAGCAGCCACCGGGCCCAAAATGCTTTGGGAACTGTTATGAAACACAAATCACGGGCCAGCCTTGAGCTCAGTATTGCTGAAGACCTCTTGTCATATTTCTGATCAACGCTTTGCGTCTCAAAAGACAGTTACCTTTTAGTCAACTTCCTACTTTCACAGAAGCACCCCTTTCTTTCAAAAACTCCACATTACAAATATTTTCTTAGTAATCTCCTGCTTTGTACAGGTGGCGCCTGCCTCCTGGCTGGGCCTGAAATGCAATTTTTGGCTGAATGAGGAAGCCAGAGCCCCTTTATATCACATATTCACCGATAATATTTTTCTGCTCTTCTCCCTTCACCCTTCGCTCTGCAGATCTTGCCTATGCTGGACTATTCTCGTTCAATCTGAGTTTCCACTGGTGACCCCTTTACTGGTGCAGATGAGGATATGGTCATCAAAGCTAATGAGAGCTTTGAGAAGACTGAAATTCACTTCCAGTGGTGGGACCAATTAATGCCAGACGCAAACATTCATTTTAAGTAACTTGACAACCTGCGCTTTCCTCTCCATCGTTTTGTTTTTTCTCCTTTGTTTCTATCCCAGCCATAGAGAGCAGCAGGGTTTGCCCTTACACACTCTAACATTTTGCCTGTATCTGCTTGTTCCTTTGCTCGGGATGCCTTTCTGCCTCTTCTCTGGGGAGCATCTTCTCCACTGCTTAAAAAGTCAGCTCTTCCACATACGCTACCCAAGCCCCTCCAGTTGTTGGTATTTTCTTTCTATATCCTCACGGTCCGCGTCGCACTTTTATGATAGAATGTGTCATGTTATATATTTTTATTTTGAATTATGGTGAAATACATAACATAAAATTTACCAGCTTGACCATTTTTAAGGGTACAGTTTAATAGTGTTAAATGCATTCACATTGTTGTGCAACCAATCTCCAGAACTTTTTCATCTTGCAAAACTAAAATTCTATACCCATTAAACAGTTCTCCCATTTCCCCCTCCCACACCCAGCAACCACCACTCTACTTTCTGTTTCTTCACGTTTGACTTGTCCAGATAGTTTATGTAAGTGGAATCATACAGTACTTGTCTTTTTCTAACTGGCTTATTCACTTGGCATAATATCCTCAAGGTTCATCCAAACTGCAGCATGTGTCAGCATTTCATTCCTTTTTAATATTTCACTGTATGTATGTAATACATTTTGTTTACTCATTCATCCATCAGTGAATACTTAGTTTGCTTCTACCTTTTGGCTACTGTATAATGCTGCTATGAACATGAGAGTACACATACCTCTTTGAGACCCTGCTTTCAATTCTTTTGGATAAATATGCAGAGTTGGAACTTCTGGATCATGTAGTAATTCTATTTAAAATTTTTTGCGGAACCACCATATTGTTTTCCATAGTGGCTACAGCCTTTTATATCCCTACCAGCAGCACACAAGGGTTCCAAGGTTTCCAAATCCTCACCAATGCTTTTTATTTTCTGGCTTTTCTGATAGTTAGCTTCCTAATGGGTAGGCAGTGACTGTCACATATTATTTTAATTATCTGTTGTCTGGCACTGACTTCCTTTTCATCTTTATGTTGCTAGTGTCTAATCATAAGCATGGAACATAATATGTCCTCAAAAAAAAGCCCATTCAAAGAATAAATGCTATAAAATCTCAAAAGAGCCTTAGGCTTCTTCAGAAACAGAAGGACAGGTGACTGACTGCACCCTTTCCTCCAGTGGGTCAAGGAGTAAAGAGTGCATTGCTGGAAGCTGCAGTAGCAGTGGTAAAAAGAAGAGCAAGCAAACTAGTTCCATGTCTATTTTATTAGAAAAAATGGAAGAGTGGGATGAAAACAGGGAGCTGACACAAGACTGAGAAATAGCCCTGAGAGTTCTTCATTAGAAGAAAATCCTATCCGCCCATGATCTTCAATCCCTAACTGGTAGGGGTCCCCACCTCTACTCACCTGGGGAACACTTGAGGCACTCCTGTTCCTGGCCGTGGGGGTCATTGGATACTTAGGAAGGGGTGCTTCTGTGTTCCTGGCCCCCCAAGTCAGAACACAACCATAGAAATTCTATACAATTCCTTCTAATTAGGCTTTAGGATCCAAACAGTCCTGGAGCATAGCCCACTGGCAAATTAGAGAATGCCATGGACTTTATCATAATTTTACATATGACAAAACCAAGATTCTTTATGAATATAAACAACAGCACAAGATCAAAGATTATATCCCAAAGGTCCTGATTCCTGCTCCTTATGGAGCTTGGCCTTATGAACTTTATCAGCAATTTAAAGGTGCATTTTGCATATTTCATTGTCAAGCTGCTAATATATTCCTTCCTCGGCAGCTCAGTTTTTCTAAGAGAGCCGAATTCCTTGCTTTATATTCCTTCTCTTACTTCTTATTAAAGAATCAGTAGATTTCTGTTGCTCAACGTTCTACACTTTCAAAGCACAGGTCTTCCTATTTAGTATATTCCCTATATAATTACAGTTCTCTTTTACAATAAACTCCTCCCAACTTGTTACCGGTCTACATATTTATCGGCTTTGGTTCTGCCTTTAGAGTTGTTTCAACAACGCTAATTATAAAGAAAAAGATAAGGTTGAATTGTTTTTCTTTCTCACTCATAACAGCTCAGAATATGAACTGTAGCATTCTACTTTCTTATTTGTACAGGTAATGATGTATTCATTTTGGCAAAGTCTTCACAGATAATAAAAATGACTTGCTTTTTGTAGATGTGCTAATTATCTTTTCTTGATCAAGAAAAAAATATTGAATTAGCTTCCAACTACTCAGTTTAATTTACACCAATATTTGATGCTGGCAAGTGGCCTGGGCTATTTTGTGCTACTTCATTTTTTGGCTAGGAAATAAAAGTATTCTGGAAAATTATTATTAAGAAATGCGTAAAATAACAAATATATATGATTGAGTGTGGAAGGTCACCACCAGTTAAGCTATAATACTGATGTAAATGCAGAGAAATGGTGAGGAAGCCAAAGGACAAACAGGATGGATGGTTTACAATATCCAACTTGAGCAATGAGGACTAATTCAATCTACTTTGGACATGCAGAGATAACTCTGCTATTAAATGACTATTTGCACCAGGAAGGAGTAAGCTATACATTTTTAAGACATAAAAACTACATCATTTCCTGGTGGCAGAAAGACGCCAACATTTTCATGATGTTCCATTCATTTATTTCTTTTTACTTGTACAGCATTAAGACCAGAATTGTTTGTGATTGCAGACTAGGTTTAGCAGATTCTGTTACCTTTGATTACAGTTCTTTGTTATTTTCTGAAAGCCTATTTAGTTGCGAAATTTGATGTAAGACCATATTGTTGGCAGGCAAAAACCCTGATCCTTAACCTTAATTTACACATTTCAGCCTCAAAGCAATCACTCAGTATGAGTTATGTTTATAAAATAATACCTTTAATACTATGAAATATTACAACATAAAAACCAATATTATTCACTGTCAAAAGAAAGAAAATGAGAGAGAAAAAGAACTTTTCTCTTTATGTTTTGTTTTGTTTTAGTGGGAACCAGATTTTTCTTCAATTCCAACCAAAAGACATTTTCAAAATAAATAGAGAAAACTGGCTTGCCCTTAATTCTAACGCACAGAAGTCATAAGCCAAGTAATCCACACAGTTCTCATTCCCTTTCTCTCCTAATCTTATCTGTGCAGACATACAGACTTCCGTAAAATGTTAGTGACATGTTTAATATGAGCCCACTGCAAGATCAGAGGATTGCTGAGCCCATTTCTCCAGGTTGGTCTGGATATTGGTGATCCTTGGTTAAAAAATGATGATAAGATAAAAGTAAGATATGGAGCTAGAATTAAAATTCAAGTCTTTTGATTCCCAGTTCAAAGTGCTTTTTACCAAAATACTGTAGCTCTGTGACCTTGGACAAGACTTTCAGCTTTTCTGAGTCTCTTTGTCATTATTAAAATTAATGTTTTAACACTACCCAAACCTACTCGTTGAGTTGTTTTGACATAACACTCACACTCACATAAAAGTACAATGTAAAATATAAATATAAGATATCCTGTCCTTGAAAATAATAAAATATCTCAGTATCAAACCATTATGAATGTGCCACTCATACTATGCACTATACTTCTCTCTTACCTGATAAAAGTCATAACTTGTGAAAACCTCCATGGAGAAGAAAAGGGACTAATGTATGTGCCGGCCCAGGTATATGCATTTGGCTTGTATTCTGCCCAGAGAATCCCTGGCAAGAGATTGTGCTGGTGCCTTGATTCTAGAGCCAGTTGCTGCTGCCAACACAAGATGCAGGGCCCCCTGTGATGGCTGCACCACATGCCTCATAGCAATCATGAACTACACCTGAGGGCACCCCCCTGATACCTATGCCGTGCACCTCTGCTCTCCCTTGTCAGGGTTTTTGGTTGATGCTAAAGTGCAAGATGCCACGGGACTTTCTCAACATCCGTATATCTGGAACCCAGGATCGTGAGGGAGAGGACCCTCCATGGGGTGAAATTTGACCAATGGAAGACAGTTACTAGCAGGTAAGTTCTGGT
Organism: Balaenoptera acutorostrata; assembly: GCF_949987535.1. Classification (NCBI taxonomy): domain Eukaryota; kingdom Metazoa; phylum Chordata; class Mammalia; order Artiodactyla; family Balaenopteridae; genus Balaenoptera; species Balaenoptera acutorostrata. Next base: position 22,804,307 of record NC_080084.1, on the reverse strand, counting down.
GCTTTCGACTCTTTGGATGGACTGTTTGCAGGGGCAGTACCCTCTCGTGGATTCTCTGATGATATTCTGTGTGAGATGGCTGCGACCAGCTCTGTAACAACTCCCTTGTATTTTTAGTCCATCCTTCCCAGCCTGACTCACCTTTCCCCTCACTTTTGCATTCCTTGGGTTGCACTCATACTGAAGCAAAGCCCCTAATATGTGCCTCAAGCACTAGTTTCTAGGAAACCTAGGCAGAGACACTATCCAACTAGGAACAAGAAAAAAAGCCTAATTACAAATTAGGGGCCCAGTTGAAGATAGAAATTATAAATTTATATTCAGTCAGTAAGTAGAGATATACGATGTTTTTCCCAGCATCCCAGGAATAAAAGTAGAGAAAACAAGGAGTTAGGTTCATTTATTCATTTAACAAATTGGGTTTTTCCTAAGTGTGAGTACTAGACTAGTCATTAGGGATTCCAAGATATAAAAAATTATAATGCATCGGGTTCTAGTTGTTTCTTCTTTAGGAATTAACTTTATATGGTGAAGTTTAAGTTGAGATAATCCAAGACACAGGTGAAACAGTATTTGTGAAGAGTCAAGAGGGAAGTAAATAATACATTAGAAGACAAGGAGGGGTGAGGAAACTGAAGGTACAGATGAGGTCAGAGAACAAGTCAGTAAGGAGGGGGAATATAGGCAGTAAAAGGCAGTGGGAAAAAATGTCAGGACACATTTCAGATATTAAGCCATTCTGGGTAACAGCAAAGTCCAGAGTATAAGCCTAAGAGTGAGTGGTGCTTACAGAGCATGGATGAAGATTATAAAAGTAGAGGAACTATAAGACAAAGAACTATAAAACAGATGTGGTGGGTGCCTCAACAGTGTAAATTGAAAACATATAGGATAAACAAGAAGATGTTATATCCCACCTTAGTCTTTGCTCTTCCCTAAATTTGGCTAAGATAGGAACAAGCTGCAATTAAGAGGGGAAGATGCTAAACTCATCAATTGCTCAATTAAAATAACCATCAGTCCAGTAATGGATGAAATAAGATTTCACCGGTCTTTTCTGGATATAAATATCTTGACCATAGCTACGCTGTTAAGCCAATTCCCATGGTGAGAAGTGATACAAACAGGAAAAATAGCAGGTAGAAGTGAGAGAAAGGAAGGAAGAAATGATTAGGAAACAGAACAGAAAGTTCACCCCTATGTAGTAAGTGCAATAAATGTGGTGGGGAGGTGAATCAGAGTGGGGAAGATGCAGGGAAAAGCAGCTGTACAGAACACTGTGTTCTATGGATGATGAGAAATGCAGATAATGAGAGCTATCATTACAGAAATGGTGGGTGGGCTTTCCCATTCTCTGACTAAATTACACCAGGAATGCAGTACCATGCAGGGTTAATGTTACTGCTTTCTTTAATGCCATTTCCTTCTGTAAGCAATGCCAAATCCCTCAAACTGAGAGATACTCAACTTTATTAGAAGATTCTAGAGTACTTATCTTGTGGCCACACAGCCCTGTCCTACCCCTCGGCAGCCTCCCAGCACCCCCTGCATCCCCAGCTAGCGGAGTTGCCTGTGAGAAGCCCTTGCGAGGACTTGGAATGGAGAAGAGAGGCAGAGGCCATTTGAACTTGTCTTTGGACATGGCAGGCAAACACGCAGGCATGTGGCAAATATGAGGTTTTTCTGGTGGCCTCCAAGTGTGCTCCTGAAAATCACCTTCCTAAATGTTGGAGAAAAATATGATTGTCGGCATTTCTTCCCTGGGTCTGTGACCCCTTGATTCTCTAAAAGCTAACAGTGCATCTAAGAGTTCATATAGATTGCCCTCACCTTCACTTTCCCAGCACTTCATAAAGTTTGAAAGCATTTAATTCCCTGAATTAAATATCATCCTGTTTAAAAAACTTGAAGTGACTTCTGGTTTTTGGATAGAACTCTAACAGATACACTTTTTTCTTCTCCATAATACCCATCTTAACGTGGAAATTGGTTATTTTTTAGTGCCATGGTAAGTTTTTAAGACTTTATTTTTTCGTAAGCTATAGGTTCTTTTTACTACTTCCAATGAAAGTGTCAGAGAGTAAACATAAAAATAAGATATCTCTGAAATACTATAAAGATCATATTATCAGAGCTTATTGATACGCTATTTTGCTATTACAAAATCAAATGAATTAATAATATATTTGTTTCCTTGGGGTAAACCCAACTTTATAAGTTTTGGACCTGATTTTTTCAGTGAGTTACTTAATAGAAGCCATAAAATTCAAGAACAGTTTCGTCTGTAATAGGTGAAAAGAAAGAATTTAGTAACTGCACTGGCATAAACGAAATACTTTCCACCTCTTTCTAGGGAACATTGTTGTATTCAGGAAATAACCACTTAGTCATTTGATTAAGGCTAGAGTGGAAATTGTTAATTAACATCATAATAATTTTTATAATTTAATGCATAATTGTAATTCATTTTTATTGCTTAAGCTGAAAATTGCCAAATTATCCTTTAAACAGTTCTTTATTTTTTTCACCTTACTATTAGAAAAACGTTTATTATCTTTATTACCATTTCTGATATTTAAGAAGAAAGAACAGTAGTTTGTAAGTTTATAAACATCTTTAAAGCTACAGACCAGGTAAATCATTTTACCCAGTTCAAACAAGTGCAGAGAAAGATGTGACCCATGCACACATAAAGGCACTAGAGGGCAAGTCTTCAGCCTCTGGAATAGATGGTGCCAAGGCAGACCCAGGAGCCTCTGGCCAAGAAAAATTCTGAGCTGCCTCCTTATTTCAGCCTCTTGCCTGCGTATCAGACCTACTAGGAATAATCATTCAGCTTTTCTACGAACATAGTAAGAAAAACCTAAAGAACAAAGTTGGCGCAATGGGAATGCGGGAGAAACTGAGATAACCCATATTTCATTTCTGAAGGTGAATCCATGAGAATCTAGAAAGAGGGCAGATGAGAAAAGCATGCTGACCTGCCTTGGATGCAACAGCCTTGAAACTGTCACAGCCAGTTCTATGAAAAATTTCAAGGTTCAACACTTGAGAAAAAGAACTGATGATTTTTTGTGACTAGTTTTGTGTGCAATTCTACAACATTTGCGAAAGTCTAAAAATTATCTCCAGGTAAATTCAGAAAGAAAGGAGAAGAGCTAATCACACCAGCACATACACTTATGGAGAAGTTTCATCATTACTATGTGTGGTCACCTTTTCCTCTTCAAAGAAGAGTCACTATGAAAGTACTGTCATAGCAATGCTACTAGAACTAGTGAACCATCTTCAGAATGTAGACTGTGCTACCAGATCAAGTGACCGGAATTAGATCTTTCTTCCGATAGATGTACTGAGTTTGAGGGTTACTAAAGATTCTAGTGATCAAAAACTTAAGGCAAGCCTAAGGCAGAACCCTTTCTATTTTATTTTCTCTGTTATCAACCAAATTATATATTTCTCACACAGGTAGTTTTAAACAACCAGGTGTTCACTATCGTGGCTAAAGAATCTGTAAAAGAATAAAAATATCCTATACAGAGAGAATAAAAGGAACCACCAAAAAAAAAAAAACCCTTTCCATTTATGAGATCCCTGTTTATACAAAATTCATTTGTAGACAATATTTCATCTTTTCATGTTACTATGTAATTTCTATCCCACAGTTAACAAGACTCGAGCACTATGGTACCAATCTCCATCCCATGTAGAGCTGATGGGTAGAAGCTGGCCTGAGCAGTACCATTATGAGCATAGAGGCTCTATCTAGAACACAGGGAGTTCTTGGAACTTACCATATAATTTCCTTTTCTACAAGGGTAAGTGTATAAGGAACTTTAAGAAACCTAATATCCAAGGATATGGGGATTTTTCTTCCCTTAACTCCGTTTAAATACGAACCCCCCCATAAGCCACAAAATATATATATAATCAGAGTTTCATATATTTATATTTAATTTAACAATCTATTTTTTGCACATGGGTTTTACCTTTGATTAAAATTCCTATAAAGCTAGGAATTTTATTTTTTTTAAATTGACTATACGCGTCCCTGGTGGCGCAGTGGTTGGGAATCTGCCTGCCAATGCAGGGGACACGGGTTCGACCCCTGGTCTGGGAAGATCCCACATGCTGCGGAGCAACTGGGCCCGTGAGCCACAACTACTGAGCCTGCGTGTCTGGAGCCTGTGCTCCGCAACAAGAGAGGCCGTGATAGTGAGAGGCCCGCGCACCGCGATGAAGAGTGGCCCCCGCTCGCCGCAACTAGAGAAAGCCCTAGCACAGAAACGAAGACACAACATAGCAATCAATCAATCAATCAATAAAATAAATAAATCTTAAAAAAAAAAAAAATTGAACTATAGCCAGCCCAGCACTCCATAAAGATGGGCATTTAGAAAACATATTTGACAGTGACCAAGAATATTAACTTGTGAGATTTATGGTCAGACTTAACACATTAGTCTTCCTTATCCTTAGCCCCCAGTTTTATAACCTAGCTTAAGACTTCTCTTCCTTAACACCTATTTCAATAAATGTTAAATAAACAGATAAATGGATGAATGAATAATGGAGTCTATATCTTGAAATCTCATCCTATCCAGGCAGTTTTCCTCAAAGACTACTATTTATTTCTACATCTAATCTGATGTCCTGAAATAATTTTTGCTGCAGTACCCAAGGATGTAAGACAGAAGTCCCCTGCCTATCAAAGGATACCTTAGACTTCTCTGAGGTATCTTGTACTTACTACACCTAAGCTTAGACCATCTCAAGCCATCACAGCACACTCAACTGCATATTTTTTAATCTGATTAGTTTATAATAAATCACAAAGCCATGGTGGGACTTTTTTTTCTTCACAATTTCTAGATCTGAAGTATAAAAATTTATGCTTCTACGACATGAAATTGTACTAACACAATTTATTAAATTAGTTCAACTAGGCTTTCCTTCAGAAAGATTGACAATAAATTGAGTGCACCTCTTTTCTATTCTGTGTTTAACTGCGAGATCTGCTCAGCTTTCTGTATCTAAAACTCTTACTAGATGCTATTCCATTTTTATTAGATTCTTCCATTTCAGTGGACTGCATTAATTTAGAATATGAGATAGCTACCACTATCTGAAAGATACAGATAACAGCAAATATATAATTAACCTCTTTAAACTAGCATGACATAAATAGGCCATATTTCTAGAGTGACAGAGCAAGTAAAGGACTTCAAAGACGAATATGGAAAGGCAAAGTTAGCTAATAAATGATATTCATTCATTAACAAATGGTATTTACAAATCATTCAAAATACCCTCTTGCTAAATAAGTCACGGGATATGTTTTTGTTCTAAAACCAATCTAAGACAAGGTAATGAAGTCCATGTAAAAGAGTTGCACCAAATCACCATGATTTACCACACATCTTTAGAGGGCTGAGAATGAAAAAGATAAAGAGAATTAATTCCTGATTTACATATTCTGCTAATAAAGTGGCAAGGTCTTATGAAACAAACACAACAGCTGCAAATTATGTAATTATGTATCTGTATGCAAATTTGCAGACATCTCATAAATGCTGGAACACTCTTTGCAATGCTTATTAAGTGGCTTTTATTGCTGCTGCATAATTCCTACATGTGATTTGGTTCCAGATGTCATTGTAGCCTGTGAAACCTTTATTGTCAGGTTAGCTGAGGTAGCACACATGAACACTACTAATAAAAACTCCATTTATAATTAAATTACTTGCAGTGACTCAGTGATTTTTCATCATCCTCTTGGCCATCTCTGTTACTCTTACAGTATTGTACATCAAGTTTGGGCCAAAGGGGATTTTTCAGTAGCTACATTCCCATACAAGTGGTTAATCTGTTTAATCTCATCCACATAAACTAAATTCAAGTGTCTAATGAGCATGGGAAAGTTCACATAACAGACTGAAGCCAATATGGGTCTTATGGCAGATGCCATATTCTAATATCAGTATTTTAATAGTCTGAAGAATTATTATTTCTTTTTTAATAGTACAAAATGTTTTGAGAATCATACAATAGGAATTGGTACCATACTTTGAATTCACATGTAAGAAAAAAAGGACATTAAGAAAAAAATGTATACTGAGCACCTACTATGTGCATAGCACTGCAGGAGCTCCAAGGAAGCATAATACATGGGCCCTCAAAAAGCTCATAAATAGTTGGGAAGGTAAGACATAAAAAGATTTACAATATAATATAAGAATACGAGACCTGATTGTTGACCTGGAACTAAAACAGATAAAAGAAATCAGAAATAACCCTCATAACTACTTGTTGGTGTTTTGATTGAAGTATAATTGACCTACAACACTAAATCAGTTCCAGTGATTAGATATTTCTATACATTACAAAATGATCACCATAATGTGTCTAGTCATTATGTCACCATACCAGTATATTACCATATAATTGACTATTATTCCTCATGCTGTACATTTCATCCCCATGACTCATTTATTTTGTAACTGGAAATTTGTACCTCTTGATCTCCCTTACCTATTCCACTCATTCCCCCATCCCCTCCTCTCTGGCAACTACCAGTTTGTTCTCTGTATCTATGAGTCTGTCCTGTTTTGTGTCTGTTCCTTTGTTTTATTTTTTGGATTCCACATATAAGTAAAATAATAAGGTATTTGTTTTTCTCACTCTGACTTATTTCTCTAAGCATAATATCCTCTAGGTCCAACCATGTTGCAAACGGCAAGATTTCATTTTATTTTTTAATGACTGAGTAGTATTTCATTGTGCATATATACCACATCTTCTTTATCTACTTATCCATTGATAGACACTGAGGTTGTTTCTGTATCTTGGCTATTGTAAATAATGCAGCAATGAAAATAGGGATGCACATACGTTTTTGAATTAATATTTTCATGTTCTTCGGATAAATACCCAAAAATGGAATAACTGGATCGTATGATAGTTCCATTCTTAATTTCTTAAGAATGAAACTCCATAATGTTTTCCATAGTGGCTGCACCAATTTACATTCCCACCAACAGTGCACAAGGCTTCCCTTTTCTCCACATTCTCTACAACATTTTCTATTTCTTGTCTTTTTGATAATAACCATTGTAACAGGTGTGAGGTGATCTTGTGGTTTTCATTTGCATTTCCCTGATGATTAGTGATGCGGAGCATCTTTTCATGTACCTGTTGGCCATCTGTATGTCTTCTTTGGAAAAATGTCTATTCAGCTCCTCTGCCCAGTTTTTACACACATTGTTTGTTTTCTTGTTGTTGAGTTGTTTGTACGAGTTCTTTATATATTTTGGATATTAACCGCTTATCAGATATATGATTTGCAAATATCTTCTTCCATTCAGTAGGCTGCTTTTTCGTTTTGAGATAGTTTGCTTCACTGTGCAGAAGCTTTTTAGTTGGATGTAGTCTCATTTGTTTATTTTTGCTTTTGTTTCCCTTACCTTTGGAGTCAGAATCACAAAAACATTGCTAAGACTGATGTTACTGCTTATGTTTGTCCTAGGAATTTTACGGTTTCAAGTCTTAACAGGGGTGACTATATGTATTATTCTCCTTGGGAGAGTAGCATTCTAATTCTTAGTAAGGGAGGAGAGGCTTGATATTGACGGAGTGTGCAAGAGTAGAAATTTGGGATATCATTCTTTGGCTTTATACTTACACAGCTGGAGAAGCTGCAGGTCCAACTATTTGTAGTTTTGAAAACTATATGAAGTTTTGTAGACTTCATTGAAGCCATCTGGGGCTGAGCTTTTCTTCGTGACAAGTTTTAAAATTACCAACTAAATCATTTTACTTGTTGTGTATCTATTTAGATTTTTCATTTCTTCTTGAGTTAGTTTCAGTAGTCATAGGAATTTGTTCATTTTCTCCAAGTTACATAATATGTTGGCACAGAGTTGTTTACAGTATTCTCTTATAATCATTTTTATTTCTGTAAGGTTGGTAATGATGTTCCCTCCTTCATTCCTGATTTTATCCAGCCACCCAAAGGTAGAGCTGGATGAGAGAGCCTACATAAGAGCTTGGCATCTGCACTGTGAAGTTGGGAGCATATGTGAACATTAAGATGAGTGTTCATCTCTCAGCCAGAGAATAAGCCAACGGGATTTGAAGGGGACGGGTTAGAACATACAGGAAAGAAAAAGATGGGGTCATTTTCCATCGCAGTTCCCCATGGCACTGCGAGTACCTGGAAAAGATAAGTAACAGTTCCATGGCACCATATGAAAGCAAAAGGATGCTAAAGGACAAGTTACTCTAGTGCTGCCTGGTAAAGAGGACCCAAACCCGAGGACAGGGACTTGGGAACATGAATCACTGATGATGCCAAAAGAAAATTAGGCTACCCTTTCCTTAGTGAGAATAGGGGCCAAGTTAAAGTTGAGCAATGGCCAGGGAAAAACATGAATGCCACCTGTGTAGACATCTCAATATCAACAAAAGCCATCAGCATCAGAAAAAAAGACTACACTAAACCAGAGCTTAAAGGTCAGCTACTCTGCATTGCCATGCACCCATTATTTAAAAATATCTTTTGATTTCAGTATCTTTTCTCTTTCCTGTCCCTGCTCCGACCTCAAAGGAGCTAGCCCTGAAAAGAAAGGGGCAGGGTTGGAGGTATCTCAAAGCCAGACCATAACCAGCCTCCAGCTACACACACACACACACACACACACACACACACACACACACACACATTCACAGAGAGACAAGATCAAAGCTCTAGTTACAAGAGGTGAATTTTAACTTGTGTATGAGTATGAAGGGAAGAAGGTATTTAATATGGAACGTTGGAAAACATGGAAAAATCAATTTTGTTTTATACCCCAATAATATGAGAATCAAGAATACTGGATATTCTAATTTTATACCTTCTAGTCTTTTCTAAACCAACTTCATCGCTACCTTTCAAATGCCCTATATTCAAGAAGAGCAATGCCTCAAGCTTAAAAACCAAGAAAAAGCTTTGAAAACCAAAGGTCAGTATAGTTTTTTAAACAAAAGTGAATACTTGATATACTTCACACACCATATCATTCACCCATTTAAAGCTCTCTGGTTTTGTCTGATTCTGATGCTGATGGCCTTTGTTCATATTGAGATGTCTACACAGGTAGGATTCATGTTTTTCTCTGGCCAGTGTTCAACTTCAACTTGGCCATATCTCTCAGAGGAAATGGTAGCCTAGTTTTTCTTTAGTACCACCAGTGGTTTGTGTCCCCAAGTCCCTGTCCCTGGGTTTGGAACCTCATTACTTGGCAGCTCTAGAGAGACAAACAATTCAGCGGCTTTTAATATATTCAAAAAGTTGTACAACCATCACCACAATCACTTTAGAACATTTTTATCACTCCATAAAAAGACCCATGCACATTACCAGTCATCTCTACTTTCCCCAATTCTCTACTCTCCACCTAGGCAACCACTAATATAATTTCTGTCTCTATAAATTTGCCCATTCTGAACATTTCATATAAATGAAATCACACACACAATATGCGGTCTTTCATTTCTGGTTTCTTTCCCTTAGTATATTGTTTTCAAGATTCATACATATTATAGGATATATAAATATTTTATTCTTTTTATATTGACAAATAATATTTCACTGCATGGATATATCACATTTTACTTATCCATTCATCAGTTAATAGACAATTTATTTCCACTTTCTGACTATTATGAATAATGATGCTATCAATATTCACGTACGAGTCTTTATGTGGATATATGTTTTTATTTCTCGTGTGTAGATACCTAGGAGTAGAATTGCTGGATCATATGATAACTCTGTGCTTAATATTTTGAAAAAACTGTTAAACTGCTTTTCAAAGTAGATGCACCATTTTGCATTCCCATCCGCAATATATGAAGATTTCAATTTCTCCATAGCCTCATCAACATTTTTTACTGTATAACTTTTTAGCTAGAGCTATCCTACTACATATGAAGCATCTCATTATAATTTTAATTTGCATTTCCCTAAATGACTAATGATCAAGCATCTTTTCATGTGCTTACTTGTGATTTGTATTCCTTTTATGAAAAAATATCTACTAAATCTTTTGCTCATTTTTAAATTGAATTATTTGTCCAGTTTACCTACTTACCAAATTACCAAGTGCCAAATTAATGTCCAATTACGTAATCTTTCTTTTCTTGCCTGTGCTTTTGGTGTTGTATCTAGGAAACAGTTGTAACTCACAGTCAAAAAAAAAAAATTACTTCTCTGACTTTTTTCTAAGAGTTTCATGGATTTAGCTCTTACATTTAGGTCTCTGATTTTTTTTTCTTTTTTGTATGGTGTGAGTTAGTGGTGCAATTTTATTCATTTGCATGTTGATATCTAGTTGCTCCAGCACCATTTGTTGAAAAGATTACTCTTCCCCAATTGAAGCATCTTAGAACCCTTGTCAAAAATCAATGCACCACGAATGTAAATTATTTCTGCACTCTCAATTCTATTCTATTCAACTATTCCTTTATGCCAGCACCATACTATCTTAGATAATGTAGTTGGTAGTACGTTTCAAAATCAGAAAATGTAAGTAATCAAATCTTTTTCTTCTTTTTAAATATTGTTTAGGCCATCTGAGTCCCTTGCATTTCCATATGAATTTGAAGATCGTTTCTCAATTTCTGCAAAAAAGCCAGATGGGATTTTGACAGCGTTTGCATTGAATCTGTAGATTAATTTGGGGTGTATGTTCATCTAAAATAATATTACGTCTTTAATCCATAAACTTGGAATGTCCTTCTATTTATTTAGGTTTTCTTTAATTTTTTCAACAATGTTCTGTAGTTTTCGGTGTGCAAGTCTTACACCCCTTTGTTAAATTTATTCCTAAGTATTTTATCCTTTTTGATGCTAATATAAATAGAATTGTTTTAATTGTTTCATTTTCAGATTGTTCATTGCTAGTGTATAGAAATACAATTTATTTATTATTTCAATGCTGTATCTTGCAACATTGCTATATTCATATATTAGTTCTAATAGCTTTTTAGTGAATTCCTTAGGGTTTTCTATATACAAGATGTCATCTGCAAATACAGATAGTTTTACTTCTTAAAATCTGATAATTTTTCTTTCTTTTTGTTCCCCTCACCCCCACCCCCGACCCCGACCTGACCCCTTGCCTATTGCCCTGGGTAAAACTTCCAATACAATGTCGCATAGAGGTGGCAAGAGTAGATATCCTTGTCTTCTCCTGATCTTGGAGTGGAAAAGCATCCAATCATTCACTATTAGGTATGGTGGTAGTTGTGTATTTTTCATAGATGCCCTTTATCAAATTAAGAAAGCTCCCATTTATTCCTAGTTTGTTGAGTGGTTTTTATCATGAAAGGGTTTTGGCTTTTGTCAAAAATTTTTTTCTGCAGCTTTTGTCATTTATTCTATTAATATGATGTATTACTACTGATTTTCGAAAGTTAAACCAGCTGAGCATTCCTGGGATAAAGTCCCTTTGATCATGGTGTAAAATCCATTTTATGGTGCCAGATTTGGTTTGCTAGTATTTTGTATTAGTTTTTTCATCTATATTCAAAAGGTCCGTAGTTTTCTTTACTCATAACTTTTATCTAGTTTTAGCGTATCACAGTAAACCTGGTCTCAGAGAATTAGTTAGGAAAGGTTCCCTCCTCTCTCTCTCTCTCTTTTTTTTTTTTTTAAGAAGAGTTTGGTTTGGGTATTAATTCTTTTTTAAATGTTTTGTAGACTTCACTGAAGCCATCTGGGGCTGAGCTTTTCTTCGTGACAAGTTTTAATATTACTAACTAAATCATTTTACTTGTTGTGTATCTATTTAGATTTTTCATTTCTTCTTGAGTTAGTTTCAGTAGTCATAGGAATTTGTTCATTTTCTCCAAGTTACATAATATGTTGGCACAGAGTTGTTTACAGTATTCTCTTATAATCATTTTTATTTCTGTAAGGTTGGTGATGATGTTCCCTCCTTCATTCCTGATTTTATTAAGTTGAATTTTCTCTCAGTTTTTATTGATCAATATTTCTTTGTGTGAAATCAGGTTCCTATCTAGTGTCCTTTCATTTCAAACAGAAGTACTGCCTATTTAATTTTTTGTCAGACAAGTTTGCTATCAATGAATTCTCTTCAGTTTTTATTGATCTGGGAATCTCTTTAATTCTCCATTTTTTAAAGATTATTTTGCTGAATATAGAAGTCTTGGTTGACTTTTTTTTCTTTCAGCATTTTAAATATGCCATCCTATTGTTTTCTATCCCCCATGGTTTCTGATGAGAAGTCAGCATTTAATCTTACTGAAGATCCCTTACACATGATGAATCACTTTTTTCTTGACATTTTTTCTCTCTTCTTCTGGAACATCCATTATGCCTATTTTGGTATGCTTGATGGAGTCCCACAGGTGTCTGAAGATGTTTATTTTTCTTCATTCTTCTCTCTTTCTGTTCCTCAGACTAGATAATTTCAACTGAACTATCTTCAAGTTCTCTGACTCTTTCTTTTGGCATTTCACATAAGCTTCTGAGCTCCTCTAGTGAACTTTCCATTTCAATGATTGCACTTTTCAAATCCAAAATCTCTATTTTTTAATAATTTCTATCGCTTTGTTGATATTCTTTCCTAGTTGAGACATTGTTATCATACTTACCTTTAATCCTATAGACGTGATTTCTTTTGATTCTTTAAACATATTATAAAAGCTATATGAAGTCTGATCACTGATTATTAATAAGTATTGGTTCAGTGCTTAACCAAGACTATTATTACTATTATAAAAAATAGTGAACTCATTCATGATTTACAACTGCAAAGCCATACATTAAGTAAGATCTGCTGTCCACATTAGAGACATTATCCTTCAGTAACTCTGATGTATTTGTCCCTCACCATTTCTGCCTGCATACATAACAAGTTCCTGAAATGTCAGCTGAGATTTTTAAGAGGTTTATATAAACCACATGGAAGTAGGTAATTCATTCTTTGCCCTCCAGTATATTCTTTGAGTCCACTTTCCAAAAGGTTTACTACTGCTTAGCTCTAAGCTAGTAAAGATAAAAGATGAGATACTTAAAGAAGAAAGAAAATAAGTGACAGAGATATTGGTGGATTATGAAAATTGAAGCACTTACCAATTTAAAATAGATGAAGGATAATCTGGGAAACTTATATTTGGTATGTATAGTTAGATCATCCTTGTCTTCCCTGGTTTTTGACATCTTACACAAGTAGCAGACAATTTCTTAATATAAGAAATAAATCCTGAGTGAGGACAAAGTAATATTGATCTGTGTATACTGTCTCTGTCAAACATCATAGTATTATTTGTCGGAGAGTGTCATTATGGTTTTCCATGATGTTGAACTCAAAAGATTAAGTTGTCTCCTGAGCATACTAAATGAACCTTCAAAAATTCCATCTAGATATCCATGATTTTATTTACATCTTTCTTAATTCTATAGCTGTTTTAACCCTCTTATGAAGTAAAATTCCATTTGATTTCAACCTTAAAGTATTCACAACTCTTTTAATGCTTAAACACCAATATGTCTCAAATATGGCCTTATATAATAACTAGTGATAAGGGGAGGGATCACTTATTTAGATCCTGAGCTAAATCCTCAAGACACAACCTTATCTTTAACCACAAGAACCATGAAAAAGACCACTGAAGCTATATACTAGTAGGCTTAGGGAATTACCAGGTTATCCAAGCTCCCCATTCCAATCTCATTTCTACTCAGGTTCCATATTACTGTTTTTGTAACTATTATATACCTCTTACCATTCCTTTTTAGAATGATGACTCCTTTGGGTGGTATACCAGCTATTTTGCTTGCTTATTGCTTTAAGTCTGCCTTTTAGAGTACCTACTAGGCTCCCTTTTCAGTAGTTATGGTCTAGGAATGATATCATTTACTATTCCAACCTTTTTCACATGCTGTTGCTATACTAACTTTCTTATAGTGGTTTTTAATCTATCACATATCTGCTCATAAAGGTTCAATAACTCCCCATTTTTTTACTGTACCAACCCAGACCCTCCATGGCTTTCAAAGAGTTCAGATTCATGGTTGGATCCCAGTAATCCAACCTATTGCTTACTCCCCATAACTCACATCACCCAAAGCAGATAAACTGATCTTTCATTATCCTCCTCTGACTGACCTTAAAGCTATTCTTCATTTATGGTCCAGCTTAAAATAGTTCCCTCTTTGCTACTCTATAAATACTGTTGTTGATGTGATTGTTGGTGTGGATACTGGTTTAGAGTTTTATCTACCAGTGATGGATAAATATGGTGACTATAAAATTTATTGTCCAAACCAGGACACTTTTGAAAGTGAAGAGAGTGCTATTAATGATACACCTAGACAAGAGGCATAAACCAGAATGCTTCAAGCAAACTGGTACTGTTACAAGCAACCCAAGTCTCACAGTCACCTTATAAGACAATTTCCATATAAAATTTTAAGAATAATATTGAACTTCTATAAATTAGAAAATTATTCACCAAATTATAACTCTACTTTGGACTCAGGTTTAATTACCAAGGAAAGGGGAAAGCAGCTATAATCTTAAAAACTTAAAGAAAGGCAAACCTGATTTTAAAAATAGCTATTTCTTAGCCATATGTTTCCTGTTTGGCTCATCATGGTAAGCCACTGTCTATTTTTTTTTTTTAATTTATTTACTTATTTATTTTTTGGCTGCATTGGGTCTTCATTGCTGTGCATGGGCTTTCTCTAGTAGCAGGGGCTACTCTTCGTTGCAGTGTGCGGGCTTCTCACTGCGGTGGCTTCTCTTGTTGCAGAGCATGGGCTCTAGGCACACAGGCTTCAGTAGTTGTGGCCCGCAGGCTCTAGAGCGCAGGCTCAGTAGCTGTGGTGCACGGGCCCAGCTGCTCCGCATGTGGGATCTTCCCGGACCAGGGCTTGAACCTGTGTCCCCTGCATTGGCAGGCAGATTCCCAACCACTGCGCCACCAGGGAAGCCCGCCACTGTCTTTTAAGTAGATAAGAAAATTAAATATAATAACAATTTATATATTAATTTGAACATAGTTGGTGGTTTTTTTTTTTATATATAAACTAGTGGGAAAGTTGTGCTACTTTTATTCTTATCTCATAAAATTTAGCAGCCCAGAGAAGTTCTTCAAAGTTCATCTCATGACCAAAGGTGAATTAGCCAAATGTTAACATAAATTTACAAACTCTTAAAGGTTAATTCAATTAATCAAAACTAATCCAATCTATTTGGTCTGTTTAAGTTTACAAAACACTGATAGAAATGTCTCCTTAATTTGTCTTGAGACATTAGGCATTGTTACTTAAAACATTTTTTAAAAATTTGTTTAAATCACATGGATGGTGCCTGTATGGCTTCCTCTTCCCAAGCCACCCATCCCAGAGGATTCAGGAAGAAAAAGGAAGGAAAAGCTTCATATGAGGCACCCACCAGAGCGTTTCTGTGAAAAGGACACAGTAAGGGAGCATAGTGCTATCCAGCCACTGACAGCCCAAGGAGGGAGACTTCACCTCTTTACAGAGAACAATCAGAAGAAAGCCAACTCCAAGAGAGAAGTGATGGCCTCAGTTGCGGTGCCGATGGCCCCTCTAATTAAAAAACAACAACAACATCTTTAATAACAATGTTTAACATTTATTAGGCACTTAGTATATATGAAGCAATACTAAATCTTCAGGGTTTCTTTTCACCATACCTAATTATTGTCTGAAATTCTGCTTTATCAGTTCAGTACCTGGAGACTACCTTGATCAACAGCTATTTTAGTAAGTTGATGGAAATAAGTTAGTGAGAACACCATGGAACACCTGTTTACACAGCTCTTTAAACAGTGTACATGATTACATGTCCTTAGGCTTATTAGTCCCTACCCAGTAGGGATGCATTTTGCAGAAATTATGACTCTGAGGTAAAACTAGTTTAAGATGTTTTATAAACAGCCTGGGAGTTCCTTTCACTGTTACTCAGGTGCTGTGCAGTGTCTTTATTTCTGTAATGTGCTCTGCTCTCACTAGCTTTCATGTTCTAACAGAAAACAAATTTTCCCTGTTGGGGATGAAATGATCAGGTGAGAAAAACTATTAATTTTGCATGAAAGAATGGGAATTTTTTTAAAAAAGGTTTAGCTTTTAAAAGTCAGTGCTTTGTATTCCTCTGGTATGCTGCACAAGTTTTCAGGCATCCCCAGAGAAGATTCATATACTTGGAGCCTCCTTATGCAGATTCGAGAAGAGTCATATACTTGGAGCCTCTTCATGAAGATTCGTTTTCACCGAATGCAGCCGAGCAGAACACCATCAGTTCTTTTTGCCAACATCTTGGCTTCTTTATAAACAGCAGAATCACAAACACATAGGACATGCCTCAAAGAGCAGACAACTCTCTCTTCTCAAGGCAACCACTTTCTTTCTTTGTCCCAAGGAAGATTTACTGCAATGACACTCCATTCTATTAAATTCAACCAGCACCTACCTTCTGAATTCAGTGTGTTACCGTGGAGTTTGTAATTCTCAACTCTGGTCCTATCACTTAGTTAAAGATGGAAGAAATTAGCAACCAGAAAAGGGAGTTGAGATGACAGTAACTGTAGGAGCCTACCCCCAGTCCTTTTCTAAATCCACACTGATATTTGAAAGAGCTAGACCAGAGGGCAGACAGCAGAAGCAAGAAGAACTATGAACCTGCAGCCTGTGGAACAAAAACCACATTCACAGAAAGATAGACAAGATGAAAAGGCAGAGGGCTATGTACCAGATGAAGGAACAAGATAAAACCCCAGAAAAACAACTAAATGAAATGGAGATGGGCAACCTTCCAGAAAAAGAATTCAGAATAATGATAGTGAAGATGATCCAGGACCTTGGAGAAAGAATGGAGGCAAAGATCGAGAAGATGCAAGAAATGTTTTAAAAAGACCTAGAAGACTTAAAGAACAAACAAACAGAGATAAACAATACAATAACTGAAATGAAAATTACACTAGAAGGAATCAATAGCAGAATAACTGAGGCAGAAGAACGGATAAGTCACCTTGAAGACAGAATGGTGGAATTCACTCCTGCGGAACAGAATAAAGAAAAAAGAATGAAAAGAAATGAAGACAGCCTAAGAGACCTCTGGGACAACATTAAATGCAACAACATTCGCATTACAGGGGTCCCAGAAGGAGAAGAGAGAGAGAAAGCACCAAAGAAAGTATTTGAAGAGATTATAGTTGAAAACTTCCCTAACATGGGAAAGGAAATAGCCACCAAAGTCCAGGAAGTGCAGAGAGATGCATACAGGATAAACCCAAGGAGAAACATGCTGAGACACATAGTAATCAAATTGGCAAATATTAAAGACAAAGAAAAATTATTGAAAGCAGCAAGGGAAAAATGACAAATAACATACAAGGGAACTCCTATAAGGTTAACAGCTGATTTCTCAGCAGAAACTCACAAGCCAGAAGGGAGAGGCATGATATACTTAAAGTGATGAAAGGGAAGAACCTACAACCAAGATTACTCTACCTGGCAAGGATCTCATTCAGATTCGAAGGAGAAATCAAAAGCTTTACAGACAAGCAAAAGCTAAGAGAATTCAGCACCACCAAACCAGCTCTACAACAAACGCTAAAGGAACTTCTCTAAGTGGGAAACACAAGAGAAGAAAAGGACCTACAAAAACAAACCCAAAACAATTCAGAAAATGGTCATAGGAACATACATATAGATAATTACCTTAAACGTGAATGGATTAAATGCACCAACCAAAAGACACAGGCTGCTGAATGGATACAAAAACAAGACCCATATATATGCTGTCTACAAGAGACCCACTTCAGACCTAGGGACACATACAGACTCAAAGTGAGCGGATAGAAAAAGATATTCCATGCAAATGGAAATCAAAAGAAAGCTGGAGTAGCTATACTCATATCAGATAAAATAGACTTTAAAATAAAGAATGGTACAAGAGACAAGGAAGGACACTACATAATGATCAAGGGATCAATCCAAGAAGAAAATATAACAATTATAAATATATATACACCCAACATAGGAGCACTTCAATACATAAGGCAACTGCTAACAGCTATAAAAGAGGAAATCGACAGTAACACAATAATAGTGGGGGACTTTAACACCTCACTTAACACCAATGGACAGATCATCCAAAATGAAAATAAATAAAGAAACAGAAGCTTTAAATGACACAATAGACCAGGTAGATTTAATTAATATTTATAGGACATTCCATCCAAAAACAGCAGACTACACTTTCTTCTCAAGTGCACACAGAACATTCTCCAGGATACATCACATCTCGGCTCACAAATCAAGCCTCAGTAAATTTAAGAAAACTGAAATCATATCAAGCATCTTTTCTGACCACAACGCTATGAGATTAGAAATGAATTACAGGGGAAAAAAATGTACAAAACACAAACACATGGAGGCTAAACCATACATTACTAAATAACCAAGAGATCACTGAAGAAATCAAAGAGGAAATCAAAAAATACCTAGAGACAAATGACAATGAACGCACGACGATCCAAAACCTATGGGATGCAGCAAAAGCAGTTCTAAGAGGGAAGTTTATAGCTATACAAGCCTACCTCAAGAAACAAGAAAAATCTCAAATAAACAATCTAACCTTACACCTAAAGGAACTAGAGAAAGAAGAACAAACAAAACCCAAAGTTAGCAGAAGGAAAGAAATCATAAAGATCAGAGCAGAAATAAATGAAATAGAAACAAAGAAAACAATAGCAAAGATCAATAAAACTGAAAGCTGGTTCTTTGAGAAGATAAACAAAATTGATAAACCATTAGCCAGACTCATCAAGAAAAAAAGGGAGAGGACTCAAATCAATAAAATTAGAAATGAAAAAGGGGAAGTTACAACAGACACCACAGAAATACACAGCATCCTAAGTGACTACTATAAGCAACTCTATGCCGATAAAATGGACAACCTGTAAGAAATGGACAAATTCTTGGAAAGATATAACCTTCCAAGACTGAACCAAGAAGAAATAGAAAATATGAACAGACCAATCACAAGTAATGAAATTGAAACTGTGATTAAAAATCTTCCAACATACAAAAGTCCAGGACCAGATGGCTTCACAGGTGAATTCTATCAAACATTTAGAGAAGGGCTAACACCTATCCTTCTCAACTCTTCCAAACAATTGCAGAGGAAGAAATACTCCCAAACTCATTCTATGAGGCCACCATCACCCTGACACCAAAACCAGACAAAGATACTACAAAAAAAGAACATTACAGACCAATATCACTGATGAATATAGATGCAAAAATCCTCAGCAAAATACTAGCAAACAGAATCCAACAACACATTAACAGGATCATACACCATGATCAAGTGGGATTTATCCCAGAGATGCAAGGATTATTCAGTATACGCAAATCAATCAATGTGATACACCACATTAACAAAGTGAAGAAGAAAAACCATATGATCATCTCAATAGATGCAGAAATAGCTTTTGACAAAATTCAACACCTATTTATGATAAAAAACTCTCCAGAAAGTGGGCATAGAGGGAACCTACCTCAACATAATAAAGGCCATGTATGACAAACCCACAGCAAACATCATTCTCAATGGTGAAAAACTGAAAGCATTTCCTCTAAGATCAGGAACAAGACAAGGATGTCCACTCTCAACACTATTATTCAACATAGTTTTGGAAGTCCTAGCCATGGCAATCAGAAAAGAAAAAGAAATAAAAGGAATACAAATTGGAAAAGAAGAAGTAAAACTGTCACTGTTTGCAGATGACATGATACTATACATAGAGAATCCTAAAGATGCCACCAGAAAACTACTAGAGCTAATCAATTAATTTGGTAAAGTTGCAGGATACAAAATTAATGCCCAGAAATCTCTTGCATTCCTGTACACTAATGATGAAAAATCTGAAAGAGAAATTAAGGAAACACTCCCATTTACCATTGCAGCAAAAAGAATAAAATACCTAGGAATAAGCCTACCTAGAGAGACAAAAGACCTGTATGCAGAAAACTATAAGACACTGATGAAAGAAATTAAAGATGATATCAAGAGATGGAGAGATATACCATGTTCTTGGATTGGAAGAATCAATATTGGGAAAATGACTATACTACCCAAAGCAATCTACAGATTCAATGCAATCCCTATCAAATTACCAATGGCATTTTTACAGAACTAGAACAAAAAGTCTTAAAATTTGTATGGAGACACAAAAGACCCTCAATAGCCAAAGCAATCTTGAGGGAAAAAATGGAGCTGGAGGAATCAGACTCCCTGACTTCAGACTATACTGTAAAGCTACAGTAATCAAGACAATATGGTACTGGCACAAAAACAGAAATATAGATTAATGGAACAAGATAGAAAGCCCAGAGATAAACCCACACACCTATGGTCAACTAATCTATGACAAAGCAGGCAAGGATATACAATGGAGAAAAGACAGTCTCTTCAATAAGTGGTGTTGGGAAAACTGGACAGCTACATGTAACAGAATGAAATTAGAACACTCCCTAACACCATACACAAAAATAACCTCAAAATGGATTAGGGACCTAAATGTAAGACTGGACACTATAAAACTTTTAGAGGAAAACATAGGAAGAACACTCTTTGACATAAATCACAACAAGATCTTTTTTGATCCACCTTCTAGAGTAATGGAAATAAAAACAGAAATAAACAAATGGGACCTAATGAAACTTCAAAGCTTTTGCAAAGCAAAGGAAACCATAAACAAGACGAAAAGACAACCCTCAGAATGGGAGAAAATATATCCAAATGAATCAACGGACAAAGGACTAATCTCCAAAATATATAAACAGCTCATGCAGCTCAATATTAAAAAAAACAAACAACCCAATCCAAAAATGGGCAGAAGACGTAAATAGACATTTCTCCAAAGAAGATATACAGATTGCCAACAAACACATGAAAGAATTCTCAACATCATTAATCATTAGAGAAACACAAATCAAAACTACAATGAGATACCATCTCACACTGGTCAGAATGGCCATCATCAAAAAATCTACAAACAATAAATGCTGGAGAGGGTGTGGAGAAAAGGGAACCCTCATACACTGTTGGTGGGAATGTAAATTGATACAGCCACTATGGAGAACAGTATGGAGGTTCTTAAAAAACTAAAAATAGAATTTCCATATGACCCAGCAATCCCATTACTGGGCATATACCCAGAGAAAACCGTAATTCAAAAAGACACATGCACCCCAATGTTCATTGAAGCACTATTTACAATAGCCAGGTCATGGAAGCAACCTAAATATCCATCGACAGACGAATGGGTAAAGAAGATGTGGTACATATATACAATGGAATATTACTCAGCCATAAAAAGGAATGAAATTGGGTCATTTGTTGAGACATGGATGGATCTAGAGACTGTCATACAGAGTGAAGTAAGTCAGAAAGAGATAAACAAATATTGTATATTAACGCATATATGTGGAACCTAGAAAAATGGTACAGATGAATCGGTTTGCAGGGCAGAAAAACAAAAGAAAGAGCCAAAGCCAAAGCAATCATTATCAGAGTTTACTTTGCATAACTGCCTTGGGAACCATGAGATTCTTGGGAACAGATTTGCATATCTGTCCTTGAGCTCTGGAAGAATTGCAGAGTACTGCCATGTTCTTTAGACCACTGAGTTTGCAAACTATTAGCTGAACGTCATAGGCTCAACCATGTCATAACCTAGGGATGTAACAGCCTGAGGAGCAGGAGAGGAAGACCTGCTGAGGGAAGTATGGTTCCATTAGGGCAGGATGAAAGGATCTGTGGAGGGAGGAGAGAGAAGGGACATCCTGGTACTCAGCACACTTCCCTAATGCACCCCAGAGGGCTGTAAATAGGATTCTTGGAAGACCCAGTCACTGGAAGTCAGGGAACTCCGCACCTCTGCTGGCACATTGCTGTGACTGCTGTCCGGAGGGGTGTTGACGGTGACCCAGGCACTAGCCTTGGCTCAGTGAGATGCCAGGGACCAGGACCAGAATATCCACACTTCAACATACTGCCCTGCCTAAGAGCACCAGTACTCTCTGATGCTTCCTTCCAGTACAAAGAGAATAATCTGCAAGGGCCTTTGGCCAATAGGCAACTTATGACAATAGAACCCACGTTAGCAAAGCACGTCCTCACGAACACTCAGACGTGCAAATCAGGATCCAGCGGCAACCTCTTCCGAAGGTTTAGGGACCCTGCTACACTGTGGTTTGCCTGACTCCGGTCCCCACTCTGCCCTGCTGCTGGAGGCTGCTCCACCAGAGCGCCTCTGTCCCTGAAGAAGCTTAGAAATGAAAGCCACAGGCTGCTTCTTAGACTAAGGAGATTTCACTGAGTAGCCTCTTCCACCATCACTCATCATCCCAGCCTCTGCAACCTTCGTTGTCCATTCATTACTGAGCACCTATTCAGTGCCAGGCACTGTGAGGGGAGCAGCTAACACAACCACAGCAAAGAACAAAGCGGACATGTCGCTCTCCTGGGGTGTATGTCTAGAGGTAGAAGCACACAACAAACACACCAACAAATAAAAGAGCTACACGTGGTAATGAGAGCTGTGAAGGAACAAATAAAGCTCTGAGATAGAGACAAATATTGGGGCAGAGGATAACTGCCTTGGATAGGGTGGTCGGAGGAGGTCTCTCCGACTAGTTGAGATTTAAGCTGAGACCAGAAAGATGAGAAGCCACCGGCCACTGGAAAAGTGTGTGTGTGTGTGTGTCTGTGTGTGTGTGATAGGGACGGGGTGGGGTGTGATGGAGGTGTGGTGGGGTGCAGTGTTTCCCACAGGGAAAAGGGTTCAGTTCAGAAAGGAAAACTGTGCCTGAACAGCAGAACTAGAGAGATGGCATAAGGTGGAGTTAGCAAAGTAGGCAGGGATCATATCATTGTATCCATGACGGTCGGGGGGAGAAATCTGTTTTACACTCTAGGTAAAAAAGGAAACCACTGAAGGATTTTAATCGGGAGAGGAACAGGATTAAGATAAATATTTGCTGAAGGAAGAAGGGAAGGAAGGAAGGAAGGGAGGAGTGAATGGAATCATCTCCTCTCAACCCCACAGCTTTAAATAGTCTGTGCCTCCTGAGTCCTGTCTCTCCCCAACTTCCTCTTCTCGGTATTACTGTCTTCTCAAAACACTTTATGCGGTATGAAAACCAACCTTTTTCTCTCCCTTATAACTTACTTCTTTCCACATTCAGACCTCACTGGGAGAGGAGAGACATGTGCCAACATAGTTACCCTTTGAAATATATGCAGACACACAGAATTTCTTGCTGACTTTGCATTTGATAAAAAAGGCTCTTTCACGATTTGCTCACCCTCAGCAGCTGGTCTCCTCCCTAGGCATGGGAACACTTATCTATCTAAGGGTTTAGATCTATACAGAGCATTTACGGTTTCAAGAAGATTTTTTTTGACCCAAGTTTGTTTCCCAAGATTGGCATGGTAATCTCAACTGATCATAGCCTTTCTGCATTTTTAAAGCATCAAAGGTCTGACCTTGTCTTTCGACAGCCCAAGAGAAAGTCTTGTGGCTTCCATCTAACACAGTTCTTCATGCAATGCATTCTGCATAAGTTAAATAGCTAATGGGCTGCTCAAGGGTTGTATAATGTTCTGCATTTGTTTTTCTTCTCTTTATCCTTTTTTCTATCTCCTCTAGGTGATTCATCAGGCATACTTCCTGAACCAGCTGTGAGAGATTAAGAACTGTTATTTGCATTCAAGGGAAGAATTCTCAGGCAAGGAACAATCTGCCTGTTGAATACATTCGTATAAATAGAGCAAACATTTTAAAGCTGAGCAAAACGAAAGTAAGGGGCACATGGGAGGAAAAAAAACTACCTCTCAGCATGAACCATGCAGAACTTTGATCATTACTTCAAATGAGACTAGATCTCACCATGTATGACAAGGCTCTGGATCCAGGATTTCCACAGTTCTGAGAAGAGTTCAGGTGCTAAGAAGCTTTCCCCTTTTTGCTTTCAACTGGGCCAATGATAAATATAATGATTATTAATGAGTTTAAAACCTAAGGCATAATTTTAACAATAAAAGACCACATTCACTGGGTGCTTCATACATGTCAAGCACTAACTATATTAGGTATTTTATAAACATGATCTTAAATCTTTCCAATAGCCCCTATGTATCTTTTTAACAAATGAGCAATCTGAGACTCAGAAAGGGTAAGTGATTTGCCCACAGTCATTTTGCTAACTAGGGGATTTTGATCAACCAGTTAAACTTTTCTGGACCTTAATTATTTGTTATTGTAAGGTTTTTTGTTTGTTTTTAGCCTGAAAAATGCAGAGTTGGAATAGGTGATCTCTAAGGTACTTTCTATCTCTACCATTATTTGATCTGACAGGTTCTCTCAGCCCTACAAGGTGTGTTGTCTCTCTGCCATTTGAGTTCTAGCAAACTAGTTCTGCTGTCCCATTTCTCCAGTCTCTATCACTGGGCAAGCAAAAAGAAAGGAAAATAGAGCAGTCGTGATGTAAGGGAAATTTCTTCAAACTACAACTTCTGGTACTATAGCATCTGTGACAGAGTCAGTGTTCAGTGCTGGCTACAATATCAGTTGGTGTGTGACTTCAGTCAACTAGCGTATTCTTAATTTCCCACCTAGTTCCTAACTTCTTCATTTTCTGAAGGTGTAGGTCTAGATGATCTCTAGAGTACCTATATATCCTAATATTTTATATCCAGGAAAACCAAAATTATGATGCCATGAAGTATCCAATAATGAAAATCAGACTCAGACCAGGAAAAAAACATTCATTTACTCTGCCTCTCCTTTCTAGTTCCTTCCTCCTTGCTTTGCCTTCCAAGGGAATCTATAAACCACATATGGACATTTTTGTTCTCAAAGCCTAACATAAAGGAAAATCATAGAAAGGAATATACAATTTGGCAAATTTTACTGCTCAAGTAGAATTTTTGAATTATCTTTGAAATCCACTTGAAAGCTTGTATAAATGTGAGATTACAAATGTAGGGATGAAGAGCGGGGACTGGGGCCAGTTCAGTTCTAAACTTTCAGAAGATTATTATATAGCATTCTGATCTACTTTGCACTCATAAGCATCTTAGAAGAAAATGGCAGCTCACCAAGGAACAAAAAATACAAGTGAAGTGTTGGGGGGTTTTATATGTATAAAGGTATGAATAAACTATTTGAAATAATAGGTAAATATTAGAGGTTTTTAATTTGTTTTGCTGTGTGTTTTGTTATGCTTATGGAAGAACTTAGATGCCACACAGAACTAAATTGTCAGGCAAATCCCGCAAACTCCCATGGAAGAGAAAAGTTTTATTTTCTTGAAATTGAGAATAACTCACGTCCTCAAAGATTGCAGATTAATCTTCGATTTGCTGAAAGCTTACATAACAATTGAAGAGCTTCAGAACATGAAGGTTCATGAAGGTTCAGACCTGTGGTTGAGTTTTTGTTTGCCGGAGTTCAGAATTGGGTCAGGGTAAAATCAAAGCCCAGTTCCTGCTCAGTAACCTGAGCTTTCTCCCATGAACTCCATGCCCTCAGTCTGTCCCTTCCATCACAGCTTTTCTTCCCTGATGAAAGTACTCTGCCTAAATAGTTACCAACTATTTACTTTATACTGTAAAAATACAGCTGAATGGTACAAATAATTCAAGACATGTATGTTTCTTAAATGGAAACTAATTTTTAGGTATCTTAAAAGGTTTCAAATTTGTTCCCAGGTATTTTAATAAAACCTTAGAATTCCAGTTCAGAAACTTATTTCTTTTTTACTTGGAAATCATTTCAAACTTAAATGCTGCAAGACCTTATTGTCACTCCCTCTCTGGTAAAACTAACTCAGAGTGAAGTCAACTCAGAGAAAAGCAGAATCAGAAGAGAGACAAAAATTACTAGTGATATTTTACCTAGAGTCATATTTAAAGTTTATCCCTGGACTTATCAATTACATGAGTCAATAAATTCTTTTTTAATTAAAAAAAAGAAATACCGTAAGAATAAAAATAGTACAAAGAACACCCAAGCACCTGTAACAAGATTTACATATTATTAACATTTTACCCCATCATTTCTTTATTGTTTACTTTCTCTCTGTCTCTCTAAAGAAGATATACAAATGGCTAACAGGTACATTGAAAAAGGTGCTCAATACAAAGGGAAATGCAAATCACACCTGTTAGAAAAGTTGTTATCAAAAAGACATGAGATAACAAATGCTACCAAGCATGTGGAAGAAAGGGAACTCTTGTTGGTGGAAATGTAGATTGGTGCAGCCACTAGGGGAAACAGTATGGAGACTCCTCAAACAATTAAAAATAGAATTACCATATGACCAAGCATTTCTACTTCTAAATATATTGATATATCTGAATAAAATGAAATCACTATCTTGAACAGATTATCTGTACCCCCTTGTTCACTGCAGCATTATTTACAGTAGCCAAGACACAGAAACAACCTAAGTGTCCATCAGCGGATGAATGGATAATGAAAATGTGGTGTATATATATATATACAGTGCAAACAATGAATATTATTCAGCCATAAGAAGAAGGCAATCCTGCCATTTGCGACAACAAGGATAAAACTTGAGGGCATTATGCTAAGTGAAATAAGTCAGACATAGAAAGACAAATACTGTACGATCTCACTTATATGGGGAATCTAAAAACATCAAACTCATAGAAACAGAGAATAGATTGGTGGTTGCCAGGGGCAGGGAGCAGTAAAGTTGGTCAAATGGCACAAACTTCCAGCTATAAGATGAGTAAGTTCTGGGGAATCTAATATACAGCATTATAACTATAGTTAACGATACACTAACAATACTATATTGTATTCTTAAAAGTTGCTAAGAGAGTAGATCTTAAAAGTTCTCACCACCCCCCAAAAAATGGTAGCTATGTGAGATGATAGATGTGTTAACTAATTTTATTGTGGTAATCATTTCAGAAAAAATATGCATATATCAAATCACCACCTTGTACACTTTAAACTTACACAATGTTACATGTCAACTGTATCTCAATAAAACTGGAACATTTTTTTAAAAATTTTAAGTCATGGGATTAAGTGGATAAGAAGAAATAATTCCATAGAAAACACATCTGGATTCACAAATCTTTGTTTCTTCATGGGATGAGGAATCCGCCCTTCATTTTGGAAGTAAAATCAAAGTTCCATAAGACAGTTTTGTATTTGGACTCCTGATTAATACTTTCGATATTTCTTCAATTGAATGCCCTCTGTTCAGTCATTAAGAGTAATGATGAGTCTCCACACGTAATTTCTAAATCACTTAAATTAGTCCTTTGGAGAAAAAAATATTCCATAAAAGTGGTAAGGGTCTCCCATACATGAAACTCTAAAGGACTTTCTAACCAAAAGGGTGAAGCAAGAACACACATTTGAAACCTCCTTATACAAGTGTTCTAATTATCATGGCTACTAACCATGCTGACCCAAATAATCTACAGTATAGACAGATAAACATTATATTTAATTTAAAACACAGTTTAAGGTAATCTATTTTAAAAAAAGGAAGTCTAGAGTCAGGATAGGTTAGCATTATCTTCAAGTCATCAAATTAAGAAACAACAAAAGTTAAAGAAAACTTCATTGGGGTAATTTGTACTTTTCTCTCCAATTCCAGGGGAAAGACCCTTCACCAACTTTGGTTTAGTATCTGAAAAATGGCTTTGACTTACCTTGTAAATTTCAATGATATGGACCATCGGCTCTATGTGATAATATGAAGGTGGTGATTTATTCCAGTGCCTTTATCATATGAATAAACCACAACTCAGATTTGCATCAAAGAGCAAAACCAAATTAATTATACAGTGAGATGAATATAAACACAAATGTTCCAACATCTTAATGAAGAAGTGGTAGGCCTCAACTGATTACATTTCAAATCAGATTCAAATCAGGTTGAGTAGGGTTTTTATAACTTATATGAAATTAAAACAAAAAGGTAAAAATTCTAATGAGATTCTCCAACAGAATAAAGTATATGTCAATCTGTGCCACAATCACTAAGTTATAATTGGATGAAATAGTCAAATAAAAACCAAATCATTTAAAAAGCACCAAACAATCTGGGAGGAAGCACTGGAACCTCTAATAAAAATGTTGGGTGCTACTCTAAAAAAAAGGAAAGAAAGAAAGAAAGAAGAACTTTAGTTGAAAGGAAAGGTTGCTTTGCACTTTTCTGAACATCTAAGGAAACTATGGTTTTGTTTCTTTAACTTTGACTTTGAAATTTTTCATATTGTCAGATTCTCCACACACCTGCAAGTTTTAATACAATCAAGTCACAAGAAATACACATGTTTGGAAATTTCTCCTAATGTTTGGAAGTCAATAGCTAAATGAAGTAAATTTAGTGCTTTTGTCCTGTCTTTTTTCTCTATCTCAAATACTACCTCTCTGTTTCTCTAGATCAAAGAAACAATTGAGTAATTCCAGGAACTTGAAAGTGAATTATTGATCTACTGCTGACTTCATAATGGTAGTGTCCAGGTAGTTTCTAGCTCATCCAATTAAAAAATCACTTTTGGTTGAAGTTCAATCACCTCAGACTTTCAAGATGTAATATGCTTTCTGTTGTATAAGAAGATGACAATTGATGCATCAATAGTTCATCTGTTTGAGAGTTGCTTTTCCAGATGGATGCACACCTAACATCCTCCTAGTTATTTTCATGAAAAATTACTTACTTTTGGGGGATGGCTATTTCAGTAGCAAACTAACTGGGCCTCTTGAACAACAATATTCTCAGCATTTTTTTTTCTTCAGTTAAAACTCAAATAATGCCTAATTTCTAAATTTTATCTGGATTAAATCAGATGTATTAATGTACAGACTTGAAAGATGGAATGGTGCTGAACTCACAGTAAAAAGTGTTTATAAATATTTCTTGAATTTGAATATCTTGGTCTCATTAGTAACTAATCATGTGCCAAACCTGGAAAGAAAGAATTCATTCTTATTAAAAATAGATTAGCAGGTTTTAGAGACAAGTTTAAGAAAAGTCTTTAGTTCTTTTAGATTTTAGAACAAAAACTAGCCTAAAAAGAGGTCATGGAATTATTATTATTTGTTGTTGTTGCTGTTTTTCTTTAGGGGGGAAATTATAGCTAAGACCTAAAGCTGAAAATCAAAGCCACTAATCACTACACATTCAGAGTTCAAATTCTGCCAACAATTTGCCCAATTCACTGAGAAGTGCCAATTCAGAATGGCCCCAACAACCACCACCACTGCATAGTCAATAAAGATGAAGACATGAACTTGTAGCTAGAATAATCATTAGAATAAACTGCTTGTGGAGAAACTCTTCACTCTCTTCAACCACAAAGACAGAGACTCCAAGAATCAACTGTAAAGATAGTGATGTGTGCAAGAAGAGGAAATTGGCATTTCATTCTCTGGCTACAGGTCATTTAGCCAGTGTATTTGCCAGTCATCCTCTGTGTTACCACACTTGGGAAAAGAGAACCTGAGAGTAGATGGAGATGACAGGACAATGTGAGTACTCTATGAGTAAAATAGAGCCACACAAAGTAGCTGCATTTGAGGATTCTTGCCAACATTCCACTCAAGATGTCCCTTTAGATAAAGGATTCTAGCACCAAGAAGATAATAGTGGTGTGTGGGGAAGAGGTGAAGAAGACAGAGAGGCAGAATATGTAGAGGGGGAGGGGAACACAGAAAAGGTCAGTCTTGAGCTACTCAGTGGGGATGTCCTCCTCCCAAAGTGGCCTCTGAAGAGTCTCAGTGAGAGAACCAGCATTTAGGTACCTTCTACCCAGATGCCCCAAAGGCCAACCAACACTCACTGAGAAATGATGAACAGCAACAACCAACCCACAAGAAGTCTGCATCCTTCTTGGTTAATTAAAATATTTTCCATTTTCCTCCTCCCTACATTGCCCTTAAACACAGTGAAGGAGGGGAGCTATCACCAAAACGGAGAGAAAGGGAATGTATGAAAAAACAACTGAAATTCCCCTGCCTTTCCCCAGATGTATACTCTGAACCACAATAGTAACAGACAGGTCTAACCGCACTGGAAAGAAGAGGAGTTTCTTCAGTGGAATATCACAAACAAATCCTAAAATGTACACGTAAATGCAAAAGACCAAGAATAGGGCAATCTTAAAGAAGAACAGGGATAAAAAAGAACTGGGGTACCCATCTCACATTGTGCACAAACATTAATTTGAGATGGATTATAAACCTAAATGTGAAACCTTAAACAATAAACAATATTCTAGAATTAAGCTGTTTGTCAAGGTGCCTTGGGGGTGCTGCAGCAAACGCAAAGGGTACCATAGGATAGTTTACATTGTTGAGAGGAACATAGCAATACAAACTCCTATCAGACCCTTCACAGGCTACCAGCTCAGTGTTACATTGTGCTACATTTCATTCCATGCAATCTCTGCAAAATTAAGTGCTCAATGGTAGCTATTATAAAAAGCAAGTACTGTGGGGAAATTAACATGGACAGAGTGTGAAGGTGTTGGTGTCCAATAAGTTTCCAAGATTTGAGGCTCTGTGCAGGGCAATAGGCATACATCCCATTAGTAAGTAATTGTGGTTGTTTCAGAATAAAATAGAAATATTATTTTCCTTTTAGTTATATTATTTTTCACACATATACTGTGATTTGGGACATAAATCCTTATTAAGTTATTTGGACCTACCTACTGAATAAGCAGAATTGTTAGGTATTTCTTTTGACCTAGAGGCTCTCTTAAAAAGTACTAACATATTAAAGGCTCCATAAACCAAGGAAGTTTGGGAAAATCTGTTGTAGAAGAAAACATAGGGAAAAGATATTCAGGACCTTGGGGTAGGCCAAAATTTCTTAAATTTGTTCCTACAAAAAACACATAAAAATTAATAAAATGGACTACATTAAAATTAAGAACTTCTATTCACACAAGGCATTAAAAGAGAGAAAAGGTTAGCCACAGACTTGGAGAAGATATATACAATACATATACCTGAAAAAGAATTCATATCTAGAATATATAAAGAACTACTACAAATCAATAAGAAAGACAACTCAAATTTTTAAATGTGCAAAGAACTTGAGCATTTAATATCTGCTTAAGCAAAAAAAAAAAAAAAAAAATTAAATGGTCAATAAGTATACAAAAAGAAGTCATTTCATTACTCATAAGGGAAATGCAAATTAAAGCCTCAATGGGCCACTACACACCCACCAGAATACCTAAAATGAAAAGGTCTGTTGATGCCAAGTGTGATTGCAAATATAAAACAACAGAAACTCTAATGTGTTCTTGATGGGACCATACTTGGTTTGACCACTTTGGAAAATCGTTGGCTATACATCTAAAGCTAAAGCTAAACACACACCTACGCTATGACCTACAGGAATCTCATTCCTGGCCATATACCCAAGAAAAATGAATGCATATGTCCACCAAAAGGAAAACATCTATGAAAATGTTTATAGCAGCTTCATTCATAATAGCCAAAAACCAAATCAACACAAATGTCTGTTGACAGGAGAATAGATAAATAAGTGATGGTTCCTTAAACCGTAGAATATAATAGAACTAACTACTATTTCACACAACCCCGATGGTTCACAAACTATATGTTGCATGAAAGAAGCC
Source organism: Balaenoptera acutorostrata (assembly GCF_949987535.1). Lineage (NCBI taxonomy): Eukaryota > Metazoa > Chordata > Mammalia > Artiodactyla > Balaenopteridae > Balaenoptera > Balaenoptera acutorostrata. The sequence goes on along the minus strand of NC_080084.1, from coordinate 22,772,550 downwards.
AGGCACTATAGAACACATACTCTATGATTCCATTTATATCGTGTTCAAGATCTGGCGAAACTAACTGATGATTATTGAATTCAGAATGGTAATTACCTTGGAGAGAGAGCTATTGGCTGGGAAGAGACCTGATAGTGGTACTGGAATTGTTCTACATCTTGATCTAGGTGGTGGTTACTTGTTTTGTACACATGTGAAAATCTATGAAGCTGCCATTTTATGTACTTTTCTGTATGTATATTATACCCCAATATGAAAATAATCAAAACTGAGTTTTAAATAACAAAATAAGACAATTCTAAACAAATTATTAGAGTATTATATAATCTGGCTGAAATATGATGTGCAAGATCATTCAACATAGCACAGTTCATAGCAGTTATTTACAGACAAAAAATCCATATATATATCCCTCACTATGTGATATTCCTCCATACGGCGGCCAATAAGAACATTATAGCATTGTGACCAAAGTACGGGTTCTTGGGTTCTAGTTGCCCACTTATTATCTGTGTTACCCTGATAAGTTACCTAGCTTCTCTTTAAAACCAAGATGAAAATGTCATCTACCATACTGGATTGTTGAAAAAATTAACGGGGATAATGTATCTCTTTCAGAGGGTAAGCACTAAATAAAAGATATGTTTTATCATTATTTTCATTTCTTTTCCACAAACCCTTAGTAAACTTGAATAGACTTTTTATCCATTTATGCAACGTAGCAGTATCACAATGTTGGTCACTCTGATTGAGATAATGTTAAAGCTAAGAAACCAGATGAAGTTGGGAAGAAAAAAGGGGAGTTAGCATTGAATGGATGAGGGTGAGAAAGAAAGATTAAAGGCATCAGGAATACAGCTTTGAAGAAGGCAAAATAATGCTGAAGCATGATAATCCTATTCCTTAAAACAGCACACCAGTAGCTATGAGCAGGAGGGCCAGAAGTCATTACAGTGGAACCAAAGCAACAAAACCCTATCTATTAGAGGAGATGCTTGAGAAATAGCTACTCAATTGGACCAACATTATTCATCTCAAAAGTCCAAGTTGGGCTTCCCTGGTGGCGCAGTGTTTGAGAATCTGCCTGCCAATGCAGGGGACACGGGTTCGAGCCCTGGTCTGGGAGGATCCCACATGCCGCGGAGCAACTGGACCCGTGAGCCACAACTACTGAGCCTGCGCGTCTGGAGCCTGTGCTCCGCAACAAGAGAGGCCGCGATAGTGAGAGGCCCGCGCACCGCGATGAAGAGTGGTCCCCACTTGCCACAACTAGAGAAAGCCCTCGCACAGAAACGAAGACCCAACACAGCCATAAATAAATAAATAAACACCAAAGTTAAAATAAATAAATAAATAAAGTCCAAGTTATTTTAAGTCTCTGAAGCCAAGAAGGTGCCAGACAAGTAGATAGGGGAGAAGTCGTCATCTTAGAGTTGTGGAATCACTATGGCAATGAATAACCAACTAGAGAGAAAGAATTTAATTCAACCTACATCATGTCTGTATCAAAGCAAAATTAATTCCAGTCGTGTTTTTGAAACTACAGAAGGAGAGTCCGAGAATTCTCTAGCGATTATTGGATAATAAATGGAAGTGAATCATACTGTACCCATTAATTTAATATGTGTGAAATGTTTTTGCAATCACTGTGCTATTTTATTGGTTTTCATAAACATAAAAATTATTCATAGTTTCACTCAAGACCTTAGGCTCTCAACCCTATTTTGTGCTCATACTGCTGTAAGTTTCTCTACTGGGAATCCTCTTACCATATGATTATTTCAGAATGTTGATTCTCAAGAAAGGGGACATAATACCTTAGCAAAACATCATCTTGAGCCAACACCTGCAACCGTAAGATTTCTAAGTTCATCTGAGGGTCTGTAGATTTTTTAATTCCCTGTTATTTGTGTTGAAAGTATACCTGATTTTCCTTTTCTTTGACTACTCACCAGCAAGACAATTTTTTTTCCTAAGATGAACTAGTTTTCAACAGTCAAAATCCCTAGCAAGTGTCTCTGTCAGCCTTAGGAGACGTAAGTGTTTCAGAGAGATGCTTTCTTCATTGTTTGAGGTAGAATTTTATGAGTAGTAATGGTGAATGCGATTGACTGTTACCTCTGGGCAGTGAAAACTGGCTGATTATGTTGCCCTTTCAAATTTCCCCTCTTCGTGCCCCTAATCCTGGTCCCTAGTCATATTCCAACTATTTTTCAGCAGTTAGGATCATATCCAGTTGGAACTGGCCTCTAAGGCAAATATGGACAAATTAAAGGGTAAAAGATCTGGGAGACATTTGACACATCCCTCACGGGCCTGAAATAATAAAAAACAAAGAAACCTAAGAGACCGGCTCCTTGGGAAAGAATGCGAGGAGCGTTTGACATTGCCCAGGATGGCACAGCTGAGATGAATACACTTGCTGTTCTGGAACAGGCAACGTGGGATTGCAGCCCCAGCTGTGATAATAGGAGTACACTGACCCGTGACTCCATCTTGACTAAATTGCGGGTCTTGAATCTAATTATTATGTTAAAAAGAGGTGTTGAGCCCCTGAAAGGAAAGCAAGTCTGGAAAAAGAGACATGGCAATATGTTAAAGCCAAGCTATAACCTAAAATCCACAAATACATGTCACCCCACCTGCTATTTGTTTCTGCCAGAGCTGTCATCCAGTGATCTAGAGATGAGAAAGGGGAGCAACGGCTTTTACAAGTAATAACATGTGATGTGAAATTGTGTGTGTTGCTGAAAGGCCATATTCCTGTGTAGCATTATTTCCATCCCTTTAGGTGGTGCTCCATGAACTTCAACACATATCTGCGAAACACACTGGTTCAGCAAGCTAACAGCGTGTGGCTTTATACTATTCTATTTGAAACAGGAAAAATGATTCAGCTGTATTCCTTAAATCCTGAGCAATATCACACACTGAAAACTAGGACCTACTGAATACAAAAGTGTATTTTCCTACGCAGTAGGCCCTAGTCTATTAAAAGTGCTTTAAAAAATCTCTTGCTATGTCAGGGTCCCCAGAAGTTCTCTAGAACTCACTAGGAAGAGCAGGTGCCTCTGGGAAGTGAAATTGGGAAACTGAAAAACTGTGAAACAGCAGGCACAGAAGACTTGCGTTATGCACCTTTTTGCACCATATGGATATTTTTCCACATGTATGAATTACCTCGTATTAGGCCAGAGTCTAGTAATTATAATATCTTACAAATATATAATACTCTGCAGTTCTATAAATCTTTTTTTTTTTTTTTTAAAGGAGAGAGGGCTTTGAGCAGAAGCAATAATGTATCTAAGGAAAAGCATGTGTGCTTAAGGGTGCCTGGAAGGGAGAAGGAATAGTAAGAAGTGAACCCTGATTTGACTGTAACTTGGAGGCGCTGATTTTAAGAGGTGTAGCTTGCAGTAGTGCAGATGAGTGATAAATAGGGTGGAAAGGAGTTTGCATTCAATGAAATGCTTAAGTCAGAATCAACATGACAGGGTGAAAGACTGAAGGAGGGTAGGGGTAAGATAGTGTGAAAAGGTAAGGGTTAGAAGCAGTATAATCTAGTGGTTATTTCTATATGCCCTTTATTCATTATATGTTAATTATTTTCTACTATGTTATTTTTAAAATTTTATTTTATTTATTTTTTTATACAGCAAGTTCTTATTAGTCATCCACTTTATAAACATCAGTGTGTACATGTCAATCCCAATCGCCCAATTAATCCCACCTCCACCCCCACCCCCCACCGCTTTCCCCCCTTGGTGTCCATACGTTTGTTCTCTACATCTGTGTCTCAATTTCTGCCTTGAAGACTGGTTCATCTGTACCATTTTTCTAGGTTCCACATATATGCATCAATATACGATATCTGTTCTTCTCTTTCTGACTTACCTCACTCTGTATGACATCTCTAGATCCATCCACATCTCTACAAAAGACCCAAGTCCGTTCCTCTTTATGGCTGAGTAATATTCCATTGTATACATGGACCACATCTTCTTTATCCATTCGTCTGTTGATGGGCATTTAGGTCGCTTCCATGACCTGGCTGTTGTAAATAGTGCTGCAATGAACATTGGGGTGCATGTGTCTTTTTGAATTACGGTTTTCTCTGGGTATATGCCCAGTACTGGGATTGCTGGGCCATACAGTAATTCTATTTTTAGTTTTTTAAGGAACCTCCATACTGTTCTCCATAGTGGCTGTATCAATTTACATTCCCACCAACAGTGCAAGAGGGTTCCCTTTTCTCCACACCCTCTCCAGCATTTGTTTGTAGATTTTCTGATGATGCCCATTCTAACTGGTGTGAGGTGATAACTCACTGTAGTTTTGATTTGCATTTCTCTAATAATTAGTGATGTTGAGCAGCTTTTCATGTTCTTCTTGGCCATCTGTACGTCCTCTTTGGAGAAAGGTCTATTTATGTCTTCTGCCCATTTTTGGATTGGGTTGTTTGTTTTTTTAATATTGAGCTGCATGAGCTGTTTATATATTTTGGAGATTAATCCTTTGTCCGTTGATTCGTTTGCAAATATTTTCTCCCATTCTGAGGGTTGTCTTTCCGTCTTGTTTATGGTTTCCTTTGCTTTGCAAAAGCTTGAATTTCATTAGGTCTCATTTGTTTATTTTTGTTTTTATTTCCATTACTCTAGGAGGTGGATCAAAAAGATATTGCTGTGATTTAGGTCAAAGAGTGTTCTTCCTATGTTTTCCTCTAAGAGTTTTATAGTGTCCAGTCTTACATTTAGGTCTCTAATCTATTTTGAGTTTATTTTTGCGTATGGTGCTAGGGAGTGTTCTAATTTCATTCTGTTACATGTAGCTGTCCAGTTTTCCCAGCACCACTTATTGAAGAGACTGTCTTTTCTCCATTGTATATCCTTGCCTGCTTTGTCATAGATTAGTTGACCATAGGTGCGTGGGTTTATCTCTGGGCTTTCTATCTTGTTCCACTGATCTATATTTCTGTTTTTGTGCCAGTACCATATTGTCTTGATTACTGTAGCTTTGCAGTATAGTCTGAAGTCTGATTCCTCCAGCTCCATTTTTTCCCCTCAAGACTGCTTTGGCTATTCGGGGTCTTTTGTGTCTCCATACAAATTTTAAGACTTTTTGTTCCAGTCCTGTAAAAATGCCATTGGTAATTTGATAGGGATTGCATTGAATCTGTAGATTGTTTTTGGTGTTATAGTCATTTTTACAATATTGATTCTTCCAATCCAAGAACATGGTATATCTCTCCACCTGTCGGTATCATCTTCAATTTCCTTCATCAGTGTCTTAATAGTTTTCTGCATACAGGTCTTTTGTCTCCCTAGGTAGGTTTATTCCTAGGTATTTTATTCTTTTTGCTGCAATGGTAAATGGGAGTGCTTCCTTAATTTCTCTTTCAGATTTTTCATCATTAGTGTACAGGAATGCAAGAGATTTCTGGGCATTAATTTTGTATCCTGCACCTTTACCAAATTCATTGATTAGCTCTAGTAGTTTTCTGGTGGCACCTTTAGGATTCTCTATTTATAGTATCATGTCATCTGCAAATACTGACAGTTTTACTTCTTTTCCAATTTGTATTCCTTTTATTTCCTTTTCTTTTCTGATTGCCGTGGCTAGGACTTCCAAAACTATGTTGAATAATAGTGTTGAGAGTGGACATCCTTGTCTTGTTCCTGATCTTAGAGGAAATGCTTTCAGTTTTTCACCATTGAGAATGATGTTTGCTGTGGGTTTTTCGTATATGGCCTTTATTATGTTGCAGTAGGTTCCCTCTATGCCCACTTTCTGGAGAGTTTTTATCATAAATGGGTGTTGAATTTTGTCAAAAGCTTTTTCTGTGTCTATTGAGATGATCATATAGTTTTTCTTCTTCAATATGTTAATATGGTGTATCACATTGATTGATTTGCGTATATTGAAGAATCCTTGCATCTCTGGGATAAATCCCAGTTGATCATGGTGTATGATCCTTTTAATGTGTTGTTGGACTCTGTTTGCTAGTATTTTGTTAAGGATTTTTGCATCTATATTCATCAGTGATATTGGTCTGTAATGTTCTTTTTTTGTAGTATCTTTCTCTGGTTTTGGTATCAGGGTGATGGTGGCCTCATAGGATGAGTTTGGGAGTGTTCCTTCCTCTGCAATTTTTTGGAAGAGTTTGAGAAGGATGGGTGTTAGCACTTCTCTAAATGTTTGATAGAATTTACCTGTCAAGCCTTTTGGTCCTGGACTTTTGTATGTTGGAAGATTTTTAATCACAGTTTCAATTTCATTACTTGTGATTGGTCTGTTCATATTTTCTATTTCTTCCTGGTTCAGTCTTGGAAGGTGATACCTTTCTAAGAATTTGTCCATTTCTTCCAGGTTGTCCATTTTATCGGCATAGAGTTGCTTGTAGTAGTCTCTTAGGATGCTTTGTATTTTTGTGGTGTCTGTTGTAACTTCTCCTTTTTCATTTCTAATTTTATTGATTTGAGTCCTCTCCCTCTTTTTCTTAATGAGTCTGGCTAATGGTTTATCAATTTTGTTTATCTTCTCAAAGAACCAGCTTTCAGTGTTACTGATCTTTGCTATTTTTTTCTTTGTTTCTATTTCATTTATTTCTGCTCTGATCTTTATGATTTCTTTCCTTCTGCTAACTTTGGGTTTTGTTTGTTCTTCTTTCTCTAGTTCCTGTAGGTGTAAGGTTAGATTGTTTATTTGAGATTTTTCTTGTTTCTTGAGGTAGGCTTGTATAGCTATAAACTTCCCTCTTAGAACTGCTTTTGCTGCATCCCATATGTTATGGATCATCATGTTTTCATTGTCATTTGTCTCTAGGTATTTTTTGATTTCCTCTTTGATTTCTTCAGTGATCTCTTGGTTATTTAGTAACATATTGTTTAGCCTCCATATGTTTGTGTTTTTTACCTATTTTCCCCTGTAATTCATTTCTAATCTCATACCGTTGTGGTCAGAAAAGATGCTTGATATGATTTCAATTTTCTTAAATTTACTGAGGCTTGATTTGTGAGCCAGGAGGTGATCTATCCTGGAGAATGTTCCATGCGCACTTGAGAAGAAAGTGTAATCTGCTGTTTTTGGATGGAATGTCCTATAAATATCAATTAAATCTATCTGGTCTCTTGTGTCTTTTAAAGCTTGTGTTTCCTTGTTAATTTTCTGTTTGGATGATCTGTCCATTGGGGTAGGTGAGGTGAAAGTCCCCCACTATTATTGTGTTACCGTTGATTTCCTCTTTTATAGCTGTTAACAGTTGCCTTATGTATTGAGGTGCTCCTATGTTGAGTGCATATATATTTATAATTGTTATATCTTCTTCTTGGATTGATCCCTTGATCACTATGTAGTGTCCTTCCTTGTCTCTTGTAACATTCTTTATTTTAAAGTCTATTTTATCTGATATGAGTGTTGCTACTCCAGCTTTCTTTTGATTTCCATTTGCATGGAATATCTTTTTCCATCCCCTCACTTTCAGTCTGTATGTGTCCCTAGGTCTGAAGTGGGTCTCTTGTAGACAGCATATAGATGGGTCTTGCTTTTGTATCCATTCAGACAACCTGTGTCTTTTGGTTGGCACATTTAATCCATTCACGTTTAAGGTATTTGTCGATATGTATGCTCCTATGACCATTTTCTTAATTGTTTTGGGTTGTTTTTGTAGGTCCTTTTCTTCTCTTGTGTTTCCCACTTAGAGAAGTTCCTTTAGCATTTGTTGTAGACTTGGTTTGTTGGTGCTGAATTCTCTTATCTTTGCCTGTCTGTAAAGCTTTTGATTTCTCCATCAAATCTGAATGAGATCCTTGCAGGGTAGAGTAATCTTGGTTGTAGGTTCTTCCTTTTCATCACTTTAAGTATATCATGCCACTCCTTTCTGGCTTGTAGAGTTTCTGCTGAGAAATCAGCTGTTAACCTTATGGGAGTTCCCTTGTATGTTATTTGTCATTTTTCCCTTGCTGCTTTCAATAATTTTTCTTTGTCTTTAATTTTTGTCAATTTGATTACTATGTGTCTCGGCATGTTTCTCCTTGGGTTTATCCTGTATGGGACTCTCTGCACTTCCTGGACTTGGGTGGCTATTTCCTTTCCCATGTTAGGGACGTTTTTGACTATAATCTCTTCAAATATTTTCTGTGGTCCTTTCTCTCTTCTCCTTCTGGGACCCCTATAATGTGAATGTTGTTGTGTTTAATGTTGTTGCAGAGGTCTCTTAGGCTGTCTTTATTTCTTTTCTTTCTTTTTTCTTTATTCTGTTCCACAGCAGTGAATTCCACCATTCTGTCTTCCAGGTCACTTATCTGTTCTTCTACCTCAGTTATTCTGCTATTGATTCCTTCTAGTGTAGTTTTCATTTCAGTTATTGTATTGTTCGTCTCTGTTTGTTCTTTAATTCTTCTAGATCTTTGTTAAACATTTCTTGCATCTTCTCGATCTTTGCCTCCATTCTTTTTCCGAGGTCCTGGATCATCTTCACTATCATTATTCTGAATTCTTTTTCTGGAAGGTTGCCTATCTCCACTTCATTTAGCTGTTTTTCTGGGGTTTTATCTTATTCCTTCATCTGGTACATAGCCCTCTGCCTTTTCATCTTGTCTATCTTTCTGTGAATGTGGTTTTTGTTCCACAGGCTGCAGGACTGTCATTCTTCTTGCTTCTGCTGCCTGCCTTCTGGTGGATGAGGCTATCTAAGAGGCTTGTGGTAGTTTCCTGATGGGAGGGACTGGTGTATAAATCTTTTTATACCAATTCTCCCATTTGAGACTTTGTGAGTTGCATGAGTTTGTACTCTAACCTCCATTGTACCAATGGTGAGATTTAAATCAAAGAGATTTATGGATTTTCAGTGAGTAAATTTAGAGGTTAGACTAAAATACAAGGTTCCAAACACTATTCCAATCCTCATTCTATGACACCATGTGAATTTCAAGGAAGAGAGAGGGGGGCTGGAAATGAAGACAGAAAGTCAGATTATTTCCTTCAGAGAAGAGTAATCAGAATCAACAAATAAACCAAGGTGATACTGCTAAGGCTATTTCAAAACCTAATTCAAATTATTTAAATTATTAGATAATAAAACACTTCTTCCCCTTATATTTAGTTCACCAAGCACAAATAAAAATCATACATTGTAATTGTCTGAGAACAGCTAAGAACAAATTTCCCTTCCATCAGTCATAGGACCAAATCATATTTCTGAAAACTTTCCAGCAAAATATCCTTATAATTAAATAATTTTTAAAATATATTTTGAAAATAACAAGCTCTAAGCATCAGAACAGATTCTGATATTCCCTTCAGTTACTCTGATGGCTAAGGGAGCAACACTAACCCAGAAACTACAAATATAAAAGATAATAACTAAAGACATATAGATGCTGGTCTGCATAGTAAAGAGGGGCAACCATGTTTCCAAGCATGAGGGAGGACCATATAAGCATCCCCAAAACACTGACCACATGGAGCCAAAAAGCCCTTATCAGGTCTAGTGATCTGGTAATCCAATTTCCTTCCATTTCTTTCTCCAGTCCTTTAGTGTAATTTATGTGGCTTATTAACACTGTTGCTTTTAGCCCCAGTAGTAAGACCCAGGTTCTAATTTCAGTCCTTATGTTGGAGCCCTTACTATAGACTCGAGATCAAGCCAAGTGCTAAACAGCTTCACAACTTCACACCTCGTTTAAAGACAGCCTTGGGGAGAGAGTGTTGGGGGAGCACGACACATCTACCTATGCAACTGGAGAAACCACTCAAGACCAAAGCCAGAGCAGGAATGTGCTCAGGTGTACCACATACACCTGAACTTGATTTTATACAATTATCTTCTACCCCTTAATAAGCTTCTCTACAGTCAGCTAAGTGTCTCTGTCCTATGAGCAGAATTTAATGCCAGGAGACCCACTATACTTGGGGACTCTGAGAGGAGGACTTTCTATCTTGTTCACTGTTACATTCTCAGCAATCAACCTAGGATTTTATATTATACATCAGAGATATACAATAAGTATTTCCTGAGTAAATGTTCTTGGCTGACATTAACATTTGAGGTAAGAATATATTTAGAGGGAACCAAAAATATACACTTGACATATTTTAGATGGTTGAGGTTGCAGAATGGGGAAAATAATGAGATTTTACAACTGAATGGGTGTCATAAATGTTTTGTATATAATATTGGATTTTGTCCTTACCACAGACAAATCATGTAACCAAAACAGGTCTCCCTCAAAATGTCTTCCCAGACGTGAAAACAAACTATTTGACTTCATATTTGGCTTTTCGCCCCAAACTGCCTGGCCTTTCCACTAAAAATAGTCCAGGGTTGAATATTGTACATATATAATTGCTCTGAAATTCACTGACTATTATTTTCAAATACTGTGATTTAAAAAAATATTTAGACTTGCTTTGTCATGTCAGTAATGATTAACATCCTGAAGAAGTTTAGTGGGGAAAGGGCAAATATTTGCTTGTAACATACCAATAGGTTTTTAAAACAACCAGAGACTATGAAGATAATAAAATATTAAATATTCGGAGGCATGCTTATCTTTATACCAAATATTGGAGGGGCAGATTTGAACATAAGAGCTATCATTGACATTCTAGCACCTATAAGAGAAGAATTTCTCTTGTACATTCACTTGTCTGATCCATACAAGTCACTGCATAAAAAACTATCATTCCCTTGACTCCCTTTAAATCATCCAAGAGAGTACTTCAAACTCAAGCACACACCATCGGTACTCATTTTGCACTGGACATCCGGGGAATGACCTTACAAGGAACTAATGGGCCTTACTTCCTAAGGATCTCTATCAGGGCATGTAACATAAGATAAATCATAGCAAAGGATTCCTCCAAAGTTTCCTGATCAGAGAAACATGACCTTTTCAAGTGTAAACTGATGGATTGAACAGGGGAAGCAATATGTAGATTTTTTAAAACAAGGCTGACAAAAAGATAATGATGGATGTACAAAAGTTAGCTGGAATACCTCGCAGGTATCCTCAGTCAGGAAGCAAAAGGAAAAGGTTACCCCTTTCCGAAACACAAGAATTTGTTAAGCAAGAAATGAAGTCATAACCAAGTTCACTCTAAGAAAATGTTATGTGGGCCAGTTCCTAGTTGCCACATCAAAAGTCCTCAGGGTTTCTGGAAAAGTGGGTGGCCAGGTGTTTGTACCACGCAGCCTGTCTGCTCCGGCTCGGGCCTCTGGACTTGCTGCTGCCGAGTAAGAAGCCTTTCAAGTCCACGTGAAGGAGAAATGCAAATCCCTTTAGACAACTCTCCGTGGTGTGAATTTATGGAGCTTCATGCAGACTATGACTTTTATAACAGTCACTTAGTTCGTTTCATGCATACATCACAAATTTCATTTCATGCTGGCCCTTACAGAGCTTTGTACTTTGAAAGAAATAGCCCAAGTTCTTTAGTCATCACCTGAGTACAAATTTACTACCTTATTGTCCAGAGGGCAGTCTGAAAACACGAACTGAGTTTATTACTCCATAGAAAATAAATAGTCACCAAGGCACATCTGCCCTAATTTTTTATTCTTATACAGTCAATGTAATTGTTGGTTGCTTTTTTTTTTTTTTTAACTTTTCCACAGGATCCAATCACAGCTTTCTGCTACATTCCAATCATGTTGGCAGTGAGAGATATCAGACATTCCAAATAGACCCCAGACAGGACCTGGAGACAGAGGAGTGGGTAGGGCGCACCAGGCACAGCACTGCCGAGGCATCATCTCTGCTTGATACGTGAGCTGAGGTATTTCTACTCAAAAATGCCTATTTAGCTGCTCAGGTGAAATGAGGCCACCCAGTGACAAAGTTCCTTTTCTTCTGAGAATCTTAGATTCCCACAACGGAAAGAGTCCTGGTGGGTGGTCCTCAGCTCTCTCAGAACAATGCCCAGACTCTACTACTTTGGATGGACATGAACTTTTAGATTGCTGGGGGTTTGTTTTTCCCGCTCATGCACTTACCCTAGATAATGTGCTGGCCCTGATTCTCTATCAGGTCCTGGCCTGTTTGCCCTGGGATTCAATGTGTGCCTCTCTCTTTCCTTGCTCTGCTCTGTATCCCAGCATGTGACTCCTGCCACCTGTCTTTCTGGGGCTCAGCTGGCTCAGAAGCTTCTGGCTTCTGACTGCGTTCAGCAAATGGGAAACCCGGGCAAGAGACTGGGGAGCAGAAAGAAAGGAGGACTAGGGTATTTCTCCTTGTTCAGCATTGCCGGAAGCAATCATGTGTCCTCAACAGTTAACAGAATAGAAAGAAATAACCTTGAATTCTGGATCTCCTCCTGTGTTGCCAAGGAGTCTTCTCCTTTAACATGTGAATGCTCAATATATTTGCATTTTTTCCAGTCAGCTTTTAAAGATTCAACCACAAAGATTTAATGTCAGAAAAAAAAAAAAAAAAGGAAAAATATGAAATTCCAAGTCACTGAGAGCGCTATGACTGGGAAAGTCCAGCAACATTCCTCCTTTCTAAGGGCACTCCAACTCTTAGACAGTGTTCTTTAAAACATCCAGGAGCCACAGGCATTATCAGGCAGGGCATTTCCAGGAAGAACAGATCTTTGAAAGCCAGATCTAGGAGTATGCTTTTAACAAGGCCCAGATGATGCTTCTGAACACTAAAATTTGAGAGTGATTTCACATCTCACTAAAGTCAAAAGCAGCAGACAAATAAACAAAGATTGGGTTTTTTTCTTCCCACTTTCTGCACCACGCTCACTCCTATATAACAATATACTGTCTTGGAAAAAGAAAAAAAAGTGCATGTATTTTGGTACAAGCATGAAATAATGTACAGGTCTTCTTTTCACTTACTTTAATGGGAAGAGGAAAGAAAGTAAAAGGAATAAAATGTAATGCTGGCCAAAAAGAGGGACATCATACTTGGAATATTCATATATGTTCCAAAATTACATGCATATTAAGAGTCATTACTTAGAAATCATTGAAAAAAGAACTCATTCTTTCCTAGGACTTTTTAAAGGAAGGTTAGAGGAAGCTTTCCGTTATTTTTGCTTTCAACTTCCACAATTCTAAATCAGATGAAATAGTGTCCTACTTATGGGAGACTTTTATTTTTATGGTGTTCTCCTTTCAACTGTTATAATAAATATAGCTACCTACAATCAGCATGCTTCAAAACTGGATGGAACCATGGCCAGTATTATGCTCCAAACAAAATTGGCTTGTGGAAGAAATGTAGCTATTCTGAACACAATCCACTTGAGTCTAAGGTAGCGGGACGGCATATATAGCTCCTTTAGAGCATCCCTGCTAAAGTGGTGTACATTTCAAAGTAGAAATCAAATCTTCATCGCAATTGGAGTCTTAATATTTTTTGAGTTATCAAAAAGACTTTCATCTGACATAGGACCTCCGATAAATCAGCTTGGGGTTGAATACCGTTTCTGCCATGAAATAGTCATTCAAGCCACCTACTCTTCCTAATCTTCTAATTCTTATTTTCTCATCTTTAAGATGAAGCCTTGAAATTCAAGGATCATTCCAGCTTGAAAGCATATCATGCCATGCAACAGACAGGCAGAACATCAACTAGACTCCTGCCCCAAATCATATTCTATCATGCACTTTCTTATCAGTCTGTAAAACTGTAAATACTAACTTACACGACCTTCGTGTCAATGACTACAAAATAATTTCAGGTTAATCTTTGTAAATACTACATGGTAAATTAGAGACTACCCAGCCCAATGCCATGAAGTTTGACTGGTATTAGAGAGGAAGAAAGAGGATGGTGGAATTCACATCATCCATCTTCTGGACTAAGGTGCCCTGGGCTGAGATAAGCTTAGTGACCCTCAGTCGGCTACCACCAAACCTGGGGACAGTTGTCTTCCTCAGCGACTACCTAAGTAATAAGGAAATTCTAGGGCTCTTAAGAATTAGCATTTGCTTGAAGGGTAGGTAGCTCTAATACACCTAGATCTAAACAGTTCAGCTTTGAATGTCTACAGAAGAAAGAGCGACTTACGATGGTGACCCAAGACTTCGCAGCTTTTCAGGGCCCTGAGAACAGATGTCCAGTGGGTGCAGCCTCCAGAAACGAAACTGCGGCCTGGAACAGCCCCTTGAGGTTAACTCTGAAATTGCTTTACAATTCCATACTCTGTCCGACAGTTTCACACCAATGGAATACAGAATTTTGCATTTAAATCTATTAACATCTTTTCAAGTCAATTCAGAAATACCAATTTGGTGATATATTTTGGTGAAAAGTTAACAACATTTAATCTAATATCTCTCTTCCCAAACTTCTTTTTCAGATAATGTTTAGTGGGTGGGGGGGGTGGAGGGAGAGGAGGAGGAGGAGGAAGGAGCATGTAATACAATCTTGAGATGTTCCAGTGGTATTAGTGTTACGTACAGGAAGCTATTGTTTTAACTGTTATTTGCACTTTTGAAACAAATTAGGCAAAAAAAAGAAGAAAAGTTATGCTTGACCTTACTACTTAGATAAATACATATAGGAGTAACTACATTTCAACACCTACAAAGACATGAATAAGGATGAGATTATGTCCTTGGTTTACTCAAACCTTGGCTTTGGCTCAGTTCTCCACTGAATAGTTTATTAAGAGAATTTAAAAGTTGAGAAGATTCTGTTCTGCCATGTAAACTAAAAGCCACCCAGTAGTTGAGAAATTGGAAACCACAAAGCTTAGGAAGAAAAATGAATGCTTTGGAGCATAAATATTTCCACTAAATTATGCCAATAAACTTAGGACCTTGAAAGTTATTATACTAAAATATTTTTTAACATCAACATTTTGAAAATGAGTATACTACCCAAAGCAATCTACAGATTCAATGCAATCCCTATCAAATTACCAATGGCATTTTTTACGGAGCTAGAACAAATCATCTTAAAATTTGTATGGAGACACAAAAGACCCCGAATAGCCAAAGCAGTCTTGAGGCAAAAAAATGGAGCTGGAGGAATCAGACTCCCTGACTTCAGACTATACTACAAAGCTACAGTAATCAAGACAATATGGTACTGGCACAAAAACAGAAACATAGATCAATGGAACAAGATAGAAAGCCCAGAGATTAACCCACGCACC
Organism: Balaenoptera acutorostrata; assembly: GCF_949987535.1. NCBI lineage: Eukaryota > Metazoa > Chordata > Mammalia > Artiodactyla > Balaenopteridae > Balaenoptera > Balaenoptera acutorostrata. The sequence goes on along the minus strand of NC_080084.1, from coordinate 22,757,436 downwards.
TATGGTCAACTAATCTATGACAAAGGAGGCAAAGATATACAATGGAGAAAAGACAGTCTCTTCAATAAGTGGTGCTGGGAAAACTGGACAGCCACATGTAAAAGAATGAAATTAGAATACTCCCTAACACCATACACAAAAATAAACTCAAAATGGGTTAGAGACCTAAATATAAGACTGGACACTATAAAACTGTTAGAGGAAAACATAGGAAGAACACTCTTTGACATAAATCACAGCAAGATCTTTTTCGATCCACCTCCTAGAGTAATGGAAATAAAAACAAAAATAAACAAGTGGGACCTAATGAAACTTCAAAGCTTTTGCACAGCAAAGGAAACCATAAACAAGACGAAAAGACAACCCTCAGAATGGGAGAAAATATTTGCAAATGAATCAACGGACAAAGGATTAATCTCCAAAATATATAAACAGCTTATTCAGCTCAATATCAAAGAAACAAACACCCCAATCCAAAAATGGGCAGAAGACCTAAATAGACATTTCTCCAAAGAAGACATACAGACGGCCACGAAGCACATGAAAAGATGCTCAACATCACTAATTATTAGAGAAATGCAAATCAAAACTACAATGAGGTATCACCTCACTCCTGTTAGAATGGGCATCATCAGAAAATCTACAAACAACAAATGCTGGAGAGGGTGTGGAGAAAAGGGAACTCTCTTGCACTGTTGGTGGGAATGTAAATTGATACAGCCACTATGGAGAACAATATGGAGGTTCCTTAAAAAACTAAAAATAGAATTACCATATGACCCAGCAATCCCACTACTGGGCATATACCCAGAGAAAACCGTAATTCAAAAAGACACGTGCACCCGAATGGTCATTGCAGCACTATTTACAATAGCCAGGTCATGGAAGCAACCTAAATGCCCATCAACAGACGAATGGATAAAGAAGTTGTGGTACATATATACGATGGAATATTATTCAGCCATAAAAAGGAACGAAATTGAGTCATTTGTTGAGAAGTGGATGGATCTAGAGACTGTCATACAGAGTGAAGTAAGTCAGAAAGAGAAAAACAAATATCGTATGTTAATGCATGTATGTGGAACATAGAAAAATGGTACAGATGAGCCAGTTTGCAGGGCAGAAGTTGAGACACAGATGTAGAGAATGGACATATGGACACCAAGGGGGGAAAACTGCGATGAGGTGGGGATGGTGATGTGCTGAATTGGGCGATTGGGATTGACATGTATACACTGATGTGTATAAAACTGATGCCTAATAAGAACCTGCAGTATAAAAAAACAAACAAAACAACTAATACTAAACTTTCATTGGGTTATTTGTATGGAAATATGTTAATATAAATGTTTCAGACATTACATGAAATTTCTAAAAATCTTATATTTGTATTTGTATGGAAATATGTATGGAAATATGTTAATATAAATGTTTCAGACATTACATGAAATTTCTAAAAATCTTATATTTGTATTTGTATGGAAATATGTATGGAAATATGTTAATATAAATGTTTCAGACATTACATGAAATTTCTAAAAATCTTATATTTGTATTTGTATGGAAATATGTATGGAAATATGTTAATATAAATGTTTCAGACATTACATGAAATTTCTAAAAATCTTATATTTGTATTTGTATGGAAATATGTATGGAAATATGTTAATATAAATGTTTCAGACATTACATGAAATTTCTAAAAATCTTATATTTGTATTTGTATGGAAATATGTATGGAAATATGTTAATATAAATGTTTCAGACATTACAGGAAACGTCTAAAAATCTTATATGTTCTGGTATAATGTTATAAGTAATAATCCTAGTTATTACTTTAAAATGTATATCTCAGAAATAACTAATTTTCTTGTCAACTGCATTATTATGAACTTTCATCAAATCTTTAACCATGGTCATTTTTAAGTCTTTTGTCATTTACAGACAGTTCTGGGTGTACTCTGATGATTTTGCAAATATGTTCCTATAAAAGAGTTTCATCTTCAAGAAATTCATGGAAAAGACTCTGACAAGTACAGGTTTCTGGTAACTGACTGTACTGCTGAACTGAATGAATAAGCATTTTCAGAACTCTAATGAAAAACTGATGAACTCATAAAAGTGCTAACAAAAGATCAAGATGAAAAAAAAAGAAATTAATTACATGGGACTGAGTGAACTGATGAGGATGAGTATAATTTTTGTGACTTTCTGTCTGAATTAAAAAAAAAAAATCCCACAAGGACTCAGAGGAAAAGAATATACAAATCAATTTTCACTGCAAAGTAAAGGAGCTGTTACAGTGGAGGATTACTGGACTGAATGTCAATATTATGACATAGTATAAGTGTGTTTCATGTTTGGTAATTGCAATCATTGTTGCTTTTGTTGTGGTCATCCATGTACAATGCTTGGTGTCAGTCTATCTATCTCTTGTAAAAATAAAATACAGTGTGTGTGTGTGGAAAAAAAAAAAAAAAAAAAAAAGGAAGAAAATGCTCTTTGTCTACCTTCAAACTAGGACTGGAAATTGAATGAATAGAATAACAAGATTTTTTAATACTACCAAGATAAATTGATCAAGTTATTGTTTTTATGTTAATTGAATATCAATCAGTATGAACTGAATATAAATTTATCAATGTAGGAGACAATTTTCTGCCTAGCGCTTTTTTTTCTCTTTGTCTTCCTCCCACTGAATAAAATCAAGCCATTTATAGGATTCAACAGACAGTGTATAGATTAATCATCATGATTTGAGGGTTCTAAAACAATTTTGCCAGTAACTACCAAAGTAACTATCTAATCATTTAATTTCACTCTAAATGATAGCAGTTGAAAAGATGATTTCTTAATATCCCCTGATTCTACATTTATAACATACTATTGTCTAATTTTATTTTAAGGAGGGATAAAATAGGAGAGAGCAAATATAAAGCAAAATGAAACAAAGAAGCTTAAAATTAAATTGGGAACATAATCCTAGTATTATCTTCAAAAGATTCTCAAGTCTAGGTTTGGTTGTACACAAATTAATCTATGTAGGCCCTACTTATGAGATTTTCTTATCTGTAATAGAAATACTGATTCCACTGTGACCTCTGTCTCTCTTGGTTTTTAGAACTCTGGAGATCAACACTCAGGAAAAATCACAAAATCACACCATATGAACCGGACTGCTCAAGATCCATGTACCCCGTGACTTCCTAATAATGTGGCAAATGGAGTACCCTCCTCTATAGCTAGGAGATGAGCCAATTTCTAAGTGTTATTTTCCACCCAAATATCACACTCCTCCCACCTTCTGTCATCACCTTCCCCATGTCTGTGCAATTTATGTAAATGTCAGCACCCTAAACCAACCCTCTCTTCCCACCCAGTCCACACTTCTCTCTTCAGCACACACGTGCTGTCTTACTCATCCTGTGCTCAAAGCCCTATTCCTCTTCCTCACACTCTCTAACTTAACAAACCAGCACCAGTTACCTCTCCCATGCTCCAATTATCTGCCCCCCATGACTTTTATCCTCAATAAATACTTACACAGAAGTTATACAGACAGCTGCATGTACTATGAATGAATACATACATTAACTGACTTTTAGTAAGGATACACTGGGAGTGTGCATTCATTTAAGAACAGTCTGAAAAGAGGAAGCCATGGAAATTGGTCAGTAGAGATATCCCAGTTTTGGAAAACATGTCAGAAAAGGCATCATGCATGAGATGGAATTTCTAAAGCTGCCAATTAAGATGTAGCTTTCATAGCCATGCTTGGATTAAATATTCCTCTCATGACATCAGGATCTGCAGTATCTGAGACACCAATGATCTCACTTTGCAGCCCTTCACTGTCATCATGTCCAAGGAACTTCAAAGAGGGCTCTGCTCTGAACTGCATTATCTTCCCAGAAGGTGCGGCAAGGAGCCAGCTTCTGAAGTTGCGGTACAGACAGAATTGCCTTTGGTTTGGCATTGCCTGCTGGGTGTCATTGGTTGTTTTTTTACATTTTATCACATTTGTAATTGGAAAACATAGCCATACTGGTAGCTTCAAAAGGACACCAACTAACTTAGTAGCACATTTGGTTGGTTTACTTCTCAAATCACAATGAAAGTAAAATAAATAAGGTAATATGCCTTACTATTGCTTGGAGCAATGTAAGCCATTATTAATAGCAGTAAATCCTTTTAAAGAAGGAAAAGAAAAATATAAAATACCTGAGGCAGTCTTAACAACAACAACAGAGCTAACAAAATATTTTTTGTTTTAATACTTATAAACTCTTTCCCTCTAATCACAGCTGGAAGCATTATGATCACACAGCAAAAGAATTTGGTCAGAGAGCATATAGTCCAGGTCTTTTGTAAATACTGCAAAAAAAGGAAGGCAATGTGAACACTTCTTTGCTTCAAATGTACTAAATCAGTTCATTTTTAATTAGTGACAATCACAATTCACACACAAACACACAGACACACATTTATCTTCTATAATGCGGCTTCTAAAATAGGGGTTTTTTAATCCCACTTTGGTTAATTGAATAAGGAAACAGATTCTCCTACAGGATAGGTGCTCAGAAGTGGAATTTACATTTTTGCTAGATGTGATATTCCCTCAAATGGAACATTATTGATTAAGGAGCCCTGACATTACAATTCATGCTGAAGGCAGGAAATTTGGTTTCAGAACATAATGAGAATGGGTTCACTCTGCTGCTTTTCCCATTCTCATTACAATCTTTGTCGTGAGAATAGATTCATATTGTGGCATTTTCAACTCCTATTATCATCTTTGTCACAAGCATGAGGTATTCAAATTTTAATGCCTAATAAGTTCTGACCACAGCATCCTACATTGTCATTATTTTATGCTCTGGACAGGAAAAGTACTCAGGTCTGTTGGAAAATCCCACTGGTTACAGAGCTATAAACAGACGAGGATTGGAATAGTAGCCAATAAGAGCAGCAGATAGGACTTTTAAAAATCTAAGAGCATATCACTTTGCATCTTGGAGCATAATGGCTATTAAAATTCTGATCATGTATTCTGTCACAAAGGAGAACAATGAATGTTGCACCCTCAGGACACACTCATAACCAAAACACATTTTAAATTCTGGAAGAATATCACCCATAGCCCTTAGAGTGGGAAGGAATGACACTGTCTTAATCCTCAGAGCCGAATGTAGCTAACAGCACACTGATAGTGTGATCTAAGGCAACAATAAAAGACCACACTTTTTTTTACGAAACCAGATGTACAATGTACAACTATTTTCTTTCCAGAGATATGATTTATTTTTTATCTTAAAGTTCAAAATCTGGGGGCCCAATGCTGACTCCACTAATTATTAGCTTCTGAGCCTCTATTTCCTCTTCCATGATATGGATAATAGTAGCTGATTTGCAAACCTAACAGGATTTTGGCAAGAATTAAAGGAAAAGATGTGTCTGCAAACACTTTGACGAGTATAGTGTTTTTACAAACATGACATGATCAATATTAATTATCTTTAAATTAGGCACACACTAAGTGAAGCCCCATTTTTGGATACTATTATAAAATTCATAACTGAGGCCTCCAATTTCAAGGCAGAGTGGTGGCATCACTGGTAGTATATAAAAATCACATGGAGGTGAGGTGCAGGTAGTATAAAATAAAAGGCTTTACTCATTCCTGCAGGCAGGTTCAGCTCTGTTTCCAATCCTTCAGAGCATGGGCCAGGAGCCCTTCTTATGTTCTCTATGAGTTTTCCCTCATATCACCTCTTCTCTGACATGTTGAAAAATGTGCAAGCTAAGGAAGATAATGCAAATACTGCAGCATTGTCACTTATCATCCTAGCCAGCACTGGCCCTGGGAAAATGAAAAAGCTTCTGACATACTGAAACTTAGCAGCAGCATTCTAACTGGGGTGAGAACAATATTTTTAATCCTCCCTGGAAAGATCAAATTAAATCAGTGGTGAGCTCTGCCTGATCCAGCTCTATGTCACTGACTGTTTGGATGAGAAGCCTAGAAAAGTCTGCACCTCTTGACTTTGTAACCCATGTCTTTCTATAGAAATTCAGGGAGCAGGGATAAACCAATCCTGCATAAAGAATAACCTCAAGACAGTGAAATAGTGTCAGAAGGGAGGGATGGGGAATACAGACACACATTTCGCCTGGCTTTTAGATTTAGCCAAAAGTCATCAAATTTCACAGCTGAACTTCAAACATGATGCAGTCAGAGGTTGACTTCCCTTCTCTTCAGCAAGGCAACACATCTGTATATTTCAGTGCATACAGCTATGTATTTTAGTCATTATATATTAAAAGCAGATTCTATTAATCAATAATATGAAATTATGGCTGTATCCATTAAAAGTTCTTTTTAATGGCAGTTAAAACTTGAGGGCAGTGGTTTTCAAACTTTAGTGTGCATAAGAAACATCTGGAAAGCGTAAAAAATGCAGATTCTAGGCATCCTCCTGCAGAGTCTCATTGAGCAGATCTGGAATGAAACCCCAGAAATTGCATTTTTTAACAACCACCCCAGGTGAAACTCATCCTACAGTCTTTCAATCTTAATGCGATTTTTATAATCCCAATTGCATTTAAATTCTTTGAAAGAAAAGAAAAAAAATGGAAGGACACAGACAGCCCAAAATGCATCTTGACAGTTTTCTAGAAGGTCTTACCCTGGCTTTTAGAGATTTTAAATCAAAATTTTATGGCATATTAATCCATATATGAATGCTCTTTTTAAAGTCAAACAAAGAAAAGATGTGTTCCCAGAAAATTATTCAGCTCCCCCAAAGCAAATATTTTTCATCTGAGATATTTCAAGAAGCTTAGTTTTATATGTTCAAGTTAATTGTCTTAGCTACAGTATTTAACTTAAGCTTAAGGTTTTAAGTTTTTGTATTCACTTTGGTAGTATACAAAAACAGAAGTATAAAAGTAATGCAACCAATTCAAGATGCTCAAAAAGCCAGAGCATATTC